>NC_044032.1:33052890-33385894 GCF_901765095.1 Microcaecilia unicolor | reverse complement strand
GCAAAGGAAGGGGCGGGGCATATTAACATATTCATTTGCATATATGTATATGCAAATTATGCTAATATGGAGGAAGGAAGGGAGCAAGAGCTGGCTTTTTTGGGAATAACCAGTGTTCGTTTGCCAATGGATAGCCACTGAATCAGAGAGGCAGCGGGTTTGGCGACAGGCAGTGGTGTGCTGGCAAATGTTTAACAACAGGCTCTCCCCCCAGTCCCCCTCTGCGGCCCCCCCCCCCCAAATTGCAGAGCTGGCTATAGCCGGGGAGAGAGCCTTGGGGGGGGGGGGGTATAAATAAGTAAATATAAACTTTTAATGTTGAGCACCTGATTCTCAAAGTGAACATATTGCAAACACTATAATGAAAATAAAATGATTTTTTTTCTACCTTTGTTGTCTGGTGACTGTTTTTCTGATCATGCTGGTGCAGTATCTGATTCTGCTGCTATCTGTCCTCTTAACTCCGTTTCCAGGGCTTCCTTTCCATTTATTTCTTTCTTCCTTTCTTCTTCATTTCTGGTCCTCAGCTTCTGCCTATTTTCTTCATCCATGTGCAGTTTTTCTCCTCTCTTCCTTTTCCCTCATCTCATCTCCTTCCTCACTCTTTCCTCCCCTCCATCCATGTCCAGCATTTCTTTTCTCTCCCCTGCCCTCCATCCACCCAGTCCAACAGTGACCCTCCTCTCCCCTGTCCCCATACCCAGTGGCCCTCCTTTCCCCTGCCCTCCATCCACTTAGTCCAGCAGTGACCCTCCTCTCCCCTGCCCCCATGCCCAGTGGCCCTCCTTTCCCCTGCCCTCCATCCACTTAGTCCAGTAGTGACCCTCCTCTCCCCTGCCCCCATACCCAGTGGCCCTCCTTTCCCCTGCCCTCCATCCACTTAGTCCAGCAGTGACCCTCCTCTCCCCTCCCTTCATTCCGCCCTCTCCCCGTTCCTTCTCCCCCCCCCCCCCAGCGAGCCAGTTCTCCTCCCTCCGGATCTGTCCCTCACCAACGATCTTCGAATTTTTTCACCTGCCCGGCCCGCTAGCGCTGACTCTCCACTGCCAGTTCACGCTTCAAAATGGCCGCCGAGACTTCTCGCGAGGCCGCCTCTGAAAGTCTCGGCGGCCATTTTTAAAGCGCGAACCAGCAGGGGAGAGAGCGCTAGCGCCTAGCGGGCAGGCAAAGGATTCGAAGATCAGGTCGGTGAGGGACGGATACGGAGGGAGGGAGGGAGGAGAGCCGGCTCACGGGGGGGCCAGGGGGGGAGGAGAAGGAACGGGGAGAGGGTGGGGTGAAGGGAGAGCTGCCTGTTGCCGGCCCTGCGTTTGGGGGGGCATTGCCCCCCCTCGCCCCCCCCAGTCTACGCCCATGGTTATGGGGAATCTTTTTTGTACGTCTTTATGAATAAGTCTTTAGTAATTTTCGGAAGATTGTCAAGTCGTGTGTTGTTTTTATGGCGATCAGTAATTCATTCCATAGTTGTGTGCAGAGGTATGAGAAACTAGATGTGTGTATAAATTTGTATTTAAGTCCTCTGCAGTTGGGATAGTGGCCAGGGTGGGGGGGGGGGGGGTTGTAATGTTTCCTGTTGTGTTTTCTAAACAGCTTTTGAGCCAACTTGTAAATAAACATCTCTTTGTGGTCACGGGTGCAGCATCAGTTACAAGTTAACCTCAAAATAAAGTAGAACGTTTTGTTGTTGTTTTTTTCTTTTTTCGGAAATGACCTTCTTTGCTATTCGGATTTTGGATGTTTTATGCAAAACGTCCAAAGTCGAACTTAGACGTCATATCGAAAATGCCCCTCCACATCTGTTACACGACAGAGACATTTTAAGGATGATGATTTCTTCAAAATAGGAGAACAGTTATCAATCATGTAATACGATGAAGAATATTTCCTTCAAAAAGCAAACGCTGTTTCAGTAAAAGTTGGAGTAAAGAAGGACCAAATCCTATCCACTGCTGTAGCTACTCCTATATCACTCAAATTATCTTCGACCAACTCATCAGAAGAATGTAATGCTACTACAGAGTCCCTAATATTCGCAATTTTAGTTTTAAAATATATCGCCAACACCTCAGCTTTAGGGCTACAATCAACCATCATTTGGGGTTCTGCAAAGTTTATTTACAAGCGTATAGAATATGTTAAAGTCTAATTTATGCTGCCTAATTTTCTCTGAATAATATGATACCTTCGCTTTGCTGAATCTTTATCTTATATTTATTTACTGCCATCCTCTATAACTTCTTATTATCCTCATTTTGACATTACAGCCGTTTTCCTTCAAGCTTCCTACAAGCTCTTTTATCATTCATTAACTCTTCTGAAAATCATTCCACTCTCTTCCTAGCCGGTCTCTTCTCTGTTTCAACAGTACTATCTCAACTAAAATATGCTTACTTAGTATATTCCATGCTGAGAAGGACCCTTTGGAAGTAAAATTGTGGCCAATTTCATTATCCATCGTATGCCAGAAAATTAGGGGATCCATTTTACCTCTTGAAAGACTTGATTTCATCTGTCCCTTTTTCAATGTCTTTATTCGTTCTTTCCAATACTAGATCAGTTTCAGGGTAATTGTAAAACAGTGTACCTATACTCAGGCACCTAAAGGTGCCTATGTGGTGCCTTTTCCTTAGAGTAAGTTAAGCATCTATTTTCCATTAGAGAATATTAGGGATTTTTTTTACAAAAGCCGTGCTAGTTTTTTTAGCTTGTGGTAAAAATCAGCTGACAGTAAACACTGAGGTGCCCATTATCCCCTGAATTCTATATAGCACACCTAGAGGGGCATAATCGATAGGGATGCCCAAGTTTTGCTGAGGATGTCCTTGCAAAACATCCTGGTGGAGGGGTGGGGAAACCCGTATTATTGAAACAAGATGGACGTCCATCTTTCGTTTCGATAATACGGTCAGGGACGCCCAAATCTTGAAATTTAGGTTGTCCTTAGAGATGGTCGTCCCTAGACTTGGTCGTTTCTGATTTTCGGCGATAATGGAAACTAAGGACACCCATCTCAGAAAAGACCAAATGCCAGCCCTTTGGTTGTGGGAGGAGCCAGCATTCGTAGTGCACTGGTCCCCCTCACATGCCAGGACACCAACCGGGCACCCTAGGGGGAACTGCAGTGGACTTCAGAAATTGCTTCCAGGAATATAGCTCCCTTACATTGTGTGCTGAGCCCCCCAACTGCCCCCCAAAACCCACTACCCACCACTGTACACCACTACCATAGCCCTTACGGGTGAAGGGGGCACCTAGATGTGGGTACAGTGGGTTTGTGGTGGGTTTTGGAGGGCTCACATTTACCACCAGAAGTGTAACACTTGGGGGGAGATGGGCCTGGGTCTGCCTGCCTGAAGTGCACTGCACCCACTAAAACTGCTCCAGGGACCTGCATAGTGCTGTGATGGACCTGAGTATGACATATGAGGCTGGCTTAGAGGCTGGCACAAAAGATTTTTAAAGGTGTTTTTTTGAGGGTGGGAGGGAGTTAGTGACCAGTGAAGGAGTAAGGGGAGGTGATCACCGATTCTCTCCGGTGGTCATCTGGTCAGTTTGGGCACCTTTTTATGGCTTAGTTGTAAGAAAAACAGGACCAGCTAAAGTCGTCCAAGTGCTTGTCAGGGACACTCTTTTTTTTTTTTCTATTATGGGTCGAGGACGCCCATGTGTTAGGCACGCACAAGTCCAGCCTTCATTACGCCTCTGACACGCTTCCTTGAATTTTGGTTGTCCTCACGATGAAAAGCAGTTGGGGATGCCCAAAATCGGCTTTCGATTATGCCAATTTCGGCGACCCTGTGAGAAGGACGCTCATCTTGCGATTTGTGTCAAAAGATGGGTGTCCTTCTCTTTCGAAAATAAGCATGCTAGTGTTCTGAGCTGAAATCCAAGCGTATTCTGTAACAATGCATGTAACTTAATTGGCTTTAACAAGCCAATCAGCATTGTTAACAGCATTTAACAAGCAATAATGAACAATAATTGGCAATAATTAGAATTTACGTGCAAAACTCCCTAAGCATATTCTGGAATGCACTGTGCCTAAATTTTAATGTGTGCAGGCAAAAAGGAGCATGGTTATGGGCAGGGAATTGGGCATTTTATTTATTTATTTGTTTGTTTGTTTGTTTGTTACATTTGTATCCCACATTTTCCCACCTATTTGCAGGCTCAATGTGGCTTACATAGTACCGTACCGGCGTTCACCAGTTCCGGTCTGAACAAATACAAAGTGTGAAAAAGTACAAGGTGTGGTTGTGGTAGAATAGGGTTCATATATGATAGATACATTGTGGAACATTAGGTAGGAAGAGAGAGAATTGGGGTGAGTCCATTACGTTCTTGGTGTTGTTGTGTAGTAGGTACTCTGGTTCTTATGTTGGGTCGGTGGGGTATGCCTTTTGGAACAGGTTTGTTTTTAGTTTTTCCGGAATTTTAGGTGCTCGTACTCTGTTTTTACTATTTTTGCCAATGTGTTCCATAGTTGTGCGTTTAAATAGGAGAAGCTGGATGCAAATGTTGATCTGTTTTTGAGTCCTCTGTTATTTGGGTAGTGGAGATCAAGGTATGTTCGAGCTGATCTTGTTGTGTTTCTGGTTGGCAGGTCTATGAGGTCTATCATGTATCCTGGGGCTTCGCTTTGTTACTAACTGGAGTGTGCTGGGCATAGCAAGCTCTTGGTTCCCAGGAGAACTCATATGGGTTCCATTATAGAGCACGACATGCTTCTGTGAAGTGTGTAGAACACTAAGGGCTTATTTTCTAGAAAGGAAAGTGCTTAAGAAATACAATGATACTCTGTTAACTCAAAGGAAAATACCCTCACACCCAAGGTATGGCAAAGTAAAAGCATGGAGCAGCATGCTGACTTATCCAAGTAATTCAGCAGACAAGGCATTTCTAGAAACCAAAATTACATCACAAGAACCCTATAGAAATAAGGTCATCGAGGAAGTAGCTGACGGTTATCAGTATAGAGTTTGGTGAATAACAGAAATACAGCCCTAAAATCCTCCTCCCTACCACTAACTCCCATTGACTAGGTGAGCATACAGAAACATTTTATCCTCCTTGTGGTGAAAATTAGATTCAAACATTCGAGTAATATGATTTATCTAGTAGCCCCATGTATGCTGAAAGGGCTGTCTAGTAAGGAGAATAAATTCTAGCCTTCCGAGAAATCTTATTCCGGCATTAACTACAGTTCTACTCTTCGTTTACTGTGTCGTCTGTGTCACTTGAACTAGCCACACTTTCCACTGCTGCTGCTGGTAATTTTTTTTTCCGAAAGCAAGCAGAGTGCAATTATTCTACTTCTATCTGTCATCTATTATTCCACTTCTACCTGAAAAGACTGTCCCTAGAGCCAAAGAAAGGTGTCTTCCTGTCTGCTGGAAGCTATCAGCTTCAAGCAAGCCGGTGCCCTGCTGTCAGGACTGTCAGTGTTGTTTGCTGAGCTCTTTTGCTTTGCATGAGTTTTCATCTCAGCATACTTTTGATAGCACAAAAAAAAACGTAACCATTTCATTCCATTGTAGCAGCTTCTTCCATTGAACTGGGGGTTTGTTTGCTTTTTTTTTTTTTTCAGACACTCCAGTCTTTTTCAGAGCCATGAAAGCTTAGCTGCAGCATTCTGAATTCTGGCAGTGCCTTGTCTATTCAGACAACATCTCTGCAGGGCGTTGTCCGAAGGTCTACTGCATCCTTTACGTTAAAAGAATTCAAATATTTTTGAAGTAAAGAATTTCTGGCTGCTTTCGTGTGCCTAAAGTCAGAATAACCTCAACCCTTAATAATCAGCAGAGTTTGGGGTAAGAAAATCAGATCGATCGATAAAACACAAAACACAGCAGCCAGACTGATATTTGGTAAAACACGATTCGAAAGTGCAAAACCCCTCCGAGAAAAGCTGCATTGGCTCCCAATCAAAGAATGGATCATCTTCAAAATCTGCACCTTAGTCCACAAAATTATCTACAGCGTAGTCCCAGGATACATGACAGACCTCATAGAACTACCAACTAGAAACAGAATCGGATCATCACGATCATACCTAAACTTACACTACCCAAATTGCAAAGGACTGAAATACAAAACAACTCACGCATCCGGCTTCTCCTACATAAGCGCCCAACTATGGAATGGCCTCCCAAAAGCTGTGAAAACAATCCATGACCACCTGAACTTCAGGAAATCACTAAAAACCAATCTCTTCAAAAAGGCCTACTGCAACGATCCTATGTAAGCCTCTTCACCCAAAACGTAGCATGATCGTACTGGACAACACACAATCTTCATCCCTTTCGACCCTCCACATATACCTCATTCGATCACTATACAACCTTGTATTTGCTATCAACCGACTGGGCAAACACCTTGACGGTACTATGTAAGCCACATTGAGCCTGCAAATAGGTGGGAAAATGTGGGGTACAAATGTAACAAATAAATAAATAAATAAATTGTGTGGATTTGCATACAGTGGTTGTCCAATAAGCTGAGCAAGAAACCAAATGGAAAATTCCATGAACTGAAGCAAAATCCAAACTCAAATTGCAATGATCTGTTAAAAGCACTCATGTATTGCAGATTACGTGATTCTCTTCGGGGTTCAATTTCTAGGTCTACCAACTGATCTAAAGATTTATACAGACACCTGGTTCTAGTGATTTTGGTAAACACTGAGGGGGTCCTTTTACTAAAGTGTGCTGAAAATGGACTGCGGTAGTGTAGGCGTGGGTTTTGGGCGTACGCAGAATCATTTTTCAGCGCACCTGTAAAAAAGGCCTTTTTTAAAAAATCTTGCCGAAAATGGACGTGCGGCAAAATGAAAATTGTTGCGCGTCCATTTTGGGTCTGAGACCTTACCGCCAGTCGTTGACCTAGCGGTAAAGCATCGTGTGGTAACGGGGCGGTGATGACCTACACGCGCCAAATGCCACTTGGCGAGCATCCGATGCGCACGGCTGAAAAATTTTTGGCCGCGCGGCAAAAATGAAATTACCACAAGAGCCATGCGGTAGCCATGCAGTAACTCAATTTTGGTGCACATTGGGTGCGTGTAGACACTTATGCATCTTAGTAAAAGAACCCCTGATTGTCTGTGTTTTAAAGACTTGTGCATAGGGTTACCATATTTTGTCCTCTGGAAAAGAGGGAACATGTCCCGCCCCCTGTCCCGCCCCACCCATGCCCCACCCACACCATGCCCCCTGTCCCGCCCACACCACATCGATTTCACATCCTCGCACTGCCCTTTCTCGCTTTCACTCCACCCCCTGTCACATATTCCCCTCCCCTAGGTCACATATTCCCCTCCCCTCCTCCCCATCACCTCCCCTCCCCTTACTTACTATCTACTGCCCTGGTGGTCTAGTGACCTCTTCGGGGTAGGAAAGAGCCCCCTCTTTCCTGCCCGGAGCGCTGCCCTTGTCCTGCATCCTGTTGCTGTGACAGTCTCGGGATTCAAAATGGCCGCCGAGAGTTGAAGTCTCACGAGGCCGCTTCAACTCTCGGTGGCCATTTTGAATTCCAAGACTTTCACACAGCAACAGGATGCAGGGCAAGGGCAGCACTCTGGGCAAGACAGAGGGGGCTCTTTCCTGCCCCGAACAGGTCACTAGACCACCAGGGCAGTAGATAGTATGTAAGGGGAGGGGAGGCTAGGATAGGTCCGCCGCCCACCCACCCATTTGTCCAGAAATCCAGACAAACGGGCGGACTGACAAAACCCACCTGGACGCCCATACATGTCCTCAAAAAGAGGACATGTCCGGGTAAATCCGGACGTATGGTAACCCTACTTGTGCATACTACAGTTGAATAAGTCTCAGAATTGATGATTGAAATCCATGACCATTTGGAAAGAACACAGGGTTTTTTTTTTCAAGACCAACATGACTGCTAAAATTGTGAATTGTATAACAAAGAATTTTTCAACTCATTGCCAGTCTTTTCTTACACATTATGTTGAGTGATCTCCTTTTCATTGTAGATTCTAGTACATTGAGAAGACATAGCATTAAGACCCATACTTGAGGCTTTCCTATAATTGGGTGCCCCTTTTCAGACACCTCGATGTCACTTGGTGAGATCCTATTCTATAACGGCATCTGGGCATAACTGCAGGCACATAATTTAAGGGCCCTTTTACTAAAACCATGTTAAGCACTAACATGAACTCAGCGCAGGAAAAAAGTCCTACCACAAAATGCCTTATAACATTTTCCAATCATTTTGCTGCCAGCACCAGTGGCGTAGCTATGTGGGGCCACAGGGGCCTGGGCCCCTGTAGATTTGGCCCTGGACCCCCCTACTGATGACCCTCTCGACCCCCCATCCGGCCGCCAACCCGCCGTCGCCTACCTTTGCTGGCCGTGAACCCCAACCCCCGCCAGCCGAGGTCCTCTTCTTCTAGAGCCAGGCTTCATTCTGCTTCTGTGAGTCTGACGTCCTTGCGCCAGAAGAAGAGGACCTCGGCTGAAGGGGGCTGGGGTCCCCCGCCAGAAAAGGTAGGCGACGGCGACAGCGGGTTGGCGGCAGGAGGGGGGTCGAGAGGGTCGTCGGCAAGGGGGGGGGGTCAAATTGTTGTTGGTGGTGGTGGCAGCGGGTGGGGGGTGGGCTAAAATGTGCCCCCTCACCTCGGGCTCCGGACCCCCCTCCCGCCGAAGCACATGCTAATAATGTGTGTGGGGGAGGGGGAGTCAGATTGTTTTCAGGAGAGGCATGCCATGGGTAGGAAATGGGTATGGAACCATTATGCTAGTGTGTCCACATTAGTGCATGCTAACTGGATACTGCAGGGTTAACACTGGCGCACTTAGCACCTCCTAAATAAGAGGCGGAAAGTATCAGCACTTTAGTCTTTTGCAAGTCCGGTGCTCTAATAGAAAAATTAGCATGGGACCTATAAAATACTGGTGTCTTAAATATGGCACTGCCCAATTAAATGCGGCACTGCCCAATTACCGCTGGGTACACACTGACGCTACAAAAATAAACATATTTTGTAGTGCCGGATAAGACGTGCGCTGGGTATGGGAACTACAACCGTGCTGCTGCGGTAGCCCAGTGATACTTCCCTCTTAACGAGCGGTAAACCTACGTTGAGCTTACCACCGCTTTGTAAAGGGACCCCCCTAGTAAATGACTATAGGACGGCCCGCCTACCAGTCTATTGCCTGCCCCTATCTCCGAGTTCGCAATTCGCATGTGTTCACTGCCCCCTCTGAGTCTGCCCCGGAACAGGTTACTTCCTGTTCCGGGGCAGACTAAGAGGGAGCAGTGAACACATGCGAATTGCAAACTCGGAGACAGGGCAACAGGCGCGCGCCGCGGCACCCCCCCCCCCCCCCAGCAGCGTGCACCTGGTGGGGGTGTCATTTTGCCGGGGGGGGAGAGGTGTCATTTCATCGGGGGGGGGCACGCTGCACCCAGGGGGGGGCGCATCGGCGATCCGCCCCGGGTGTCAGCCAGCGTCGGAACGCCACTGGCCATGACAGAAAATTGTAAGCCACATTTAGCCTGCAAATAGGTGGGAAAATGTGGGATATAAATGCAATAAATAAATAAATCTGTCCAAATGGTGCCTTATGACACTTTTTGGTTGTTTTTCTCTTTCAAAAATCAGGCCCTTATATGCATAATACTTATGCTCCTGACTTTGCCTTTATGTGCTTCTTTCCCGCGTGCTGGGTTCATTTCTAGTGTGGTTGAAAGAAGCATTTTTTTTTCTAACTGCTGAATTTCTGGCCCTGCACCAATGTCAGCATTAGTGCCCTGCCATTAATACAAATGAATGCAGGCTCACTTTCCACCTCCTGTTTAGCAGGTGATAAGGGCTCCCCCATTTGTTAGGATGCCCTAATGTCAGCACCTTTCTCTGCCCCTGACACACCCCCTTCCAAAAAAATGTTTTAAAAAATAATTGCCAAACCAATGGCACGATCAGATGGCAAAACTCATAGGAATCTTTGGCAGAAGGAACCCAACATAAATTCATGTTTTGCGAAACCGACTTTCTCAAGGGAATTATCCCCTCAGCTTCAGTTCTCAGCATGATAATTCAGTGCACCAGTCGCATCTCCTCAGTTCTTGGCCATTTTAACAGAAAGAAGAGAGTGACTGATGCAGTGAATTATCATGCTGAGAACTGAAGCTCGGCCAATATCAATCTGCAGCCCCTCACTACCTCTCTACCCTCATCTCCCCTTACGCTCCTACCCGTAACCTCCGCTCACAAGACAAATCCCTCCTCTCAGTACCCTTCTCCACCACCGCCAACTCCAGGCTCCGCCCTTTCTGCCTCGCCTCACCCTTTGCTTGGAATAAACTCCCTGAGCCCATACGCCAAGCCCCCTCCCTGCCCATCTTCAAATCCTTGCACAAAGCCCACCTCTTCAATGTCGCTTTCAGCACCTAACCATTGTACCTCTATCCAGGAAATCTAGACTGCCTCAATCTTGATTGACTGCACTTTTTGTCCTTTAGATTGTAAGCTCCTTTGAGCAGGGACTGTCCTTCTTTCTTAATTGTACAGCGCTGCGCAACCCTGGTAGCGCTTTAGAAATGTTAAATAGTAGTAGTAGTAGTAGTAGCTCCGGGGGTAATTCCCTTGAGAAAGCAAGTTTGGCAAAACACAAATTGGGGTGCTGCTTTCTGCCATAGCTTCCTCTGAGCTTGAATCTCTGTGTAAGATAAGTTAAATTATTTTGGAGTAAGGAATGATATCTAAAATGTATGTATTTATTTATTTTGGGGCCCTTTTACTAAGGCGTGCAGAAAAATGGGCTGCGCTTGTGCCCTTTTGCGAATTTGGCTCCTACATTCATTGTAAGAAGCTTGTCCGTTTGCTTTGACCGCCACAGCATTTGGGTAAAGTCTACAGCTTTAAACCATAGCAGGACTGTGGTCCTGTGCTTCAATCGGGAGTTTATTGTTTGACCCCTGAAGCAGACGCTTGTGCGCGTCGAAACACGGCCCGTGTCGGGTCCTTCTTTTAAGCATAACAATAAAGATTGTTGGATTTATTTCTCCTGTGGTGATTCGTCTTTGGTCAGCCTCTACTTTTGCCTGCTGCGCTTGTGTAGGCATGTATTTTGGATGCGCGCAGGTCCATTTTTCAGTGCACCTGCAAAGAAGTCCTATTTTTGTGACCAAAAATGGATGTACGCCAAAATTAAAACCAGTGTGACGCCCATTTTTGGCATGAGACCTTACTGTCACCCGTCAACTTAGTGCTAAGGTCTCACGAGTTAACCGGGCGGTAATTGTCAGCGCACATACGCTGCCAATTACCACCCGGGTAAGCGCCATGTGGTAGAAAATTTCTACCGTGTGTTTTGGATGTGCGTCAAAAATGGAATTATCTCTGCACGTAGGCTCCTATGTGCCTTAGTAAAAGGGGCCCCTTTATTAGGATTTATTTACCACTTTTTGAAAGAATTCACTGAAGGCGGTGTACAGTAAGAATAAATCAAACGAGCAATAGACAATTACAGCAGTAAAAATATTCAAATAGCAAAACAAAGTATGAAGGATCAATGAAGAATATTATAGCCACTGTTTTTTGAAAATGAGAGCTTTTAAAGGCTACAAGACTCTAATGATCCTAATAT
This sequence comes from Microcaecilia unicolor, assembly GCF_901765095.1. Taxonomy (NCBI): domain Eukaryota; kingdom Metazoa; phylum Chordata; class Amphibia; order Gymnophiona; family Siphonopidae; genus Microcaecilia; species Microcaecilia unicolor. The sequence goes on along the minus strand of NC_044032.1, from coordinate 33,374,279 downwards.
ACCATGAATGTGGGTATAGATATTTATTTATTTATTACATTTGTATCCCACAATTTCCCACCGTATGGCAGGTTCAATGTGGCTTACATATTGCTAAAAAGGTGGTTACAAAATTTAGATTAGTAGAAGTCTAGTTCATAATACAGAAGTACAATAAATGCTTAGGTTGATATATTAGCATATTGTTTTCCATTTCTGAACTTCTCGTGATGTATGGTGGTGTGGGATTAAGCAGATCCAGGGGGGGGAAGACTTCTTGAAAAGATGTGTTTTCAGGTTTTTTCTGAATTGTAGGTAGTTTTCTGTGAGTTTCAGGTCTTTGGGTAGTGCGTTCCAAAGTTGTGTGCCTATAAAGGAGAGGCTGGTGGCATGTGAAGATTTGCATTTTCTACCTTTGCAATTGGGGTAGTGAAGGGTTAGGTAGGTTCCTGCTGTTCTTGTCACGTTTCTTAATGGTAACTCAATAAGTTCCGTCATGTAATCTGGTGCGAGTCCGTAGATGATTCTGCGGACTATTGTGCATATTTTGAATGTTATGCGAGCGTTAATAGGAAGCCAATGTAAGCTTCTTAGGAGGGGTTTCGTGCTTTCGAACCGTGTTTTTCTGAAGATGAGCCTGGCAGCCGTGTTTTGTGCTGTCTGTAGTTTTCTTATAATTTGATCTTTGCAGCCTATGTAAACACTTTTGCAGTAGTCTACATGGGTTAGCACCATGGTTTGGATCATGTTGTGGAATGAATCCCTGGGAAAGTAAGGTTTTATATGTTTGAGCTTCCACATAGTGTGGAACATTTTCTTGGTCAGGTTCTTAGCTTGGCTTTCTAGCGTTAGGTTGCGGTCAATTGTTATGCCTAAGATTTTCAAGTGGTCTGAGACTGGGAGGGATGAACCTTATGCGTTAATTGCCAATGGGGGAACATTATTGTATTGGGACAAGAGAATGAGACACACACATATTGATAGTCCCCTTGATGTTCAGCTGGCAGCGGGTAGTTCTCCTAGAAAGTCTGCGTGGAAAACACTTCCACCTAAGCATATCCTGTAAGTGGCACCTATATGTAGGCGCAGTATATAGAATATGGCTAATTGATATCCTAGCACCTAAAACTACGCACCTCCATTTACACCAATGAAAACATTGTGTAAATTCTGGTGTGTGGATTTAGGCGCCTTGGGCCTTATTCTATAACAACGCATGTAAATTTTGGAACATCAACAAAATGCCCATTTCCCTGCCCATAGCCACCCCCCTTTTGGCTGTGCGCATTAGAAGTTAGGCGTGATGTCTTAGAGAATATGTTTAGCAAGTTATGCGCACAAATTCTAATTATTGCCAATTAATGCACATGTTTGCTTGTAAGTGATATTAACAATGCTGATTGGCTTAAGCCAATTATGTTACACGCGTTGTTACAGAATACACTTGGATTTTGGCATGGAACACTAGGTGTGATATATAGAATCCAGGGGTAATCCTGGATATTCAATGCCTGGCCATTTCTGGGGACCGCCATTGAATATCTGGGGGAGGGGGCTGTTGGCTGCTAAATCTTAACCAGTTAAGCCAATATTCAGCGCTGACTGGTTAACTTTCTACTGGTTAAAGATAGGACTGCTTTTTATGCTGTCTGATTTAAGCGCTAAATTTATCCAGTTAGGCTCTGAAGCTCGGTGCTTAGCCAGATAAGTCGCTCAATATAGCTAGTTATACGGTAGGTGCTAGCTGCAAATATTCAGTGAAAATAACCGGTCAAATCATGTTGAATATTCGTGGTTAGACACCAATATGGTACTTAACCAGTCAGAGGCTGTGTCTAGTTGGTTAAATAGTTTTGAATATCAGGGGGAGTGTAAATTTATTACTGAGCATAAGAAACACCCTCATAGAAACAAAGAAACATGGCGGCAGATAAAGGCCAAATGGTCCATTCAGTCTGTAACTCATAGCTCTTCCTTTTCCTAAGGGATCCCATGTGCTTATCCCACGCTTTCTAAAATTCTGACTGAGTCCTCGACTCCATGACCTCCACCAGGAGGCCATTCCACGCGTCCACCACCCTTTCCATGAATTAATACTTTCTTAGATTCCTCCTAAGCCTATTCCCTCTTAACTTCATCGTATGCCCCCTCAGTCCATAGTTTTTCTTCAGTTGAAAGAGGTTCACTTCCTGTACATTAACACCCTTGAGATATTTAAATGTCTCTATCATATCTCCTCTCTCCCTCCTCTCTTCCAGTGTATACATGTTGAGGATCATAAGCCTGTCCCTATATTTTTTTGTGTTCAAGGACCGCTTACCAATTTTGTAGCCGCCCTCTGTGGCCTTGGCTAATGGTGAGCAGAATACTGATATGCAAAGTGGCATATCAGCTAGATTCTATACAGCAAACATTGGGAATTAAACCGTTGTACGGTTTCCTAGAATAGGGACCAGGGAAGGATACTACAGACCCTCCTCCTGCTAATTCAGAGATTTTTCTGACATATCATGCTTTAGAATTAAGCAGATATAGGCAAATGACAGAGAATGGTGACAGTCATAAAAGAGGGCAGGTAAGAAATTCCTAGAGAGCCGTGATCTGATCTGACTTCCTCTGAGACTGAAGTTGCTGCGTGTTCAGAGGTCTGTGCACCACTTATAGATATAAGAGTTTCAGCAAGGTGAGTGTTCATCATGCAAACTGGCAATGTAGCAGATGTCAAACAAGCACTGGACAGTCGATATTAACTGCACCATTTAATTTCTAAGAGGGAGTCTATCTAGTGGCTGTATCCCAAACAAGCCAAAATGATGCACGCTGTGTACAGAAAGCATTTAATAATCTTTATAAGAGCGTAGCCAGGCTATTAGCCAAGCCTGTACAGGAAAGGACCCATGCCAAATTTTAACACCATTTAAGGTCAGGTTGATCATTATTTATGATTGTGCTGGAGGATATTAGAGGTTTCAATGACCTCTCTCTCTCTCTCTCTCTCTCTCTCTTTCTCTCTCTCTCTCCCTCTTGCCCTATCCATCTCCTCACCTGATTCATAATGCGGCCTTGCCATGCTACAGTACATTTACCATAAATTAAAGCTTCCCATACAATTTGTCATCTTTTCTTACTAACTGCACCATTTAATTTCTAAGAGGGAGACTATCCAGTGGCTATATCCCAAACAAGCCAAAACGATGCACACTGTGCACAGAAAGCATTTAATAATCTTTATAAGAGCATAGTCAGGTGGTTAGCCAAGCCTCCACAGGAAAGGACCCATGCCAGATTTTTAACACCATTTAAGGTCAGGTTGATCATTAATTGTGATTGTGCTGGTGGATCTTAGAGGTTTCAATGACCTCTCTCTCTCTCTCCCTCTTCCCCTATCCATCTCCTCACCTGATTCATATTGAGGCAATGCCATGCTACAGTACATTTACCATAAATTAGGTCAAGGCTTCCGGTATATTCGTCATCTTTTCTTACTCTCCTATCTAATGTCCTTGGAAAAATTCCCCTTTTTTTGCATCTTTCCAGTTCGTATTCAGCAACGCATAACAAAAGTTAAATTTCTTTTTGAAGGGAGAGTTATTTCTATGCTACGTCAGTGCCTTTCATATTTCCATGCCCCGGCAGGTCAATTTTACATTGAGTCTGACAAAAATCAATCAACTCAGAACTCTTAAAGAGATGCCAAGATTAGAAGCGGGATCATTCTGCTTTCTTCCTCTCCACCTCTCTTCTCCCTTTCTTGATTATGTGATGAAGAGAAAATGCATAAATTGTGTATTTAAAAATACAATGAAGGGAAGAGGTAACGGTGCTTGGATAAGTCACAAGGTTGTGAATTTATTTTGAAGATGGGGGAGAAGGGAGTTCTGCATCAGAATCTGAAAAGTTTGCATTACACTGTCTGCATCACCTGGCTCTAAAGCAAGTTAGATTTGTGACCCGCGAAAAGGTACCATAATGGGGTATATGACTTACTGCGTAATCCTTCAAAGTTTCAGCCTGAGGTATGGACAAATTAAGGGGCCCTTTTACTAAGCCGCGTAAGCATCTATGTGCGCCCAACATGTATCAATTTGGAGTTACTGCCCGGCTACCGCCTGGCTCTTGCAGGAATTTCATTGTGAGAGCTCTTGGTCTTCTGACACTTCTTGATCAATCCCACTTGGCGAGCGTAGCGGACGTGCACCAGAAAATAAAAAAATATTTTTCAGATGCGCATATTGGGCAGTTTAGATGATATTTGATTTAATATTCAAAAGTAGCGACGTGTGAGATTTGATGGGTTTGAATGAGGATATGATATTTAATAAATACTGAAGAGAAAAGACGATATGTGATGTGTTTAAAGTATATATAATTAGTTGGTTCAATATGTTCATATTCTGTGTCTGTGAGAAAATGGCTTTGCAAAACAGGCCCTAGATTCATTAAGCAGCACCATACTGAGACCTTTCACCTAGAGCATTCCCAACTTTGCATGAAGAAACACACTTCAGCCTTTTTCTCCAATAAAGTCCAAACACCACTGGTTTTAGGACTCTAATAACACTTCGGGGTCCTTTAACTAAGTCGTGGTAAAAGGTGGCTTGCGGTAGTGCAAATGTGTCTTTTGTGCATGCTCTGGGCCATTATTTACCGCGTCTAGACCTTTTTAAGGGGCTGGAATATGGACATGCACTAAAATTGAAACCAGCGTGTGTCCACTTTCGATCTGCGACCTTACCGCCACTCACTGACCTAGCAGTCCCGTCCTATCTTATCTAATTTATCTAGGAATCTTCATGATATTGACCCTTCATCTCTATCCTCCTATGTTTCAAACCTCCTCTCTACTGTGGCACCATCCACGTCTGTCAACGAGGCTGTTTCTTCTTACAACAATACTCTATCCTCTGCCTTAGACACTCTTGCACCTTTGATGACCCGCCCTATAAGGCGTACAAAACCCCAACCTTGGCTGACTTCTAATATCTGCTACCTGCGTTCCTGTACCCGCTCCGCTGAACGCCTCTGGTGGAAGTCTCGGGCCCTTGCTGATTTCTTACACTTTAAGTTCATGCTGACCTCTTTCCAATCTGCTCTTTTACGCGCCAAACAGGATTATTATATCCAACTGACCAACTCTCTTGGCTCTAACTCTCGACTTCTCTTCACCACATTGAACTCTCTCCTCAAGGTGCCCCCTCCCCCAACTCCCCCTTCATTATCTCCTCAGACCCTTGCTGAATTCTTTCATGACAAGGTTCAAAAGATAAACCTTGAATTCTCTACCTCGCCACCTCTCCCTCCACTAGTCCGTTCCCCTCTCTCTCCTTCCCCTCATTCCTTTTCCTCCTTTCCTGAAGTTACTATAGAGGAAACTACACTTCTCCTTTCTTCCTCAAAATGTACCACCTGTTCCTCTGATCCCATTCCCACCCATCTTCTTAATGCCATCTCACCTGCTCTTATTCCTTTTATCTGGCACATTCTCAACCTCTCACTTTCCACTACAACTGTCCCTGCTGCCTTTAAACATGCTGTGGTCACACCTCTCCTTAAGAAGCCTTCACTCGACCCTACTTCTACCTCTAATTACCGACCCATCTCCCGCCTCCCTTTTCTCTCCAAATTACTTGAGTGTGCTGTTCACCACTGCTGCCTTGATTTTCTCTCCTCAAATGCTATTCTTGACCCACTAAAATCTGGTTTTCACCCTCTCCACTCAACCGAAACTGCGCTTACTAAAGTCTCCAATGACCTATTACTGGCTAAATCCAGAGGTCTCTATTCCATCCTCATTCTTCTTGATCTTTCCGCTGCTTTTGACACTGTCGATCACAGCATACTCCTCGATACCCTGTCCTCACTTGGATTCCAGGGCTCTGTCCTTTCCTGGTTCTCTTCCTACCTCTCCCTCCGCACCTTCAGTGTTCACTCTGGTGGATCCTCTTCTACTTCTATCCCTCTGCCTGTCGGCGTACCTCAGGGTTCTGTTCTTGGTCCCCTCCTCTTTTCTATCTACACTTCTTCCCTTGGTTCATTAATCTCATCCCATGGCTTTTTCTACCATCTCTATGCTGATGACTCCCAAATCTACCTTTCTACCCTTGATATCTCACCTTGCATCCAAACCAAAGTTTTAGCGTGCTTGTCTAATATTGCTGTCTGGATGTCTCAACACCACCTGAAATTAAACATGACCAAAACCGAGTTTCTCATTTTTCCCCCCAAACCCACCTCCCCACTCCCCCCGTTTTCTAATTCTGTTCATGGCTCTCTCATTCTCCCTGTCTCCTCAGCTCGAAACCTTGGGGTCATCTTTGACTCTTCTCTCCTTCTCTGCTCATATCTAGCAGATCGCCAAGACCTGTCGTTTCTTTCTTTACAACATCCGTAAAATCTGTCCCTTTCTTTCCGAGCACTCTACCAAAACCCTCATCTACACCCTTGTCACCTCTCGTTTAGACTACTGCAATCTGCTTCTTGCTGGCCTCCCACTTAGTCACCTCTCCCCTCTCCAATCGGTTCAAAACTCTGCTGCCCGTCTTGTCTTCCGCCAGGGTCACTTTACTCATACTACCCCTCTCCTCAAGTAGCTTCACTGGCTCCCTATCCGTTTTCGCATCCTGTTCAAACTACTTCTACTAACCTGTAAATGTACTCACTCTGCTGCTCCCCAGTATCTCTCCACACTCGTCCTTCCCTACACCCCTTCCCGTGCACTCCGCTCCATGGATAAATCCTTCTTATCTGTTCCCTTCTCCACTACTGCCAACTCCAGACTTCGCGCCTTCTGTCTCGCTGCACCCTACGCCTGGAATAAACTTCCTGAGCCCCTACGTCTTGCCCCATCCTTGGCCACCTTTAAATCTAGACTGAAAGCCCACCTCTTTGACATTGCTTTTGACTCGTAACCACTTGTAACCACTTGCCTCCACCTACCCTCCTCTCCTCCTTCCTGTACACATTAATTGATTTGATTTGCTTACTTTATTTTTTGTCTATTAGATTGTAAGCTCTTTGAGCAGGGACTGTCTTTCTTCTATGTTTGTGCAGCGCTGCGTACGCCTTGTAGCGCTATAGAAATGCTAAATAGTAGTAGTAGTAGTAGCAGTAAGGTCTCACACGATACCCACACGGTAAGCATGCAGTGTGCCAACTGCTGTTTACTGCCGGGTAAGCAGCCCGAGGTAGAAAATAGAAATTCTTTTCTACCAGGGTATTCAGCACATGCCAAATTCGGAATTACTGCCTGGCTCATGCGCTAGCTGGCGGTACTGCCGTTTGCTGCGTACTGTACACACTTAGGCCCTCCTACACCATTGTAAAAAGGCCCCTTCATCTTTTCTTCAGGGTAAAAAGGAGGCAAAATACTCTCATCCTCTACTTTTCCTTTTTCCGGGGACTGTCTGGATAAAAGGACTCCCTTATCTGGAGGGGCATTTTTTATATATATTTTTTTTACATTTGTACCCTGCGCTTTCCCACTCCTGGCAGGTTCAATGTGGCAATGGAGGGTTAAGTGACTTGCCCAGAGTCACAAGAAGCTGCCTGTGCCGGGAATTGAACTCAGTTCCTCAGGACCAAAGTCCACCACCCTAACCACTAGGCCACTCCTCCACTAAGTCCAACTTTTAAAAATATAATCGGGATTGAACCACTGTACACTTTAAATTGAATAAACAAAGTAACAGGGTTTTCATTCAATGTGGCACCAATGTGTGTATGGAGGAAAAAGCCTCGAGAAAACTCCTCTTGTATACAAGCTGATACTTTAGTCGGAGTTGGACTTCCTCATCATCGGCTAAAAAACCTCCTCATTCAATGTGGCACCAATGTGTGTATGGAGGTATTTTAGCCGATGATGAGGAAGTCCAACTCCGACTAAAGTATCAGCTTGTATACAAGAGGAGTTTTCTCGAGGCTTTTTCCTCCATACACACATTGGTGCCACATTGAATGTAAGTCCAACTTTTGAAATTTTGCACAAAGCACCCAAAATCCGAATAGGAAAGAAGGTCATTTTTGAAAAAAGAAAAACATCTTTTTAAAAGAAATACCATTTTGAACAAGGCTTTGTGTTTTGTACATTTTTTGGACCATTTTTGAAAAAAAAAAATAATAATCCAGATGAAAAACAGAGAAAATCAAGCCATCGGGATATAGGAGGGGCAAGCATTTTTACTAGCCTGGTCCCCCAGACATCCCAGAAGAAACATGAAGCACCCTAGAGGGCACTGCAGTGAACTTCAAATAAATACACATCTCACTATTTCTCCCTTATCTTGTCTGCTGAGCCCACCAAAACCCACTACCCTCAACTGTACACCACTACAATAGTCATTGTGGGTGAAGGGGACACCTATATGTGGGTACAGTAGAGTTTTGTTGAGTTTTGGAGGGCTCATACTTTCCACCACAAATGCAACGTGTAAGAGGAGGTATGAGCCTGTGTCCATCTATCTACAGTGTACTACACTCACAACTAGACTACTCCAGGGACCTGCATGCTGCTGTAATGGACCTGAGTATAACATCTGAGTCTGGCATAGAGGCTAATAAGCAATATTTTAATCACATTTTTTTTTGGGGGGGGGGGGGTAGGAGGGAGTCAGTGAGCACTAGGGGAGTAAGGGGAGGTCATCCCTGATTCCCTCCACTGGTCATCTGGTCATTTAGATTACAAGTCTGTGCCTTATTCTTTCTAAAAACAGGTCTAGCTCAAAACATCTTAGAGCATTTTTCAGCCATAATGGAACAAAACAAAACCGCCCAGGACTAAATCTAAGTCTTAGGAATGCTCAAATCATGCCCTTAACACACCCCTGACATGCCCCCCTTAGATTTGGATGCACTGCAGATGAACAGCATACAAAAATATTTGAAATAATAGGTTTTGAATGTTCCAAATATGCTTTATATCTCTTTTGAAAATGAGCCCCCTAGTTTCAAGATACTTCACACTTCTTTAAACATTTAGTAAGACCTTTGAAAATACAATAATCCTACTATTACTAAGAAATTTCATTTAGGAAATGTTTGTGCCATATGCCTTATTTTGTTGCAAAAATGTCATCACAACTTTGACTCCTTCACTAAAGAAGTGATGCTAAAACTGAGTGGAGGAGTAGCCTAGTGGTTAGTGCAGTGGACCTTGATCCTGGGGAACTGAGTTCCATTACCACTGCAGCTCCTTGTGACTCTGGGCAAGTCACTTAACCCTCCATTGCCCCTGCTACAAAATAAGTACCTGAATATATGTAAACCGCTTTGAATGTAGTTGCAAAAACCTCAGAAAGGCGGTATATCAAGTCCCATTTCCCTTTCCCTTATGACATCACAATATCAGAAGTGAGCCAAGTATCGGCCATTGTGACATCACTGATGAGGTTGGCTCTTAGTGGTGGAATGAGTGGAGGAGTAGCCTAGTGGTTAGTGCAGTGGACTTTGATCCTGGGGAACTGAGTTCAATTCCCAGTGCAGCTCCTTGTGACTCTGGGCAAGTCACTTAACCCTCCATTGCCCCTGGTACAAAATAAGTACCTGAATATATGTAAACCGCTTTGAATGTAGTTGCAAAAACCTCAGAAAGGCGGTATATCAAGTCCCATTTCCCCTCCTCACCATCTTAATAGTCACTTCATGAATGATATTGTTTTGAAAACACGGATCATCCAGTTTTACAGCATCTTGAAGTAAAACCTGTCAGTAACTGTAATATATATTTTTTTAAATAATAGTACATTTGTTTTGAGGTTATTTGTAAACATTTTGGGGGTCCCATTTTTGCTGGACACTGTGTAGATCAGGACCCAGGACCCTGTAATCTCAGGAGCTCTATACTCCCTATTGGCAGTTGGACGGAAAACAGGCAAAGACAAATGTTGTCTCCTAAACTGCTCCCTTTATAAATTTAGTGACTTCATTAACCCTTCCCATCATCATTTCCAGCATGGAGGGTCATCTGCATAATCACTGCAATCAGCTCACATTAAACATTTCCAGGGCAAGAGATACCCCTGAAGTACAATGCTGTATATTACATAAACTGCTAATAAACACAAACCAGGACTCAAAAGCCACCTACTGCGAGTAAGTGTAGTAACAAACAGTTATTTCACCCGTATGTGATCAATAATTTTTAAGTCTTGTTTTGTGGATTGCTTGAGACAGAATAAAGAAGAAGAAGCGATTTATGTAGCCTTAACCCTTTGTCCCTGAGGAAATTGTTTTGAAACCCCGCGGAGTCGGGCGGATCCAGGGGAAGGCAATTGCTAATTGTTTCAGCAAGGCAACACAGTTCTGCCAGAGAGGCAAGAACTCACGAGATAAGTGTACAGTTTTTTTCACCTAGTATATGTAATCTTTTAAACAAATGAATAAGTGATTTTATAGCACTGTGGTGATTGGGATGCAAAAAAATATGAGCAGAGGTTGCTCTTTACCCCAAAAAAATTCAGTAGGAGTTACCCAATGAAAGAAGTGCTATGCCACGTTGTAGCAGCATTATTGACTGCAGTCACGGTGGTTTATATCTGAGGGTACTCTACACATAAAAATTAAAAATTATTGATCACATACGGGTGAAATAACTGTTTGTTACTACACTTACTCGCAGTAGGTGGCTTTTGAGTCCTGGTTTGTGTTTATTAGCAGTTGAATGTTACCAGAGACATTGATATTGTATATTACATAAAGCCATTAGTCATTGGGTTAACACTGAGGCAGATACATTACATCACTCGGACCTTTTGTGACAAGGGTCACAAAGGTAAAAGATGAGTGGAGATTTCTAGAAATCTGCAGACCGACCGTAATGTTGTACAAGCTTCAAGGTTGACAGTATTCATCTTTATGCCCCAGTAAGCTGGGGGAAAACAAATCCGGGGATAAGAATGACTGTGTCTCTCTGCATTCTGCAGCCCCATTAATCGAAATAAACATTGGATTGCACTCTCCTTGAATCGGGCAAATGCTAGGTCAGCCCAGCACTGTGGACAGGAAGAGAGGCAGAAACAAAGTAAGAGTAAAAGAGAGAGACAGAGAGAGCACCTCGAATATTGTGTTCAATTCTAGTCACCGCATCTCAAAAAAGATATAGTGGAATTAGAAAAGGTACAGAGAAGGGTGACGAAAATGATAAAGGGGATGGGACGACTTCCCTATGAGGAAAGGCTGAAGCATCTAGGCTTCTTCAGCTTGGAGAAGAGACGGCTGAGGGGAGATATGATAGAGGTCTATAAAATAATGAATGGAGTGGAACAAGAAGACGTGAATCGTTTGTTTACTCTTTCCAAAAATACTAGGACTAGGGGGCACACAATGAAGCTACAAAGTAGTAAATTTAATACGAATCGGAGAAAATGTTTCATCACTCAACGTGTAATTAAACTCTGGAATTCGTTGCCAGAGAATGTGGTAAAGGTGGTTAGCTTAGTGGGGTTTAAAAAGGGTCTGGACAGCTTCCTAAAGGAAAAGTCCATAGACCATTATTAAATTGACTTGGGGAAAATCTACTGCTTATTTCTGGGATAAGCAGCATAACATTTATTGAGTTTTCTGGGATCTTGCCAGGTATTTGTGACTGGATTGGCCACTGTTTGAAACAAGATGCTGGGCTTGATGGACCTTTGGTCTGTCCCAGTGTAGAAATACTTATGTACTTACTAGTAAAAAAGGCCCGTTTCTGACACAAATGAAACAGGCGCTAGCAAGGTTTTCCTTGGAGTGTGTATGTTTGAGAGAGTGTATGTGCGAGTGACTGTGTGTGAGAGAGAGTGAATGTGCGAGTGTGTGTGTGAGTGAGAGAGAGAGTGAGTCTGGGTGCGAGTGTGTCTGTGAGAGAGAGAGTGTGTGTGTGTGAATGAGAGTGTGTGCAAGTGCGTAAGTGAGACACAGTGTGTGAGAGAGAGTGTGTTTCACACAGATACAGTGTGTGCGAGAGAGAGAGTGAATGTGAGACACAGACTCTGTGAGATTGAGTGTATGAGACCAAGAGAGTGTGTGAGTGACTGTGTGACACATAGAGAGTGAATGTGATACAGTGTGAGGCATAGAGTGTGTGAGAGACAGTGTGTGAATGAGAGAGAGAGAAATACATTGACTGTGTGAGAGAGAGTGTGTGTGACAGAGATACCTCCCCCCCTCTCTGGTGTCAGGCCCCCCCCCACCTCTCTCTCTCTCTGGTGTCTGAGTGTTACTGTGCAGGAAGCTGAGCTATGGCTGTACTTCAAGGAACTGACCAATCCTATTTAATAGAATGCACCTCCAACATTCTGAAGCCGAGAAACCTCGTGTGGTTGGTCACTTCTGCCTGTGACGAACCCGGAAGTACGTGATGTCAATTCAGGAGATGGATGCAGAGAGCAGGAATGTCTCAGCCATGCAGTCAGCTTCAGAATGTTGGAGGTGTGTTTTATTATATAGGATGAGAGAGAGAGAGAGAGAGAGAGAGAGAGAGAGAGACTGAGAACTGGGAGATTAAGGAAGAAGATGCAAATGTGAAAAAGGAAGGAGAAAAAAAGAGGGGGAAGGAAAACTTAGAGTTGATCACTGTCTATGCAGAGACCAGCTGCTCCTCATGGTGTTGGAACAGGAAGCAAACTAGGTGGACCTTATCTGTCCTCACATCTTCTGTTTGTTTATATGTACCCTGAACAGATGATGGAAGGCATCAATGAGTTTCAGTTTTCATGGGGATTTTATTACTGAAAGAGTCTGTAGTAACCACGGTATTGTCTTACTGATAGCAACACACCTTCTTTCTTCTCCGTGTTGTTTATATTTGTGTTTAGTTTCTTGATTGGATTTTCTTTAGATTTCAGGGGGGGGGGGGCCTGCCTGAGAAGCCAGTCTCTGCATACATAAGAACATCAAAAGAAAAAGAAGCAAAAAAATGCACTGGCTATACTGAGTATAGCTAGTCCTTTGATGTAGTGGGGAGGGGAGCTGTGAATGACCTAGGGGTGGGTCCATGCGTTATTTCTGGTTGCATCTGTGGCTACAACATGTAATCTCAAAATTATTACCCAACGCACACAGACAAATGCTAAGGGGCCCGTGCGAGGCAAGCTGCTTAATGAGGAAGAAAACTCTTGACCGGCATACAAATCCCAGAAGGGAAAATTATTGGAGGTTGCTGATTGTGGTAAAGATTTAAAAATATCCTCAAGTGGACCCTCCCCAACTATTCAAAATTATACAATAATAGGGCTATGAAAAGGATAAGGTATAAGGCAAGCAAAAATGAAGAAAAATGACGGCAAATTATCTAATGTGCTCAAAGTATTTACAGTTCTTGATTTCCTCTGAGGTATGCTCTCGCTCCTATATTCTCCTGAATTCTCCTATGCTGCTTCATTGGTAGACAAGTTTTGAACTCTGTCTACACCTGACAGTCAAAAACACCCAACCTGATTCTTTCCAGCATCTACTGGGGGTTTTATTGGAGGTTTCCCTGGTGCCTAGTAGCTGGACAGGAGCAATCAACAGCTGTTCCTGACCTGTCAGCTCCTTGATTCAAAATGGTGATGTTCGCCCCTTAGTGGTAGTCACGTGATACTACCGCTAAGAGTCAGACTGCTAAATTAAGGGGCCCTTTTATTAAGGCGCTTAGGCCCCTACACAAGTACAATGCCATCAAATTAGAATTACCGCCAAGCTGCCGCATGCCCTGGATGGTAATTCTAATTTTGACACACGTCCAAAACACACGGCAGAAAATAATTTCTATTTTCTACCGTGTGGCACTAACCAGGCAGTAATCGGCAGTGTACGCGCACTGATGATTACCGCATGGTTAATGCGTGAGACCTTACCGCTAAGTCAATGGGTGGTGGTAAGGTCTCAGGCCCAAAATGAACAGAAGCTGCGCCTGCAGGCGATGAAGTTCCAGGCTGTAGATGGGGTGTTCAATGATCCATAATCACAAAGTCCTCCAGTCCACCTGTCTTCAAAGAGATTCCTAGCGGGTTGACTTTGGGCTTCTCTAGGTTCCAAACAAACAACCCATAGGTCCAGACATAGGAGTATCTGGGTTCTCCTAGGGAAAGAAACAAATTTTACCCCATCTTTTCTTGCCCTTAGCAATGAATTAGAGGTAAGAAAATGCCAGTGTCAGTATTCCTGCCACCATCTTCTCTCCACCTCCTACACACTCTCAGCACATGCATTATTAGCTGACCCTCTGTATTTTCTTTTACCACAGAAAGTCATTCCACATTTAGCACCCTTTCCATGAAAATAACATTTCTCAACCTTATTCGTGTGTCTTTCTCATGGAACCTCTTATCATGACCCCTTCTAGATTTTGTTTTCATTGAAAAAGGCTCACCTCACTTACATTCTCCATATATTTTAGGTATTCAAGTGTCTTTAGTGGCGTTCCTAGCCTCCACGACACCCGGGGCAGATCGCCAATGCGCCCCCCCCCCCCCGGCAAAATGACACCCCCCCGGGTGCACGGCACTGGGGGGGTGCCGCACCGCGCGCCTGTCGGCTGCGAGTTCAAATCGCTACGCTAAATTATCTCATTCGCTGCAGCTCCCTCCCTTTGCCCCGGAACAGGAACCTGTTCCGGGGCAGAGGGAGGGAGCTGCAGTGAACTAGAGAATTTAGCGTAGCGATTTGAACTCGCAGCCGACAGGCGCGCACCGCAGCACCCCCCAGCGACGTGCACCCGGGGAGGACCACCCCCACCGCGCCCCCCTTGGTACGCTACTGAGTGTCTTTATCCTATCTTCCCTATTTAGATCTGTGGTACAAGTAAGAAATATGGATTGATCTGGCTATTGCCACTTATTAGGTTTCTGCCAGGTACTTGTGACCTGGATTGGCCACTGTTGGAAGCAGGATACTGACTCACTATGTCTATTCTCATATTCTTATGAAGTTAGACCAGTTCCTAAGAAACTTTGAAGACTTTAGCATCCATAGGATCTAGGTTAGAGATTGACACGGGGTCAAAGTTTGCCCCTGTCCCCATGGGTGCTATCTCCGTCCCCACCCCATCCCTGCAGGTTCTGTCTCCATTACTACCCTGTCCCTGCAGGCCCTGTCTCCGTCCCCGCCCTGTCTCCGTAGGTTCTGTCCCTGTCCCAGCCCCATTCCCATGGGCTCTGTCCTCATCTGTAGTAGAGAGGTGTGGTAGCCGTGTTAGTCCACTCTTAAAGGTTATCAATAGAAATCAAACAAAATAAAACATGGAAAAGAAAATAAGATGATACCTTTTTTATTGGACATAACATAACTTTCTCCTCATCTGTAGAAACCTTCAACAATTATGATTTTATATTTAAATCTTTTTATTAAAGTATAAAAAGGAACAATATGCTGTGCAACTGTTGTGTACAAATTACAAATAGAAAACAGTAATAACAGCAAGCAGCTATAATAGCCTTCCTCACCTCCACCCCCTACCTTTCCAACCCCAACAATAGCTACTACCCCAAGGAATCCTAATCCACCTTGTTAAAATGTCCAGGGGTACAAAATACAACCCGTTCTGAATGCCCTAGAGGGGAGAAATATGCCCTATGAAGCACGGTTATGATTTTTTAAATCTGAAGTCATCAACAATCTCAGGATTCAGTCTAGCTCTCCTGTCTTCCACAGTCCTTCCTGCAATAGATGATGTCTTCTTAGAAGATGTGCTGGTAGTAGGATGTACAGGACCCCCCCCCCCCCCCCCCCATGCAAAGTTTGCTAGTTGTGGCCAGCATTTTGCACGTTTTTCCAAAAAATCAAAATATCATTGTCTGCATCGCTCATTCATAAATAACACTCCTGTTCATTATCAGGACAAAGTTTGTCCCTATGAGCTCTGTCCCCATCCCCACCCCGTCCCTGTGGGATCTGTCCCCATCCCCATGGGATCTGTACCCACCCCGTCCCCGCAAGCTCTGTCCACGTCCCCATCCCCGCGGTTCCTGCGGGTCTCCCTCCCCTTGTCATTCTCTACTCTAGGTACTGAATTTTGACTGCTGTAGGTTACCAGGCTTCAATTGTTTTTATTTTTTTGTATTGTTGGGGAGTTGTTTTTTTTCACTCCTTTCATCTAATCTAT
The DNA here is from genome assembly GCF_901765095.1 of Microcaecilia unicolor. Lineage (NCBI taxonomy): Eukaryota > Metazoa > Chordata > Amphibia > Gymnophiona > Siphonopidae > Microcaecilia > Microcaecilia unicolor. The sequence goes on along the minus strand of NC_044032.1, from coordinate 33,358,243 downwards.
AGCACAACAGCCTGACACCTTTTTGAACCAACTATTTTCTTCCTTGTCAAGATTATTAGATTAGAAAGAAAGGATATGAAGGGGTAATTCAATAAAGCAGCAAAACTAGTGACATATCTCTGAAGAAAATTAATACTTATTTTATCATAAGTTTTAAACATCCATTGTAGATGTTTAAAACTAATGATGAACAACACTAATTGCTGTCTTCCATTTTTTACTTGTGGAATACACAAAGTTAACAAGTTCAGTGTTGATCTTATTAAGAGTCATAAACTTTTCTCCTCTGTATACTCAAAGACTGAAGCACCACAGAAACCTCGAGCATATTGATGTGAAGAATTATATCTTAAGGTTAATTAATCAATGACACCGCAGGTCATGTAGAGCACTGGAGTAATGTCTTGCTTGTACTTCTCAGGCCTGCGGCTGTGACTTCAGTCTCCTGAGATATTAAATTATTGCAGCATAACAAAATATGTCCTGGAAGACTTTATGGTGATCACATAATTATATTATTCAGACTGGCTTTTTTTTTTTTTGGTTAATCTATGCATTTTAGGGCCAATTACAATCACGTTTTAGTAACTCAAAAAGCCAACAATAGAAAGACTGTGTCATGTCCCTGAGATTATAGGTTGGCAGTGAAACAGTGAATCCAAAAAAATTCAGTTTGATTCTCACAAGCGCTACTTACGGTGTAACCTTGAATAACACACTTCGAGTGGTCAATTTACTATTTATTTATTTGCTGCATTTCTATCCCACATTTTCCCACCTATTTGCAGGCTCAATGTGACTTACAATATGTTAAAGAGCGATAGGTGAGTTTAGGCATGAAAATTCACTTTTTATGTCAAAGATATTACTACTACTACTTATCATTTCTATAGCGCTGCTAGATGTACGCAGCACTGTACTCTTGAACATGAAGAGGCAGTCCCTGCTCGACAGAGCTTACAATCTAATTAGGACAGACAAACAGGACAAATAAGGGATACGGACAAAGATTAGCAAGATTCCGGAATCCCAAAGAGTTGCAAGTTTCTTGAATCCCAAACGCTATTACTACTTATCATTTCTAAAGCGCTACTAGATGTACACAGCGCTGTACACTTGAACATGAAGAGTCAGTCCCTGCTCGACAGAGCTTACAATCTAATTAGGACAGACAAACAGGACAAATAAGGGATACGGACAAAGATTAGCAAGATTCCGGAATCCCAAAGAGTTGCAAGTTTCTTGAATCCCAAACGCTATTACTACTTATCATTTCTAAAGCGCTACTAGATGTACACAGCGCTGTACACTTGAACATGAAGAGTCAGTCCCTGCTCGACAGAGCTTACAATCTAATTAGGACAGACAAACAGGACAAATAAGGGATACGGACAAAGATTAGCAAGATTCCGGAATCCCAAAGAGTTGCAAGTTTCTTGAATCCCAAACGCTACTACTACTTATCATTTCTATAGCGCTACTAGACGTATGCAGCGCTGTACACTTGAACACGTAAGAGACAGCCCCTGCTCGAGGGAGCATAGAATCTAATTAGGACAGACAAACAGGACAAATAAGGGAAATACTTAAGGTGGGAATAATAAAACAGACATGGGTACTGAACAAGTGAATAGGGGTTAGGAGTTAAAAACAGCCTCAAAAAGGTGGGCTTTTAGCCTAGATTTGAAGGCAACCAGAGCTGGAGCTTGACGTACTGACTCGAGAAGTCTACTCCAGGCATACTAAAAATGCTGGCCCCTCCTACATCCCAATGGCTTGATTTTCTACATTTTTCACTTGGATGTTTTTGTTTTGAAAATGAACCAAAAAACAAAATGTCCAAAGCACAAAACCTTGTTAGAAACAGTGTTTTCTAAAACAAAAGATAGACCTTTTTCTTTTTGGAAAATGGACTTCTTTCTTTTTCAGATTTTGACATTTTTTGCAAAACGTCTAAAGTCAGACTTAGACGTCTTATCAAAAATTCACCTCTATGTTACTACATTAATATGAGTAGATACATCCAAATATAAATCTGGCAAAGAGAATTTTAAGGAATAATTTCTAACAGTGCAAATCTTGGAACAGATCAATTCACTTCAGGAGTGGCAGAGTGGCCTAGTGGTTAGAGCACCAGTCTTGAAATCTACAGATGGCAGGTTCAAATCCCACTGCTGTTCCTTGTGACCTTGGGCAAGTCAGTGTACCTAAATATAACTCGCCTTGAGCTACTAATGAAAAAGGTGTGAACAAAATCCAAATAAATGATTTAAATTTGGACTGTTATCCTGGAATTCCTGTACAGGAATTTCAAAACCAATAGTGGATATTCTGTTTATTGTGGTGACCAGTTTCCTAGTTTATATCTCTTTTTTGTTTTGGCTTTTTTTGCTGGCACTCCAGCATACAGAGACAATTTTTTTGTTTGATTTAAAACCCTGCTTTCTGCCACCCCATGTTGTGAAGATTTAATAATGTGTTAAAAATCTGGTAGGCCTTTTTGCATCAACTCTGAATAATTGATTCCAAGTGATTCAGTATTCAATTATTGTTCATTTTTTTCCCGTGAATATTTTTTAGGGGGTTGAAAATTTCCAAGTCTAAAAACTTGTGTAAACAAGAATCAAATCTGTCCCCACCAGAGATCAAAGTGGGCAACACCCATTCTGAACAGGTTAAAATGTGGGTGGTAACAAGCCCTGTGAGTGGAGTCCTATATGCAGGGGCGTGGCCAGAGAACAGATTTTGGGTGGGCCTAGGCAAGAAAAGGGTGGGCACCAAGTGTTCTCTCCCCACCACCACCACCACCACCACCAAAAATATATCTCAGCTGGCAGGAAAACGCTTCTTTCCACCTTGGCAGTCTACAGCAGGCAGGCGCTGAAAACTGAGCATGCGCAGGTGCCGGTATCATGGACAGTAGCGTTTTCGTTACCATCAGGGGGAAGTCTTCAGCTGACGGAGCTTGGGATCCCCACTAGCTGCCACTAAACATGTGCGACTGTTGGGTGGGCCTGAGCTCTAAGTGGGTACCCAGGCCCACCTGTGGCTACGCCACTGCCTATATGAGGTTGCTTGGGACTCACAGAATGTAAATGGGAGTCTTTTGTAAACCTCAATCCTCCACAGTTAAAGTCTATGGGCCCTGTTTACTAAGCCACGCAGTAGCCATGCTAGCATTTTTAGCGTGTGCTAATGTTAGAGACACCCATAGGAATACATGGGTGTCTCTAGCATTAGCGTGAGCTAATTATCAGCGCACGCTAAAAATGCTAGCACATCTTAGTAAACAGGGCCCTATGGGGTCATTTTATGAAGCTGCAGCAAAAGGGGGCCTGAGCTGACACCAGCATACATCAAAAACATGTTTCAATGCCAGCACAGGCCCCCTTTTGCCGCAGTCCCTACAGTCGTCCCTGTTGAGCCGGTGGTCTCCAGTCCTGGGGGGCTTATGAGCAGCTGGTGCTGTAGATGCTTCAAGCCAGATGGAGTCTGACTTTGTGGCTTCTCCCTGTGCACACTCAGGCGGGGTTGCCCTTACAGACTCCCAGTTGGGATGCCAGCCTCTTCAGATAGGGAGCCCATTATCTCCACCGTGCTGCACAGGGCCACTGGTCGAGGCTTCCTGGTCTATCAACAGATTGGAACTTCAAGCTCTACTAGCCTTCGCGCCTCTTCTTCATGGGAGGCCAGTGTGCATGCTCTCGGACAATGTCACAGCCGCGTCTTACATCGACAGACAAGGAGGAACAAATAGTGTGTCTCTTTGTTTTAAGAAATGGCTGTGCAGCAAGTGAAGGACTTGATGCGTGGCCATTTCGGGGGGAGCACCCATTGAGGTGGCGGTAAGGGCTTCCATGCTAACTTGGTGCAGCACTGTCCGATTACTGCCGAGTACACACTGGTGCTACAAAAATTGCAATATTTTTGCAGCGCCGGAAATGGCACGCTCTGGAGGAGGAAACTACTGCCGGGCTGCTGCGGTAGCCCAGCGGCACTTCCCTCTTAGCGAGCGGTAAGCCCGCTTTATGCTTGCTGCCGCTTAGTAAAAGGGCTCCTATGTTTTTTTTTCTGTGTTGCAGATTGCTGAGGGAATTTAAGCCTGATATTGCAGGGGATAAGTGCTCATTCCTCTTATTAGCGTTTATTATCATAAATGATCATTGTATTGCCCATTATGTTAATGAATTAGAACAAAATACTTAAATGTTTGTTGTTGCACAAAATTCATTAGTCTCTGAGAGAGACTCTATGCAAGATGAAGGTTGTGGAAATCGGTGGCAGGAATACTACCAATTAAGTCCTCTGCGAACACGCAATTAGGTAGGAAGACATGCTTGATTTAAATTGTTTTGTGGCTCGGCAGAAGAAAGCGAGTTGTCTTGCAAAGTGCTATTGCCACAACCCCTCCCTGAGCCATCCCTCTGCCCTTGTATCTATTGGGAACACCGTTCCATTACTACCAGATGCAATGGGTTGTAGACAAGTGAGTTGAGTAGCTGCTGCCAAGGGCGAGGTAATCAGGACTGGCTTCTGTCTTGTTCTGGTGGCACTGTGAATGCCATTCTGCTGATTCCTCGATGATGTGGTGCTGCTGTTATTGTTTGTTTTTTATGTGCATCAATCTCATTGGTGGGCTCTAAGAGGTGAGGCAGGAGAAAAGATGCTGTATTGAAACCATGATATCAACAGGATGTCACTGAAAGTAGCATGGCACATGGTTTGCAATGTGCAGAAAGAATCGTATTCCTAGGATTTCATGATATCTTTTCTCTCCCACGTCTTCCTGATAGCCGAAATCAGAGATCCCCACATTTTGAATGAGAAGACCAAGAGGCCCTTTTACTAAACAATGTAGGTGCCTACGTGTGCCCAACATGTGCCAATTTGTAGCTACCTCCCTGCCACCGCGTGGCCTGGGCGGCAATTTCATTTTTTACACATGTCCAGTACACACGCCGGAAAATTTCCGGCATGCGGCGCTAACCGGGCGGTAATGAGCAGTGTACACATGCTGACGATTACCACCTGGTTAACATGCGAGACCTTACCCTTAAGTCAATGGGTGGCAGTAAGGTCTCAGGCCCAAAACAGGCACGCAGCAATTTTTATTTTGCTGCACGTCCATTATCAGCCAAAAAAAAAGGGCCTTTTGTGAACATGCTCTGAAAAATGGACCTGTGCACATCCAATACACGCGTCCACACCTAGGGACCCTTTTACTAAGCCGCATAAGGCTCTACGTGCGCCCAATGCACCACAATGGAGTTACCGCCTGGTTACCGCGTGGCTCTTGCAGTAATTTCATTTTTGGCTTGTGTCCAATACGAGCGGCTGAAAAATCATTTTTATTTTCAGATGCACGCCAAGTGGCATTTGGTGCACGTAGGTCATTACCGCTCAGTTACCGCATGAGATTTTATCGCTAGGTCAATGGCTGGCATAAGGTCACAGACCTGTGCCTACACTGCTGCAAGCCATTTTTCAGCACACCTTAGTAAAAGGACCCCCTAGAGCCGGTGCCAGAGCTGGTGGTTGACATTTGAGGCTGGCATACAGGCTGGCAAAAAATGTTTTTAAAGTTATTTTTTTTTTGGTGGGAAGGGGTTAGTGACAACTGGGGGAGTCAGGGGAGGTCATCCCTGATTCCCTCCAGTGGTCATCTGGGCAGTTGGAGAACTTTTTGGGGACTTGTTCGTGAGAAAAAAGGGTCCAGAAAAAGTGACCCAACTTCTCGCTAAAAACGCCTTTCTTTTTTCCATTATCGGCCGAGGGCACCCATCTCTGCTCATCCGATAAACACGCCCCAGTCCCACCTTCACCATGCCTCCGGCACGCCCCTGTCAACTTTGTTCACTCCCGCGCCCATCACTTTCGAAAATAAGGCAGATAGCATTTTAGTGAAAAAAAAATCATTAAAAATGATTATACAAATAAAATACTTCTGAAAAAAAAATCTAAAATCAGGCTTTCCAACCTCCATGGTGCTCCTGGGAGCCTCTAGGGTTTTTTTCCCTCCTTTATTCTTTTGGGGATTGGATATGTGTTATTTTACCCCATATCAATCACTAAAATAAACATTCTGGATGAGGAACACCAGAAACTAGGTGGCTATTGGTTACCAATAGTTTATGCTTAAAAGGAGAATTCTTCTCTTTTTACCAGTTTGAGCTGTACTTTACAGCTCTAGGAAAATGGAAAATAAAGGTTGCAGGGCTAAACGGTTTTAAATGTTCTTCAAATAGCTGCAGCGTAACTGGGAGGGATCAGGGCATACAAGATTTAATTCATTTTTTTTAATTACAATTTTAAGATTTATACACCTTGTGTTATTGCAGTTGAATTTCTGGTCAGGCCCCAGAGAGATTTGCCAAAAGGCTTTTAACAAAGGACTTAACTAAGATCTGGGTTTTCCAGCCCTTTATAAACCATAAAGTTGTATTGCTCTGTTTGTTACCCTCCTCTCACCTATCCACCCCCATCCTGTTAGACTATCACTAAAATGCTTTGAGGTTCCCATGCATATCTCCTATCCACCCCCACCCTGTTAGACTATCACTGAAATGCTTTGATGTCCCCATGCATATCTCCTATCCACCCCCACCCTGTTAGACTATCACTGAAATGCTTTGATGTCCCCATGCATATCTCCTATCCACCCCCACCCTGTTAGACTGTCACTGAAATGCTTTGATGTTTCACTTATATAAACTGTCATCTACCAACATTTGCTTATTTCCGATCTGACGAAGAAGGGCAACCTTCGGAAGCTAATCAAGAAATGTATTAAGTTCTGTCCAATAAAAAAGGTATCATCTTATTTTCTTTTCCATGTTTTAGTTTGTTTGATTTCTATAGATTCTACATGGAATGTTGCTATTCCACTAGCAACATTCCATGTAGAAGTCGGCCCTTGTAGATCACCAATGTGGCCGTGCAGGCTTCTACATGGAATGTTGCTAGTGCAATAGCAACATTCCATGTAGAATCTCCAATAGTAGCAACATTCCATGTAGAATCTCCAATAGTAGCAACATTCCATGTAGAAGTCAGCCCTTGTAGATCACCAATGTGGCCGCGCAGGCTTCTGCATGGAATGTTGCTAGTGGAATAGCAACATTCCATGTAGAATCTCCAACAGTAGCAACATTCCATGTAGAATCTCCAATGGTATCTATTTTACTGTCATAGTAATGCTTGAATGTTTTCACTTATATACACTGTCAGCTAGCACATTTGCTTATTTCCGATCTGACGAAGAAGGGCAACCTTCGAAAGCTAATCAAGGAATGTATTAAGTTCTGTCCAATAAAAAAGGTATCATCTTATTTTCTTTTCCATGTTTTATTTCTGTTGATTACCTTTAAAGGTGGACTAACATGGCTACCACACCTCTCTACCCAAAAGGCTGTTAAACTCCCTTTTCTCCTTAAGCCTATCAGACAAAACGATGGCCTCTTGTAATATTAAGAGGTCTTTTAATAAAGTGCATCAGGTGCTTAACACATGATTTAGCGTATAGTAACTGCTACTGCACATGTGTGGTAATGGGTTTTGCGGCATTTTAACAGTTATTGCATGCTAATGGGTGGTAACTAACATAGTAACATAGTAGATGACGGCAGAAAAAGACCTGCACGGTCCATCCAGTCTGCCCAAGAAGATAAATTCATATGTGCTACTTTTTTTGATTTGTACCTGTGCTCTTCAGGGCACAGACAGTCTGCCCAGCACTATCCCTGCCTCCCACCACCGGCTCTGGCACAGACCGTATAAGTCTGCCCAGCACTATCCCCGCCTCCCAACCACCAACCCCGCCTCCCAACCACCAGCTCTGGCACAGACCGTATAAGTCTGCCCAGCACTATCCCCGTCTCCCAAGCACCAGCCCCGCCTCCCAACCACCGGCTCTGCCCAGCACTATCCCCGCCTCCCAACCACCAGCCCCGTCTCCCACCACCGGCTCTGGCACAGACCGTATAAGTCTGCCCAGCACTATCCCCGCCTCCCAACCACCAGCCCCGCCTCCCGATCTCAACTAAGCTCCTGAGGATCCATTCCTTCTGCATGAACCAAGATTGTTATGCAGATCCATTAAAAACTAAATTGAGGCTGTAAGGTAGGAGATGCAGCATGTGCCAAAATAATGTAATGCTGCAAGTCAGAGGCATTTTGTTGTGGTAAGTTAGAAAATTGTGGGGAGTGAAAGATGCTGTTATGAAAGGGGGGAAGAAAAGATTGAAATTCAGGTGTGAATTTATTCAGGAAAGTGCTTTCACAGTATTTGGTGAGGTCCCCAAGGGAAAGAGAGAGAGAGAGAGAGAGATTGTAGCTGCTCGCTGTAAGCTGGCTTCTGAAAAGCATCATTTCATAGATGGTATTGGCTAATTGCTTAGTTGTGTGACAGAGGTTTTGTCATAATACAGCATGTGACTTATGCTTCATGAAAGCTGAAGTTCAGAGAGGATCCCATGAGTAATGGTTGCTGACAGATGATTCAGGCACATTGAGTTTGCTGTGTGTGAGGCTGACAGGGGTGATGGGGAGGAGGGACAACCGAATGATCCAGCAATTAGGCAAGTGTCTGTTCATTGAGGTATCCTGAAAACCTGATTGACCTGGGACTGCTTATGGTGCTAGTCAGCAGGGGTCACATAAGTACATAAGTAATGCCACACTGGGAAAAGACCAAGGGTCCATCCAGCCCAGCATCCTGTCCACGACAGCAGCCAATCCAGGCCAAGGGCACCTGGCAAGATTCCCAAACATACAAACATTCTATGCATGTTATTCCTGGAATTGTGGACTTTTCCCAAGTCCATTTAGTAACGGTTTATGGACTTGTCCTTTAGGAAACTGTCTAACCCCTTTTTAAACTCTGCCAAGCTAACCGCCTTCACCACGTTCTCCGGCAACGAATTCCAGAGTTTAATTATGCGTTGGGTGAAGACACCTTTTCTCCAATTTGTTTTAAATTTACTACACTGTAGTTTCATTGCATGCCCCCTAGTCCTAGTATTTTTGAAAGCGTGAACAGACGCTTCACATCCACCTGTTCCACTCCACTCATTATTTTATATACCTCTATCATGTCTCCCCTCAGCCGTCTCTTCTCCAAGCTGAAAAGCCCTAGCCTCCTTAGTCTTTCTTCATAGGGAAGTCATCCCATCCCCGCTATCATTTTAGTCGCCCTTTGCTGCACCTCTTGCAATTCTACTATATCTTTCTTGAGATGTGGCGACCAGAATTGAACACAATACTCAAGGTGCGGTCGCACCATGGAGCGATACAACGGCATTATAACATCCTCACACCTGTTTTCCAGTTTTGGCATTTTATTTTCTGGGTATTGGACATAGACTTACTAGGACTATATTTATGTATTTATTTATTTAAAACATTTATATCCCACATTTTTGCCACTTAGATGCAGGCTCAATGTGGCTTACACAGTACCGGAGAGGCAGGTTCCGGTTCGATAAAATACAAATACACAATATATTAATCAACTTGAAAGAAACATAAGTATAGAGCAACAATGAAATAAAGAGGGGGTGGTGATAGAAGTCCAATACGGGCCATAGTTTTTCTGTGTTGCAGGAAGTAGAAAGTTAATTTGGGTCAGGGGGATAGGCCTTATTAAACAGGTTGGTTTTCAGTAATTTCCTGAAGTTGAGGTGGTTATGAAGAGATCTCAAGGTTTTGGGCAAAGCCTTCCACAGTTGTGTACTTATGTAGGAAAAGCTGGATGCATAAGTTGATTTGTATCTAAGACCATTCCAGTCTGGATAATGCAAATTTAAGTGACTGCGGGATAGGCTGGTACTGTTTCTGGGAGGTAGATTTATGAGGTTTAACATATATCCAGGAACTTCGCCGTAAATAATCCTGTGGACCAGAGTGCAAACTATATGACATCACAAACCTTGGATTACAACATCATCAAGGAATCCTTTTACGAAGGTCCACCAAAAAATGGACTGCACTGATGTTGACACATGTATTGCCCGCCAAAGGCCTTTTTTGAGCCGAAAATGGATGTGCGGCAAAATGAAAATTGGCGCGCGCGGCCATTTTAGGCCTGAGACCTTACTGCCACCCACTAACCTAGCGGTAAGGTCTCACCTGTTAACCGGGTGGTAATCGTCAGTGCGCATACAAAACACGTGTATTGGACGCGCGCATGTATATTTTTCAGCAAACCTGTGAAAAAGGCCTTTTTTTGGGGGGGGGGGGGGAATGGCCGTGCACCAAAATAAAAATTGTTGCGCATCCATTTTCGGCCTGAGACCTTACCGCCACCCACTGACTTAGCGGTAAAGTCTCACGCATTGGCGGTAATCATTAGCACACGTACACTGATGAATACTGCCCGGTTAGCGCTGCGTGCTGGAAACTTTCCAGCACGCGTAAAAAATGAAATTACCGCCCAGGCCACGTGGTAGCTGGGTGATACTTCCGAATTGGTGTACATTGGGCCCCTTAATTAACATTTGCATGTTGAATATAAGGAGTTTGTGCAGAACAGTATAATTGTTCCCAGAAACATTAAGCTCTGTGCTTTAAGCATGATCACAAGATGGTTTTTTTTTGGTCTTTTAAATCCTTTCCCTTCTGATCTGACTAGGAGCAGAATTCCATTTATTTTAATGGGCCTTCAGCTTCCTTTTAAACTCTGCCTTGCAATTAAATTCTTGATTTTGCTCTCCAGAAGGGAAAAAAAAAAAGAAGTTATGCAGAAATGTACCATCTCTGTTCTGTCTTTTCATCATGCTCACGAGAGAGTGCGTGCTCATCTTGTGACATGTTAGTCTTCAGTGTATACCCGTGTCGCACATCTCTCATCAGTACCCAGTCTAAGCCCTGCGCTTCAGTGAAAGGATGGACATTGGAGGTAAAATGGAAATCCACAAGAGTTCCATTAGGGTTCCTTTTAGGTTTGTCAATTTTTTTTCACCCCAAAATCTGTGGCACTAAAGCTAAACAATCCAAATTCACTGGCCCAGTCCCATCATTTCTAACCCTTTGATAAACGCATTGGGCTTGTCGAAACGAGTGTAACTACGATTCCACCTATACCTCAGTCATGCTCTGCTCTGTCCCTAGAGAAAGACACTCTGCTGAGCATCGAGTCAGATCAATTCCAAGAGAAAACAAAATAAGCTTGGTTTCCCTGACCCATAAATGTCGAACGCTGTCAGATGCCCCTGAAAATAAATGATCTCCTTGATATTTAAACTCCGTTGTCAGCATTGCTTTTAAATGCCTACTGCAGCATTTTAACTTATAACCAGATATTCAGCACTGGGCCAAACATGGTATTGATGTTGATTGAGGGGTCCATTTACTAAGGTGCTCCAAAAATTGTCTGCACCGGTGTAGACGCGCGCATTGGACACACACGGGTCCATTTTTCAGCGCACCTGCAAAAAAAGGCCTGTGTTTATTTTTTAGAATGCATTAAAAACGCTAGCGCGCCTTTGTAAAAGGACCTCTTATTTTCTTAGCACTGCATTTGATAAGGTTTAGGGACAGAAGAAAAGAGAATGACACTTAAAGAACGTGTCGCATTCAAGATCTGCACAACGGTACACAAGATCATCCACGGAGACGCCCCGACTTACATGCTAAACCTCGTAGACCTACCTCCCAGAAATGCCAAAAGATCATCCCGCAAATTTCTTAACCTACACTTCCCCAGCTGCAAAGGACTAAAATATAAGCTAATGCGTGCGACTACCTTCTCTTACTTGAGCACGCAGCTATGGAACGCACTGCCAACCGACCTGAAAACAATCAAAGAAACAATTAACTTTCGTAAAAAATTTGAAAATGTATCTCTTCAACAAGGCCTACAAAGAAGAAAACCCATAGCTTAACTACACCATATCGCCAGCCCACACCAGATCTGAAAGTCATCTTTCTATAAATATTGGCTCGGAACTTCTTTCTCATCCTTAATCTTTTTGCTTCACCAACTGTATCTGTTAACTTGGAATGGCCATGACATAACAAGTCTCTGTAAGCCACATCGAGCCTGCAAATAGGTGGGATACAAATGCAATAAATAAAATCTGCTTCTTTCTGGCCTCCCACTTAGTCACCTCTCCCCTCTCCAATCGGTTCAAAACTCTGCTGCCCGTCTCGTCTTCCGCCAGGGTCGCTTTACTCATACTACCCCTCTCCTCAAGTCACTTCACTGGCTCCCTATCCGTTTTCGCATCCTGTTCAAACGTCTTCTACTAACCTATAAATGTACTCACTGCTGCTCCCCAGTATCTCTCCACACTCGTCCTTCCCTACACCCCTTCCCGTGCACTCCGCTCCATGGATAAATCCTTCTTATCTGTTCCCTTCTCCACTCCTGCCAACTCCAGACTTCGCGCCTTCTGTCTCGCTGCACCCTACGCCTGGAATAAACTTCCTGAGCCCCTACGTCTTGCCCCATCCTTAGCCACCTTTAAATCTAGACTGAAAGCCCACCTCTTTAACATTGCTTTTGACTCGTAACCACTTGCCTCCACCTACCCTCCTCTCTTCCTTCCCGTTCACATTAATTGATTTGATTTGCTTACTTTATTTTTTTTTTGTCTATTAGATTGTAAGCCCTTTGAGCAGGGACTGTCTTTCTTCTATGTTTGTGCAGCGCTGCGTACGCCTTGTAGCACTATAGAAATGCTAAATAGTAGTAGTAGTAGTCTCTTGTAACCAGAGCTAATATTGTGATGTCATAATGCCTCAGGCCACCAATAAGAGCCAACCTCATCAGTGATGTCACAATGGCTTGATTGTCCTATACTTGGCTCACTTTTATTACATAGCTCTTTGAGCAGGGACTGTCTTTCTTCTATGTTTGTGCAGCGCTGCGTACGCCTTGTAGCACTATAGAAATGCTAAATAGTAGTAGTAGTAGTAAAAGGGAAGGAAACACTAAAGAAGGAGAAATAGGAAGGCATCAAGGAAAAGGGAAATAACGAGAGGAAGCAAGCAAAAGACAGCCAAAGAAAGACAGGGAGAGAGAAAGATAAAGGAAGCAAAAACAGAGAAGAGAGACTCTAAATTTTAAGCTGCTTCCCATATCCTAAGCAGCTCAGGAAAGATACACTAGGAGCACATCTTCCAACCTTCCTTTCATTATTTTGTGTCAGCCTGAAAGAATGCATTAGTTTATTGCTTTATCAGATTAAAAATGAAGTGACTGCAAATTTGATCGTGTGTCTATTGCACGTAGACTGTGTTCTCCAGATAAGAGTAGAGTAATGGGCCAGCTTATCAGAAGAAAGCCCAGGACCCCACTGCTAACAGCTCTTCAGCGAATTTGGCTATTTGTTATCTATGGAGGATCTCCTATGTGTCTGCCCTAAAAGGGTCCCCTTGTCTAAGTCAATTCAACAGGATATAAGTTGATCTCCTTGTTCTCTCTCACCATCTTTTTTTTTTGTTACATTTGTACCCCATGCTTTCCCACTCATGGCAGGCTCAATGCGGCTTCCATGGGGCAATGGAGGGTTAAGTGACTTGCCCAGAGTCGCAAGGAGCTGCCTGTGCCTGAAGTGGGAATCAAACTCAGTTCCTCAGTTCCCCAGGACCAAAGTCCACCACCCTAACCACTAGGCCAATCCTCCACTGTTGTTACTGTTTGAGATTCTACATGGAATGTTGCTATTCCACTAGCAACATTCCATGTAGAAGTCGGCCCTTGTAGATCACCAATGTGGCCGCGCAGGCTTCTGCTTCTGTGAGTCTGACGTCCTGCACGTACGTGCAGGACGTCAGACTCACAGAAACAGAAGCCTGTGCAGCCTTCTACATAGAATGTTGCTAGTGGAATAGCAACATTCCATGTAGAATCTCCAATAGTATCTATTTTGTTACATTTGTACCCTGCGCTTTCCCAGTCATGGTAGGCTCAATGCAGCTTACATGGGGCAATGGAGGGTTAAGTGACTTGCCCAGAGTCACAAGGAGCTGCCTGTGCCTGAAGTGGGAATCAAACTCAGTTCCTCAGTTCCCCAGTCCACCACCCTAACCACTAGGCCACTCCTCACTCCATCGCTCCCTCTTTGAGGCTTTCAAATATTAGAAACGGACTTGTTCAGGCCCTGGTGGTAATAACGTCTTCCTCTTTTACATTTGTCCCATACCGTGTACAGTTTTAGCCTTCTTATAGATCTGTGATTGTAAGGCAGAGAAGGGAAATCTTTCTTTACATAGGGTCAAATTAGTGGCACTTGCCTGCACCAAGGGACAGGAGTGCGTCTCCCTTGAAGGTTTGAGAGGAGATCGCCCAGGGCAGTCAAGAGCTTCTCTTCCCATTTTAAGCCTCCTGAAGATTAATTTCTAAAATAAACCGCACAAATTCAGGAACAAAGTGGTTGGCTATGGTGACTTTTCCTGACTCTAACCCCCTCCACCTCCTTCTGCTGCCTCTCTATTCCTTCAGGCCTTACAACTAGCTGTTTTTATAAACAAGCGATCTTACTTTATTCTTGGTGTCATGACATCTACATTCAAGTCTATCTCGTAGTCAGACACTGGCTGCAATGATGAAAATAAAGGAACAACAGACATTCTGAACTGCTGAGCAGAAGTCAAGGGAGAACAGAAAAGTGTTAGGGAGGCAAGAGAGAGGGGTAACATCCAGAACAGCTACAGGCCCCATGGAGTGACCAAGGGAGTAGGGAGAAGTTGGGCTAACCTGTGTTTCTATCCAGGGCATGCACAGACTTATGACTCTTGGCTTAGCCTTTTCCTATACCTGTGGAACACTGAGCATTTTCAAAACTAGGAATAGTGTTTCTATTTTGCTTAGACATTTCAATTATTTGAGCTCTACCTGAATCTTAACAAGCCACTGTATATATTATGTCCTCTTTCCTTCTTCCGGTTTCCTCTTCTTGTCTTTCCAGGGGATGGAATGGGACATGATACACTGCCATTCTGTGTTACAATCAAAGCAGTTTGCATATTATATACAGGTGCTGGGGCAATAGAAGGCTAAGTGACTTGCCCAGAGTCCAGGGCGTAGCCACAGGTGGGCCTGGGTGGGCCGAGACCCATCCGCTTAGGGCTCAGGCCCACCCAACAGCAGCACATATTTAGTGTTAGCTAGTGGGGATCCCAAGCTCCGCCAGCTGAAGACCTCCCCCTGATGGTACTGAAAACACTGCTTTCCACTTCAGCAGTCTAAGCTTCCTAAGCTGCTGATACTGGCCTCTCACATTGGGTGGGGGGGGGGGGGGAGAACACTTGGTGCCCACCCACTTCTTGAGTAGGCCCACCCAAAATCTGCTGTCTGGCTACGCCCCTGCCAGAGTCACAAGGAGCTAAGTGGGATTTGAACCCAAATCCCCAGGATCAAAGTCCACTGCACTAACCACTAGGCTACTCCTCTATTCTTATCAAAACTGATGGGCTCCTGATAAAACAGTACATATTATCTGGGTAAGATTTATTGTTGCAGGACAAAGAGAGAAGCAGGTCCATCTCAACTCCCAGCACATAAAAATTGACAACAACACAGCCTGGGAAGCTCACATCGCCAAGCAGAGACGGATTGGTAAAGAGGATAAGTGGTCTTTGGACAGTCACGATGAATCTTGGGCCTGTCAGGTAATGGATTGATAATGTGGGGATGCAAATGAGAACAGGTACTGCCATTTCTCAGGCATCCATTATTGTGGAGTACGAAAGGAGAGAAAAATGGGCATCGATTCTTCTTTTATTATTATTCAGAGTGTTTGCTCTGTTTAAAAAAACATATTTGGATTTGAGATGCAATTACTCGCCTTTTCCAAATCTGAGCTTCAGGCAAGTTACAAGCAGGTACACAAGTTATTTCCCCGCTTACGTGAACATACAATCTAGGTCACGCCTGAGGCAAGAGAGGGTGAAGTGAGTTGCCCAAGGTCACAACAAGGAGCGTCTGCAGGAGAAAAAAACGAGTTGAAACTTGGCTTCCCTGGGTCTTAAGCCTGCTGTGCTTACCGTTTAAGCTACTTACTCACTCCCCTGATTTGCAAACCTGCCGGTGGGCTTCGGAAATTCAGAGCCAATGGAAAACCTCAGTAAATGTGATTGAGGTGCTCTCACTACACCCTCAGAGCACTGCACATGATGCAATGCCCATGCAATGTTATACGGCAATATTTCAGTCGGTCGCTCGTGTACATTTGAAGATTTAAATCTGTCAATTCTGCATTATTTGGGGTGACAAGGAAATTCAGTTTCACATGAGTTAGGGTTGACATCTTATCCAGGCCAAGCCAAAAAAAAAAGTAGATCTTGCTCTGATTTTTCCCCATCGTAGGGAGATGAAAAATGCAATCTTTTTTTTTTTTTTTTTTTTAGAGAAAGCAGAACTACAGCTTCATGTATGCTGGCAGCAAAACCAGGTCTAGGTCCACCCCTTCATTGGGTTGCAGAGTTTTCAGTTATAAAATAGGTGAGGACATGTTAGAAAGCAAAGGGGCCCTTTTACTAAGCCGCGTAGGTGCTTACACGCGACCAACACACGTCAATTTGGGGTGTGGCCATTTAACTGCCGAAACCTTTACCGCCTCCTATTTAGGAGGCAGTGAGGGCTCTAGCGGTAACCCAGCAGTAATTGGGTTATTGTCTACTCCCCACCCACTGGAGTTAGAAAATAAAAATGTTTTTCTAGCACCAGAAATGTCGTGCGACAGACCCAGAACTACTACCAGGCAGGCTCCTGGGCGAGCCTAGCGGTAGGGCCGATTTGCCGCACAACCCCGGCGGTAACACTACCACCTTTCGGTAAAAGGGCCTCTAGCTTTGTTGAGATGGGGGGATTATCTCAAGGCGTTGTTAGATAGATGGGAGAAGTAGATCAGCGGCAGGGAAAACTTAAAGGAGCTATTTTAAGGGTAATAAACCTTTTTCTGAGAAAAGTAAATAAAAGTAAGAGGACGAGAAGGCCACTTTGTTTCTCAAAAGTAGTAGCTGGAAAGTTCAGGAAAAATAGATTAGTCTTCATAAACAATAATAGATTGCAGAAAGAGGAAGATAGGAAACAATATCTGAAAAAGCTAAGGGGCCCTTGTACTAAGCCGCGTAGGCGTGTACGTGCGTCAGTCTTGAACTACCGACCAGCTACCGAGTGGCCTTAGCGGTCATTTCATTTTTTATGTGTATCCGCTACGCATGCCAGAAAACGCTAACCAGGCAGTAATCGGCATTGTACCGAGCTGATGATTACCACCCGGTTAACACGTGAAACCTTAATGTTAAGTCAACGGGTGGCGGTAAGGTCTCAGGCCCAAAATGGACGCACGCAAGTACATTTCCAGCCCCCCCAAAAGGCCTTTTTTGCAGGTGCGCTGAAAAATGGACCTGCACACGTCTAATACACACGTCTACACTAGCGCAGGCCATTTTTCGGTGCACCTAAGTAAAAGGACCCCTAAGAGTAGTCAGGGAAACAATATGCAAATGGAAGAAAAAGAAATTGCCCAATACAGTAAATTGTGAGGGTAAGATATTTTTTTAGATATGTTATTGATAGAAGAAAGTGCAAAAATGGCATTGTGAAACTAAAATGTGAATGTGAAAAATATAGAAAAGCTGATTAGTATAAGGCAGCCACGTGCCCACCTCCCCAAGGGTGACTCAAGCCCTACCCCCCTTGGTCCAGCATCCTCCCATCCCTCCCCCAAATATCCTGCATCTCTGCTTCCTGTCCCACCCCCACCCCCGTTCAGCATACCTCTTTTCCCCCTCTGTCCCTCCTCAGATGCTGTTTTTCTAAAACAATATTTTCTAACTCTATTCTGGAAGCAGAGCTATCTGGTATGATTTTCCAGCTCCGTGTATTGAATATGCATGAAAGAAACGTGCATATTATTAGAGGTCCAATGTATGAAAATCTCTTTCATGTGCATGCATATTGGTTTTCCAGAAAACCAGAGTGGCAGACGTACACCCCCCCCCCCCCCCCCCCCGGACTGGCTAGAGGAACACTGTTATAGAGTAGTTAATGAATGGCTCTGAGCTATATAGAGATCCAAGACCACTGCTGAGAGAAAGTTCAAGTTTATTTCATATTCTGCAAATCAATTATTATCTAAGTGGTTTACGGGCATATAATAAAAAGAACAGCATATCAAGTGTAGAAGGCTGTGCGAACCAGAACCTTGGAACAGCCATCTGGCAGAAACACAGAGAAGTTGCCTAACCTTACACATAAATAAACAGATGAATGAAAAATACATGTGTTAGATGAGGATTTGATTTTTCTTCCGGTACATTGGTGAAAAATGTGCCGAACATCCCCATTACTGAAGGCAGCAACTTTTGAAGATTTGCTCCGACATTTCATGGCTCACTTTTCACCTTTTCCTCAACTCTCCTATTGACCGCATTCTGTCCCATGATGACATATTCACAATCATTTATGTATGTACAAGCCGTTGAGCCCATTAAAACGGGCAAGAAAGCGGTCGGAGCCCCGCCGGGCCCAGCCGAGCCCCCGCCTAGGAAAGCCGCCCCGGGGGATGGTGGCAGTGGAAAGCGCCCGGGTCACAGCAGCGGCAGCGGCGGCAGCTCATCGGACCTGTCGGAGTGCGCCTTGGAGCTGCTGTCGGACGATCCCCGCCCGGTGCTCGCCGGTGACCTGTAGCTCTGTTCCTGCCTCCTCTATCAACGTCAGAAGAGATTTGTGACGTTCCAGTCAGTCTTCATTTATATAGTAGGATGTATGTATTTATTAATGCGCATATATGCCATGATTGCTAGGGATGTCTAGCCAAAACAGTTTTTATTTTGGGGGGGTGCTATTTTTTTTATTTTTTGATATCCTTTTTTATAATGTTTGTCATTTACTTTAACACACTGAGGGGCCCTTTTACTAAGCTGATTAAGCATCTACGTGCACCCAATGCGTGCCAAAATGGAGTTAACACCTGGCTATTGCGTGGCCATTGCGGTAATTTCATTATTGGCAAGCAGCCGATAGGCGCGGATGAAAAATAATTTGTATTTTCTTCCGCGCGTATCGGACGCACGCCAAGTGCCATTTGGATCACATAGGTCATTGCTGCCCGGTTACCACGTGAGACTTTACCGCTAGGTCAATGGCTAAGGTCTCAGACAAAAAATGGATGCGCGGCAATTTTGATTTTGCCGCACGTCCATTTTCAACAAGAATGGTTTTTAAAAAATGCCTTTTTTTACAGGTGCGCTGAAAAATGATTCTGCGTGCACCCAACTCCCATGCCTACATTACCGCAGGCAGTTTTTCAGTGCACCTTAGTAAAAGGACCCCAAAGAACACAAGGGATTGGCAATTGTTTGAAATGACGTGGGCACTGTTGTTTCATGTAATTTTTTTGCTAAGAACAACAGCATGAAGTACTAACAACATTGCTCAAAAAAAAATACTACTAATAATACTAATAATCATAAAATTAATCATATAGTAATAATAATGGGTGGTGGGAGGCAGGGATAGTGCTGGGCAGACTTATACGGTCTGTGCTAGAGCCGGTGGTGGGAGGCGGGGATAGTGCTGGACAGACTTGTACGGTCTGTGCCGGAGCCGGTGGTTGGGAGGCAGGGCTGGTGGTTGGGAGGCGAGGATAGTGCTGGGCAGACTTATACGGTCTGTGCCAGAGCCGGTGGTTGGGAGGCGGGGCTGGTGGTTGGGAGGCGGGGATAGTGCTGGGCAGACTTATACGGTCTGTGCCGGAGCCGGTGGTTGGGAGGAGGGGCTGGTGGTTGGGAGGCGTACATAGTGCTGGGCAGACTTATACGGTCTGTGCCAGAGCCGGTGGTTGGGAGGAGGGGCTGGTGGTTGGGAGGCGGGGATAGTGCTGGGCAGACTTATATGGTCTGTGCCAGAGCCAGTGGTGGGAGGCGGGGCTGGTGGTTGGGAGGCTGGGATAGTGCTGGGCAGACTTATATGGTCTGTGCCAGAGCCAGTGGTGGGAGGCGGGGCTGGTGGTTGGGAGGCGGGGATAGTGCTGGGCAGACTTATACGGTCTGTGCCAGAGCTGGTGGTTGGGAGGCGGGGCTGGTGGTTGGGAGGCGGGGATAGTGCTGGGCAGACTTATACGGTCTGTGCTAGAGCCGGTGGTGGGAGGCGGGGATAGTGCTGGACAGACTTGTACGGTCTGTGCCGGAGCCGGTGGTTGGGAGGCAGGGCTGGTGGTTGGGAGGCGGGGATAGTGCTGGGCAGACTTATACGGTCTGTGCCAGAGCTGGTGGTTGGGAGGCGGGGCTGGTGGTTGGGAGGCGGGGATAGTGCTGGGCAGACTTATATGGTCTGTGCCAGAGCCAGTGGTGGGAGGCGGGGCTGGTGGTTGGGAGGCGGGGATAGTGCTGGGCAGACTTATACGGTCTGTGCCAGAGCTGGTGGTTGGGAGGCGGGGCTGGTGGTTGGGAGGCGGGGATAGTGCTGGGCAGACTTATACGGTCTGTGCTAGAGCCGGTGTTGGGAGGCGAGGATAGTGCTGGGCAGACTTATACGGTAAAATGGCCGATTTTTCTATTTTCCCTATTAATGACCACATTCTAATTTTCCCATTAGTGTGTGGCCATTACCATGTGAGCCCCTATCACCACCCAGTATGTAGGCAGTAAGGGCACACAGCAATGTAGCTGTGCTAACTTAGTACTGAACACGCCCACTCTCAGCCTCCAGACCCTCCCCAATTGCTAAACAATCAATTTTACTTTTTAGTGTATGGGTAGTGCACACACATGCAAAAATGACCAGCGGATGCCTAAGCACGCCCCACAGTAAGCCCTCTTTTGCTGCGGTAAGCATGCATTAGTTCTTACCTAAGCTTAGTAAAAGGACCCTGATAAACCTGAACAAAAGGAAAAGTCCTCTAAAGGGCATAAGAAACTAAACAAAATGAAACATTTTAGGCTGCACACCTCCTAATAAACATGCAAACCATTTTAGCCATGTTAAAATCATTCCGTGCTGCCAATGGGGACCTTTTACTAAGTTTATTTATTTATTTGCTGTATTTGTACCCCACATTTTCCCACCTCTTTGCAGGCTCAATGTGGCTTACAATACATCATGAATAGTGGAGATATATGAGAAATAAACATTTAGTATTACAGAAGGATCTTAGGTAACATGATAATGATAAAGCATGATTTTTTGTTTTGTTACATTTGTACCCCGCGCTTTCCCCACTCATGGCAGGCTCAATGCGGCTTACATGGGGCAATGGAGGGTTAAGTGACTTGCCCAGAGTCACAAGGAGCTGCCTGTGCCTGAAGTGAGAATCCAACTCAGTTCCTCAGGACCAAAGTCCACCACCCTAACCACTAGGCCACTCCTCCACTGTTGCTACTATTTGAGATTCTACATGGAATGTTGCTATTCCACTAGCAACATTCCATGTAGAAGTCAGCCCTTGCAGATCACCAATGTGGCCGCGCAGGCTTCTGCTTCTGTGAGTCTGACGTCCTGCACGTAAGTGCAGGACGTCAGACTCACAGAAACAGAAGCCTGTGCAACCTAATACATGGAATGTTGCTAGTGGAATAGCAACATTCCATGTAGAATCTCCAATAGTAGCAACATTCCATGTAGAATCTCCAATAGTATCTATTTTATTTTTGTTACATTTGTACCCTGCGCTTTCCCACTCATGGCAGGCTCAATGCGGCTTACATGGGGCAATGGAGGGTTAAGTGACTTGCCCAGAGTCACAAGGAGCTGCCTGTGCCTGAAGTGGGAATCCAACTCAGTTCCTCAGGACCAAAGTCCACCACCCTAACCACTAGGCCACTCCTCCACTGTTGCTACTATTTGAGATTCTACGTGGAATGTTGCTATTCCACTAGCAACATTCCATGTAGAAGTCGGCCCTTGCAGATCACCAATGTGGCCGCGCAGGCTTCTGCTTCTGTGAGTCTGACGTCCTGCACGTAAGTGCAGGACGTCAGACTCACAGAAACAGAAGCCTGTGCAGCCTAATACATGGAATGTTGCTAGTGGAATAGCAACATTCCATGTAGAATCTCCAATAGTAGCAACATTCCATGTAGAATCTCCAATAGTATCTATTTATTTTTGTTACATTTGTACCCTGCGCTTTCCCACTCATGGCAGGCTCAATGCGGCTTACATGGGGCAATGGAGGGTTAAGTGACTTGCCCAGAGTCACAAGGAGCTGCCTGTGCCTGAAGTGGGAATCCAACTCAGTTCCTCAGGACCAAAGTCCACCACCCTAACCACTAGGCCACTCCTCCACTGTTGCTACTATTTGAGATTCTACGTGGAATGTTGCTATTCCACTAGCAACATTCCATGTAGAAGTCGGCCCTTGCAGATCACCAATGTGGCCGCGCAGGCTTCTGCTTCTGTGAGTCTGACGTCCTGCACGTAAGTGCAGGACGTCAGACTCACAGAAACAGAAGCCTGTGCAGCCTAATACATGGAATGTTGCTAGTGGAATAGCAACATTCCATGTAGAATCTCCAATAGTAGCAACATTCCATGTAGAATCTCCAATAGTATCTATTTTATTTTTGTTACATTTGTACCCTGCGCTTTCCCACTCATGGCAGGCTCAATGCGGCTTACATGGGGCAATGGAGGGTTAAGTGACTTGCCCAGAGTCACAAGGAGCTGCCTGTGCCTGAAGTGAGAATCCAACTCAGTTCCTCAGGACCAAAGTCCACCACCCTAACCACTAGGCCACTCCTCCACTGTTGCTACTATTTGAGATTCTACATGGAATGTTGCTATTCCACTAGCAACATTCCATGTAGAAGTCAGCCCTTGCAGATCACCAATGTGGCCGCGCAGGCTTCTGCTTCTGTGAGTCTGACGTCCTGCACGTAAGTGCAGGACGTCAGACTCACAGAAACAGAAGCCTGTGCAACCTAATACATGGAATGTTGCTAGTGGAATAGCAACATTCCATGTAGAATCTCCAATAGTAGCAACATTCCATGTAGAATCTCCAATAGTATCTATTTTATTTTTGTTACATTTGTACCCTGCGCTTTCCAACTCATGGCAGCCTCAATGTGGCTTACATGGGGCAATGGAGGGTTAAGTGACTTGCCCAGAGTCACAAGGAGCTGCCTGTGCCTGAAGTGGGAATTGAACTCAGTTCCTCAGTCCACCACCCTAACCACTAGGCCACTCCTCCACTCCACTTATATTAGTATAACAAGCAAATGGTAAAGACAATTCTGAGTATATGTGAAGGAGTTTATATTTGTTGGTCTTTGCGGTATGCCTTGTTAAAGAGATGGGTCTTCAATAGTTTGCGGAAGTTAGTTAGTTCATAGATCGATTTTAAGTTGCACGGCAGCGCGTTCCAGAATTGTGTGCTCAAGTAGGAGAAGGTTGACGCATGCATTAGTTTGTATGTTAGTCCTTTGCAGTTGGGGAAATGAAGGTTGAGGAATGTGCGGGATGATGTCTGAGTATTCCTAGGCGGTAAGTCTATCAGGTCTGACATGTATATTGCAAAAGATATAATTATGAACAGAGTAAGAGGTTTGTTCTAATTTAACATAATACTATGTAAGAAATACGGAAGATATGTTTGTAGAATGATTTACATAACACATAATAAAAAGTAGTAAAAAATAATGACCAATAATGATAATATTATTAATATAATCAATTCAGAGGGATCAGTAAGTGGTTGGTTTAGATATAGAATAATCAAATCGTTAAGGAGGATTCTTATTGTAGTGCGTAATAAAAGGTCCCCATTGGGAGCAAGGAATGATTCTAACATGGCTAAAATGGTTTGCATGGCCAATGTAGCAAAAATGGATTCATGCAGGACACACTGAGGGGCCCTTTGACAAGGGTGCACTGAAAAATGGTCTGTGGTAATGTAGACGTGTGTTTTGGGTGCACGCAGAATCATTTTTCAGCTCACCTGTAAAAAAAAAATGCCTTTTTTAAAATTTTTGCCGAAAATGGACGTGCGACAACATGAGAATTGCCACACGTACATTTTGGATCTGAGACCTTACTGCCAGCCATTGACCTAACAGTAAAGTCTCACGCAGTAAACGGGCGGTAATGACCTGCGTGCGTGAAATGCCACTTGATGTGCATCCAATACGCATGTATGAAAATGCAAATTATTTTTCAGACGCGTATATCGGATGTGCACCAAAAATGAAATTACTGCAAGATCCACACGGTAGCCAGGTGGTAACTCCATTTTACCGCTCATTGGGCATACGTAGATGCTTATGTGGCTAAGTAAAAGGGCCCCTAAAGCATCACGTGTTAGTTTTTGCACTTTAGCATTTTATGAGGCATGTCAAGGGCGGAGACTGGGCATTCCTGTGCTAGACATTTAGCATATCTACATTACCGTGCATTAATTAAGATCCACCCGAACAATCAACGACCATCTACCATTCAGAAAAATGTTGAAGACCCATCTCTTCAAGAAAGCTTACCCTAATGACCCAACTTAACTTTTTAAGCCCACCCACATGATTCCTGTCCCGACGATTATTATACCTTTGACCATGTCTCACAATCTCCTTATGCTCATTCCTCAATCTCTTCCTCTTCATCCTTCCTACTCCTTACCCCTCCTAATCTCTTCTCCTTTTGCTCATCCTATCTTTGTTTACCTCTCCATGATCAATTTGCATATCCTCAAAACCCCACTACTACTATGTTTACTACAACTTGTAACATTCTTGTTCAAGACTTTGTAATTCTATTTACTATGTAAGCCGCATTGAAACTGCTATGTGTGCGAAAGTGCGGGGTACAAATGTAATTAATAATAATAATAATAATAATTGGTTAGCACACGGATAACACAAGAGCACTGTTCCCTGTAAGCTAAGTGGGAGTCCTCCATCTACAGTCCTGCCAGTGGGGGTGCTGTTTTGCTATTACATTTTCAGTAGTGAGGGACAGGCAAGTTCTGCAGACTCCAATGAACCTGCCTGTCCCTAGAGACTGAGAGCACAACATTGAAGTACCACCCCCTACTGGTAACAATGCAGTTTGGAGGACACCCACTCAGGTTAGAGGAAGCAGTGCGTAGGAGTCCTTATCGCCTGCAAATAGGGCTCCCATGGTAATTTTAAAAATTGGCCGCATCCTAATGGCAACATTAGCATGCAGCCGTTAATGAAATGAACATAAAATTGTTTTTTTTTAAGGTTGAGGTAAGAATGATCTTAGCGTGCAGGAAAGATCCATGTAAGGGTGCACTAAGGCCAATTTTTACCACAGCTTTATAAAAGGACCCCAAAGTTTTTAAAACACATTTTGAATGCATGTTAATGAATTTAGTGACCGTTTCCACATACCATCTCCTAAATAGTGTTGGATTATTTGTAGTAAATAATTAGCAGATTTTAGTACACACAGCTTCAGCTTTAGAAATGTTAATTTCTTTCTTCATCTCTCTCTCATTCACCCCTGAATAATTCACTGCTGAGTCACTTTAAAGTTGAAGTAACAAAACATCTGTTTACTCACAGTTTGTAGTTAGATTATAATCAGACAGGCTTATATATACATATTACTATACATTTGTATTATCAGCTCTTTCCATGTGCTTAGATGGTAATGGATGCTCACACCACCATAGATCCTCTCAGGTTAGGAGAGATCATGAGCTCCATGTGCTCCATGTGCTTCATGTGCTGTGTCTGCAGTGTCTGACCCCCACAGGAAGTTACATAGCTGTGTGACCTCTCTAAGTAATTCACATCAGAGGTCACAGAGTAATCACAGAGAAAAGATTGCTGACAGGCAATGCATGTTAAAATACAATTACATTCCAACAAACCCCTTCTCATGCATAACTGTCATGCAATTATTTATTCATACAAAGTCCAAGCTTTATACGCAGATTCACAAAATGTTCTCTGGGTAACGGTTTGGTCATGATGTCAGCTGTCATCTCACTGGTGTGACAATAGTGTAGACTGATGACCCCTTCTTTCGCCAACTCTCGCACGTTGTGGTATTTCGTTGCGATGTGCTTGGTGCGTGACTGAACCTTGTCATTCTGTGACAGTCGGATGCAGCTCTGATTATCTTCCATTATCTGGATTGGTCTCTTTTCAGCTATTCCAAAATCCAGCAAAAGTTTTTCAATCCACATCAGTTCTCTGCACGCTTCCGATACGGCCACATATTCAGCTTCTGTAGAAGACAAACTCACAATACTTTGTTTATGACTGGCCCATGAAATTTGTACATTTCCATACATAAACACATATCCACTTGTGGATTTATAATCAGAATGATCCCCTGCCCAATCTGAATCACAGTAACATATTAGTTTTGGATTACTATTGGCTGAAATCTTTAATTTACAATCAATGGTACCCTTTAAATACCTTACCATCCTTTTAACTGCAGTCCAATCTGATTTGGTAGGTGAGCTGACCCTTCTGCTCAAAATTCCTACTGCATTTGCTATATCAGCCCTGTATGTGGTAGCTAGATATAAAAGCTTACCTATGGCTGATCTATATTGGATGTTATCTGGTAAAGGTTCTCTTACTGTTTCATCCTTCAGAAAATCAGTGATCATGGGAGTGCTTACAACTTGGGCATCTTGCATACCTAAACTTTCAATAAGCTCATTTATTTTCTGCTTCTGGCTTAGAAGATAAGAACCATCATTTTGTTTCTCAATTTCTATACCAAGATAGTATGACACATTACCAAGTTCTTTTATCTCAACATTGAGGTTTAAACACTTTACAATGTCCTTGTACTCTTGCTCACTTTTGCTTGCAATGAGCAGATCATCAACAAAAGCTAAAATGTATGCATATTGTCCATTTGTGCACCTAGTGTACAAACATTTATCTGCTTCACCTTGCTTAAATCCTAAATTTGTCAATATTTCATGCAATTTTTCATTCCAACATTCTGCACTTTGCTTTAATCCATAAGACCTTTGTTTAATTTACACACTAGCTGTCTTTGTTTTGTATTTATGAAACCTGTTGGTTGTTCCATGTACAAGTCTTCAGTTATTTCTCCATGAAGAAACGCTGTTTTCACATCAATGTGGTTGACTTGCATGCCTTTTGAGACTGCAATGCTCAGAAGTGTTCTGATTGTCGTGTGTTTCACTACAGGTGCAAACACTTCATCAAAATCTTCTCCATATTTTTGAAGATATCCCTTTGCCACTAGTCTGGCTTTATACCTTTCCACTTTTCCTTGTGCATTCCTTTTTAACTTGAATACCCATTTGCATCCTATAGCTTTCTTGCCAGGAGGTAATTTTGTAAGAATCCAAGTATTATTTTTATCCAATGCATCAATTTCTTCTTGTGCAGCTTTACGCCATTCAGCAGCTTCTTCTGCTGGCATTTTCTCAATCTCATCCCATGTTAAGGGCTCTTGAGCTTCTGCTGACTTTGTTAGGTAAGACAGTCTTGGGGGTGGAACACCTTTGTTTTCCCTGGATGAGCGTCTGACAACAGGTTGGTCTGACCTTTCCGCATCCTCTAAATCTGAGAGTTCTTCTCCAATTGATTCCCCTTCTCCAACTGTACTGTCTTCTTCAATGATCATTTCTGTGTCTGTTTCCTCTGCCTGTTCCTCGTTAGATACAGATGAGTTGCTTTCAGACATCTGCCTTGGTATGGCATTTATATACACTGGCATGTCTATTATGGTTCTAGTTTCATATTCTGGATGATAAGGCTCATCTGGGATAATCCAGCCTTTATCAACCCTTTTGTTTTCATCAAAATATGTAACATGTCTTATGCCAACAATGCCAGTTTTCAGATTCAAAATTCTATATCCTTTGTGTCCTGGAGCATAGCCAACTAAAATGCCCCTTTCTGTTGTGGAATCCAGCTTATGCCTTCTTTGCTTTGGTACATGAGCATATGCTGTACTTCCAAATGTTCTTATGTGTGACAGGTTTGGCTTCCTACCATGCCATGTCTCATGTGGTGTGCGCTCAGCGCCTTTAGTTGGCATTCTGTTTTGTAGGTACACTGCTGTGAGAATTGCTTCCCCCCATAGTCTTTTAGGGAGATTGCTATCTGACAGCATACATCTGGTCATTTCCACAAGTGACCTAAATTTTCTCTCTGCAACAGAATTTTGTTCTGGTGTATAAGCTACTGTTGTGATATGTTGAATGCCTTCTTGTTCTAGAAATGTGCGCATGCTTTGCGAAGTGAACTCACCACCATTGTCGGTCTGAAGAACCTTTGGTTTTCTTTCAAATTTGTTGCTCACCATGGCTACGTATTTCTTCAGCATGTCTGTGACTTGACTTTTTTCTTTCAGCAAATAGGCCACACAATATCTAGAGAAATCATCCAAGAATATTAGCACAAATCTGTTATTTCCCAATGATGGGATATTAAACGGTCCACATAAGTCACTGTGTATTAAGTCCAGCACTTTATTACTCCTATTTCCTGTGTATGCAGGAAATGAGGGTCTCACACCTTTTTGAGTAACACAGTCTATGCATTTCTCCATTTTACCAGCATCTGCACTTATCTGAATGCCAGTGGCTAGTTGCTTACTGTAAAGATCCTGGATCACCTTAAAATCACGATGTCCCAGGCGGCGGTGCCAGATTTCCAGACTACATTTACCATCATTCTTCCTTACTTGCACCATATGTGAGGCTTCACCTGAAATGTTCAGCTTATAAACATCATTATGCATAAAAGCTTCAGCATACACTTCATCATTTTTAGAGATTGTGCACTTACTGTTTTCAAAATGAATCGCAAATCCCTTCTTATCTAATGTAGATACACTAAGCATATTGCAAACTGCTTGGGGAATATACAAGACATCACTTACAGGAATTTCTTTAACTTCATTAGACACTTTGCATTTTAAGAATCCAATACCTTTTGCTTGGATCTTAGCAGTCCCTGCGTTTGCAGTTTTAAGAATACCTTCCTCTGGACACATTTCCTGAAAGAAATCCTTACAATTGGTTAAATGGCATGTGCTCCCTGAATCCAAAATCCAAGTACTTTCATTTGAATTATTATTTACCATAGTCAAAGATTTTTCTGCCATTAGAAAGCCCTTGTGTTTATCTTTGTCCTTCATACATTTCCTGGTTTGAAAATTCTTTAGTTCCATTGGCTTAGGTGAGCTAGAGGGAGTGTTTTGTGTTTCCTTACACCATTTAGATACATGTCCCTCCTTTCCACATGAGTAGCAAATCAGCTTGCCCTTGGGTGGAGTTTTCCCATAGCTCCGCCTTCCTCTGTTCTTTGCCAAGAAATTTGTTTCATTTCTCTCTGACTTGCTTTGAGAACACATCTCCTCAGAATCATTTATTATGCATTCCTGCCTTAGTTTTGATGTTGTCTGTTCAAAAGATTGCCCTTCAATGGCCTCATTTACAGACCTAAAAACATCAAACTTCTTTGATAGTGAGGTAAAAAGAAATGCTCTTTTCAATGCATCACATATGGGAATTCCAGAAAGTTCTAACTTTTGAAATGTAGACATAAGATGCATAATGTGATCATTACACTTACTTTTATCCCTTAATTTGGTTTCATTCAACTCTGCTAACCAAATTGGTTGCTGCTTTGCATATGTAGTTGCATACATAGTTCTCAGTTTATATAAAATGTCCTTTGGTGTATCTTTTCCCTCCACTAATATGGCTTGTTTCTCTGAGAGAGCTTCCAAAAGCATGCACTTCACATAATAGTTTGCATTGTCCCATTCAGCCATATTTTCAGCTGTTCTGTCTTGGTCTAAGCATATATTTAATCTTTTTGCTCGAAGGAGACATATGAATCTTAATTCCCACTGCTGATAATTAAACTCAGTTAATCTAGGCACCTTGAGAGAATAGAACAATGGTGAATTTCTTCCCTCAGCCATTTTCTTAGCCTTCTGTCTGCTGTGTGGGGGGAGAGAGAGACAGACTGAATCTTTCCTTTAAAACTTAAGAGAAAAATGTGGCCTTTTTTTCTGCCTGGTAATATTTCTCTTCTTTTTCAATTCCTGAGCCCTGGGCCCATAACCCTTTTGTTGGATTATTTGTAGTAAATAATTAGCAGATTTTAGTACACACAGCTTCAGCTTTAGAAATGTTAATTTCTTTCTTCATCTCTCTCTCATTCACCCCTGAATAATTCACTGCTGAGTCACTTTAAAGTTGAAGTAACAAAACATCTGTTTACTCACAGTTTGTAGTTAGATTATAATCAGACAGGCTTATATATACATATTACTATACATTTGTATTATCAGCTCTTTCCATGTGCTTAGATGGTAATGGATGCTCACACCACCATAGATCCTCTCAGGTTAGGAGAGATCATGAGCTCCATGTGCTCCATGTGCTTCATGTGCTGTGTCTGCAGTGTCTGACCCCCACAGGAAGTTACATAGCTGTGTGACCTCTCTAAGTAATTCACATCAGAGGTCACAGAGTAATCACAGAGAAAAGATTGCTGACAGGCAATGCATGTTAAAATACAATTACATTCCAACAAATAGGAGGTACTAAGTGGCTACCCCTTAACTACTGCATCACTATTGCACACTAAGAAAACTTTAACGCAGGACCTGAATTGAAAAATGCAGGGAATACCTCCAATGCGTGCCGTGTTAAATTTGCAGCTTCCACATGGTAAAATCCCACATTATGCCAAGGTAGCTTCAAATTTATTTATTTGGATTTTGCTCACACCTTTTTCAGTAGTAGCTCAAGGTGAGTTACATTCAGGTACTCTGGATATTTCTGTCCCAGGAGGCCTCACAATCTAAGTTTGTACCTAAGGCAATGGAGGGTTAAGTGACTTGCCCAAGATCACAAGGAACAGCAGTGGGATTTGAACCGGCCATCTCTGGATTGCAAAACTGGTGCTCTAACCACCAAGCCACTGGTTGTAAAAGGCCTCCTTAGTGCACAACCAAATAGAAAGGCCAACAGGATCCTAAGATCTGGATGATCCTAGGAATGCTCAACAAGCAGAGGGCTGCCTCCTATGAGGCATTCCATGGGTTCCACTCATTGCCCAGCAGGGGCTACCAGAGGAGCAGCCATCCTGCCTCCTCACTGGGCATGCCCAGGCCTAACACACCATGGATCAAATTCTATAAATGGTGCCAAAAAATTGCCGCCGAAAAAATGAGCACTAAGCACTATTTTGTAACTGGCGCTCTGAGTTGGGTTCAGTTTATTGAATAGCTCTTAGCGTCGGGATCTGCGCCAAACATTTTGGTACAAGGAATTACGCCAACTGAAACCTGATGTAAATCCCTGCGCCTAAATTAGACGCAGATCAGTCACATTCTATAACAAGACGTGCAAATTCTTTGAATGTCTATGACCACGCCCCTTTTAAGATCCGCCCATAAGAATTCACGCTCGCATCTTTATAGAATAACACCTAGCAAGACCCGTGCATAAATTCTAATTGTTGCCAATTAGTGCTTAATAATTATTAGTGACCAATTAGCGGCACTAATTGGTTTGTCGTTCGTTTAAATTGTGCGTGGAAATTGGGCGCATACCAAATTTCTGCACACAATTTTGAGCATCATATAGAATTTGGGGCATATGAGACCGGCACATTTATTGCTTTTATTATTTGTCAAATAATTGCAAAGAACACTTGAGAAGTGGAAACCCTTAAACCTTCTGCTTTCCTGAAGGAGATTAAGGAGTAAATTAGTGCAACCTGACTGCTTCCAGATTGCTACTTAAAATTTGCATATTAATAAATGGGTGAGAGCATTTAGCAGATTATGGAGGAAAGTGACTTAAGAGTTGTGAATTTTGGCCTTTTCGCGTTAATGTTCATGCTTTCTTTCCATCGCATACATGGTTGAACAATCTCCTCAATGCTTGTGTCCACCCTTGGAGTGAAGGCCTCCGCCCAAGGCCACAGAGAGAAGAAATGGCAATGGCTTCAAAGATTTTGTACAATGCTGGATTTATATTTTCAATCACATTCTTCCTCCAGTGTTCCCAAAACTTCTTCATAGAGATCTGCAGCCCTGTTTTGTTTAGTCACGCGTATTTTTCATTTTGAAGCAAAGATGGAAATAACGTGCACTATTTGGAATGAATGTGCACTTTACAAATAGGTAATTCTGAAAAGGGCACTGAAAATGAGGTGCTAGGATACTGTGCACTAAGTGGAAATTCTGTATCTACAAGTACATGCATAATTGCTGTCACAGAATACTGTTCAAACAAATCCGCAGTCAAGCAGAGAACTCGAACGCCCCACGGGAAAACACATGTATAGAAGAAAGTGGGATGTTTGACCATGGCAAGACAAAGCCTGAAAAGATGAATCTTAAGAATACTGTGAAGATGAAGCTCCCACCTCAGGATCCCAGCTCCCTCTTTCACTCAGGGTGAGCTGGTTCTCCATATGCAGATTTTATGCAAATTAGTCTAGTACCCCTTTCTACTCGGGGTGACCTGGTTCTCAAAAAGGCAAACATAGTCAGGTCTCATCAACAGGATTTTCTCATACAAATCTTTATTCCCGCTTCCTGGGGCACACCTCTTCCCCACCTCTTCCCGCTTAAAACACTTTTACAAGCTTAAACAGTTCTTCCAGCTTAAACATTTCTTCCTACTCAGTTCAATCTTCCAGCTTAAGCACCTGGACACATAGTCCTTCCTTGTAACACACAGTTCTTATACCTGACACTCTAGGGCCTTCTTACCCCAGCCAGCTTCCTTGCTTTGCACACAGTTCACCAGCAGTCCAAAGGGCACAGGCAGTACTTCTCATGGGGACCCTCCTGCTTCAGCTACCAGCCCTCCTCTGCAGCTGCTAGCTCTCATCTCCCCCTCACCATTCAGGTGGGGTATTAAGTAGTTAATGGCCAAACAGGACCCAGCCCATAACCTGCTGTACCTGTTTCCTCCTCCAGGACTCTCCTCGGCCCTAGCGACCTCCTGCTATACACCCCTTACTGGCTCCCTTTAGTGACTCACCCAGCCCTTCTCCCTGGACATTTTAGGGGACCAGCGCCCTCTAGGGGCCTAACCAGGGTAGGACAGCCTCTTCCTTCTCACAATACTTGTTTATTGATGAAAAAAAGGACTCGACACAAACGTTGTGTTTCGGCCGTAAGGTCTCAAACACCGACAAACAGCTGATGCGTGCGCTAGGGGACACGTAAAGTGTTGACCTGTGAAGTGGGTCTTTAGAAAGACCTTTTGTGAAGGGACTTGCTCGTAGACGAATAGATTGTTCGCATGAAGCATGAAAAGGTCACAGATCAACACATTACGTGTCCCCTAGCGCACGCATCAGCTGTTTGTCGGCATTTGAGACCTTCGGAACACCGTCGAGCGAGACTCCTGATGCAGGCCTTACGGCCGAAACACAACGTTTGTGTCGAGTCCTTTTTTAATCAATAAACAAGTATTCTTAAGATTCATCTCTCCAGGCTTTGTTTTGCCGTGGTCAAACATCCCACTTTCTTCTATACCTGTCACAGAATACTAGAATAAGAATATAAGAATAGCCATACTGGTTCAGATCAATGGTCCATCTAGCCCAATATCCTGTTTCCATCCTGCTGTAATTGCCAAGTCTGCGCATGCTAACCGCACATTAATTTTTTTGTTTTTTTTTTGAGGGGGCATGTCAGGAGGCGAAGAGTGGGCATTCCTGTGCTAAACAGTTACCGCAGATACATTACCGCAGGTTAAATGGCTAGTACAGGAATATCGTGTCAGCCCTTACCACCTCCAAAATTAACGGCGGTAAGTGCTCACGCATTATTTTTTTCAAAATGGCTGCATGCTAATGGCTGGTCTTTTGTTCTCTCTGAAAGTTGTTTGTGACCCTTGAGGCAGGCGCTTTGGCGCCGAAACACGGACCATGTCGGGTCCTTGATATGAATATTCTGAATAAACTGTTTTTTGATATTATCTCCCTATTGGTTTGCGCATTTGTCAGCCTCTACTTTTGCTGTTTCGCATGCTAATGGCAACATTAACCCATGGCCGTTAATAAAAAAAAATATTTAAAAACGGTGTAGTTTGTAGCTGCAATAGAAATGGACTTAGCATGGAAAAGACCCACATAAGGGCGCGAAGCCCACTTTATGCTACAGCTTAGTAAAGGGACCCCCTATGTTACCTTCATGGTCTTTATGCCCCCTGTGTACTAACTATCGTTTCATGCTTTATGCGTGCAACAGGAATTCCAGATAGGGACCCTTTTATTTCACACAGCTACCGTCATCTATCATTCTTTCTCCGTATACCATATCCAGATGTTGGTTCCTGCATCTTTAGGTGTCACTGTGCATAAATCTCTTGGGCCCCAGAGGAACTGCATCTTCCAGATGTGCTGAGCCTTACAGCTTCACACCCTCACGCCCACCTACAACTCCAATATTCAAGTCACGCCATCCGAAATATAAATCTACATAAGATGGGTTGTAGGATCTGGAGCAGTACAGCACATCGGACAGTTTGCTAAAGGCTGTTTTTCTGCCACACTCCTTTGAATAAACCTTGGGGGTCTTATGCACTGCAATCTTAGCAGATGTGAGGTCCGTAGAAGGTGGCTGCAAGGATAGAATGAGAGGGTAAGCCTCCTGGGCATTTGAATTTACAAGAACCTGGAATGGAAGCCTGGCAGTGAATCATGCATTCAGTTATAATCTACAGCATTTTGGTTTTGACATTTTTTTTTAGATATAAGACACACACACACACGCATCACACACTAACTCCAAATTCCACCGACAAAACTGCCTGGGAGCCTGTACTAGATTTTCCATTCGTCCCTCTCCCCCCACCACCCCTAGACAACTGAGTGGCTAGATCTGACTGTCAGAAAATGAAAAGCGAAAATACATAAGCAGGGCAACTCATATATAACTGCTGCATTAAAGATATATTTCCCGTCTCATCTAATTACTCGGCACATCAGTCTCAGGCAGAGGAGGCTGGCAGATCGCCAGGCTGCTTTATTCAGAAAACCTCCAAGTCTCGGATTCCTCTCAGGCCTGTTCCATTTTTCATCCTGCAGCACTTTAGCGCATCTCTGATAAAATAATAGATCCAAACATTGAAAAAAAAAAATCCCCTCTGACAACCCAACTCAAGGTCTGTGAGATCCTTGCATTACTACTCCAAAACCTATGTAAACATTTTCTACATTTATCATAAGGGAATAATTGTTCTTAAAAATTACAAGTAATTATATTCTGGAGCTAATAGTTAGAGACTGGTCGATATTCAAAACTATTTAACCAGACAGGAATGGCTCCTGATTGGTTAAATAGTGGTTTAGGGTCAGATTCTATAAAAGGCACCAAACAAATCCCATGGTTGATATCCCAGCACATAAAACTACATACATCCATTTACACCAAGAAAAATACAGCGT
Source organism: Microcaecilia unicolor (assembly GCF_901765095.1). NCBI lineage: Eukaryota > Metazoa > Chordata > Amphibia > Gymnophiona > Siphonopidae > Microcaecilia > Microcaecilia unicolor. The sequence goes on along the minus strand of NC_044032.1, from coordinate 33,322,897 downwards.
AAATCTCTGCACCAGGGTCGTAGCTACATATGGACCATGGGGGCATGGACCCCCACAGATTAAGCCCTGGCCCCCTCTACATTTGACCCCCCCCCCCCCCGCCGCTGCATCAGGTATCTTGTTTGCTGGCGGGGTCCCCAACCCCCGCCAGCCGAAGAGTCTTCTTCAGTGCCGGTCGACTCCGGTGCCTTCGTTGTGTGATAATCTGTTTCTGACGTCTTACGTCCTGCACGGGGCTACATACAGGACGTGCATGGTGCAGGACATCAGGAGTTCGAAACAGATCATCACACAGCGAAGGCGCCAGAGTCGACCGACGCTGAAGAAGAGTCTTTGGCTGGCGGGGGTTGGGGACCCCCGCCAGCAAACAAGGTACCTGGCAGCAGTGGCGGTAGGGGGTGGGTCCAAAGTGGCAGGGGGAAGCGATTAAACAGTGCCCCCCAGCTTGGGCTCTGGCCCCCTCCCGCAAAGGTCTGGCTACGCCCCTGCCCTGCACGTAGATTTACACGCACTGGGCCATATTCTATAACAACATGCATACTTTTTTGAATACCCACAGAACACCAATTTCGCCACCCATAGCTATAATCCTTTTGAACTGCGCACATTAGATTTTAGGCACAGTTCATTACAGAATATGCTTAGGGTATTGTCCACGTAAATTCTATAATGGGCGTCTCAGCGTTTACAGACGGCTGATTTTTACCACAAGATAAAACACTAGCGTGGCTTTGAATAAGGCCCCCTAAGCACATTAATTTGAAAAAAAAAAGAAAAAGAAAATCTGCTGTTTTTCAGATGAGATAAAAATGGTCTTAGCGTACGTGAAAGTCCCACATAAGGGCGTGCTAAGGAAACCTTTTCCCACAGCTTAATAAAAGGACCCCAAAAATTAACTGCAAAACATAAAGAAATATAGATCAACTGTATAAAATAATAAGCAATATACAGACAGCATATGATGTTCTCATAAATGATTTAGCCACAAAGGTATTCCACTGTAGTAGTGTAAATAGCCTACAAGAAATATATTTTCAGCTTGGAAAAGAGACTGATGAGGGGAGATATGATTGAGGTCTACAAAATCCTGAGTGGTGTAGAACGCGTAGAAGTAAATTGATTGTTTACTCGTTCCAAAAGTACAAAGACTAGGGGACACTCGAGGAAGTTACATGGAAATACTTTTAAAACAAATAGGAGGAAAGATTTTTTTTTTCACTCAATGAATAGTAAAGCTCTGGAACTCTTTGCCAGAGGATCAGGGTTTAAAAAAGGTTTGGACAAATTCCTGGAAGAAAAGTCCATTGTCTGTTATTGAGACAGACATGGGAAGCAACTGCTTGCCCTGGGATTTGTAGTATGGAATGTTGCCACTGTTTGAGATTCTACATGGAATCTTGTCACTCTTTACAATTCCAGAATCTTGCTATTCTTTGGGGTTCTACATGGAATGTTGACACGATTTGGGTTTCTGCCAGGTACTTGTGATCTGGCTTGGCCACTGTTTGGAAAACAGGATACTGGGCTAGATGGACCATTGGTCTGGCCCAGTATGGCTACTCTTATGTTATCATAGTCTGCTATTGAGACAGTCATGGGAAGCAACTGCTTGCCCTGGGATTCGTAGTATGGAATGTTGCTACTCTGAGATTCTGCATGGAATCTTGTCACTCTTTAGGATTCCAGAATCTTGCTATTCTTTGGGGTTCTACATGGAATCTTGTTACTCTTTGAGATTCTGAATGGAATGTTGCCACGATTTGGGTTTCTGCCAGGTACTTGTGACCTGGCTTGGCCACTGTTTGGGAAACAGGATACTGGGCTAGATGGAATATTGGTCTGACCCAGTATGGCTACTCTTATGTTCTTATATGAATTTAGCATATGGTGTAAATAAACATATAAAACAAAACATAAAATATAGTGAAAAATTGCACAGCACTTCTAAAATATCTTATTTATACAATATCCATATGCGTGATAATGATAAAAGCCAATAAGAATAATTATAATCTGTATAATGCTAATCCTGCTTATTTAAATAATGAAATGATTGTTCTATCAAACCCTTACCCTCCCACCCTTTTATAATTTCATGCTAGCAGCTGCCAGTGCGATAATTCAATGTGAAGGAGCTATGTTGCGTCACCGTGCGGCAGTCGTTAATGCAGCTTTGTTAAAGGGGGGGTAGCAGTGGTCGTAGCGAGGGTGGCTGACACCCGGGGTGGGTTGCCGCTGCGCCCCCCCCCCAGGTGCAGCACAGCGCGCACCCCCCCTCGGAGCACATTCTTACCACTGGCGCTCCGCCCCGAGTGCACGTCGTCGCTGGGAGCTGCGTCGGCTCCACTGGTTCCCTGCTCTGTCTCTGCCCCGGAACAGGAAGTAACCTGTTCCAGGGCAGAGAGAGCAGGGAAGCAATGGAGCCGACACTCCCCCCCCCCCAGCGGCGTGCACCCAGGGCGGACCGCCCCACCCCCCCCTTCCTACGCCACTGGGGGTTAGTATTCTTGGTCATCAGGGAACAGGGTACAGACAACATAAAGCCACATTGAGCCTGCAAAAAGTTGGGAAAATGTGGGATACAAATGCAACAAATAAATAAATAAATAAAGAGACTGTCCAAAATTTCACTAAACAATCTCAGGGTAAAAAATGGTTAAGGGTCCCTTATACCAAGCAGCGGTAAAAAGGTGGCCTTAGTGAGCCTTTATATGGGTCATTCCCATGCGCTAAGGCCATTTTAACCTCTAGGCTAAAATGAATGAAATCCTTATTTTTGGTATTAACCCATTATGTTGCCTGTGGTAACTGATTAGTTCAGAACCTGCCCACTCTCGGCTCGCAGACACATTCCTGCACCAAAAAAAATAAATTTTATTTTTTTAGCATGTTGGTAGAGCACACGCATGGCAAAATTACCAAGGACATGCCTCATGGTAAGCTCATGTGAGTGCTTCCTGCAGCTTTATAAAAAGGCCCCTATATGATTAATGAAAATACTTCAGATTGCCAGTATTAAACTGAAAAGCTGAAGGAAAAAAAAAACAGGAAAATTGAGCTGAAAAAGTTATACAATCAAATCCTAATGGTCCAAATGAATTTGGAAAGTATCAAAAGCAAATGTTTTGTAGGAAAAAATGAAATAGTCAGCACCTAGGTATCAGTATGAGCTGCACACGTCTTTCATTGGGCCAAAGGCTTTACTTCCTATCAAGCGCTGATACCTTGCATTGTGTGTATCCTGGGATGTGTTTACTCTGATTCGAAACTCATTTTCAAAATGTCATTATTTTGTAATGTTTGGATCTGGGTCTCAGCATGAGTCAACCAGTGATAGAGCCAGGGCTCTCCATATTCATCTACGACGTTTTCTTGGACACTGTTACTTTGATTTATGCAAAACTTGTCATGAATTGAGTACGTTGGTATACCGTTATAAACAGCATAGTGCCATATTAATCAGGGAAAATGCCGTTTAGGTGTTATTTATTTGTTTACAACTTAGATTCTGCACAATCTGAAAATTAACAATTGCAACTGATAGCACATTCACATACTTAAAAAAAATTGCATTACTAATAATAATAATAAGAGAAATAGAAATAAGATTTTCGAAAATGTAAGTGACTACAAAAAATACAGTGGCTCGTGTTTGAAACAGAAAAACATCCATAAAAGGACACGAGCTAGTAGATAGACTTTTTTTCGTAAAATCTCCTAAACGGCTATTTTCAAAACTCATTTTAAGGACATTTTTTCTATGCAGTTTATCTAAGGGCCCTATATGAAGATTGTGCGTTGTCCAGTACGATAATAGTCTTGCTGTGTTGCTGGGTGAAGAGGTTTACGAGGGGTCGTTGGGGTAAGCCGTTTTGAAGAGGTTGGTTTTTAGTGATTTCCTGAAGTCTATCCACAGGACCTGGTATGAATTCTCTTTTGAAGGAATTTCTCTTCAAAGCTTAAAGCATATCTAGTCTCTTAATAAATGCACTCCATTCTAACCCCTCCTCCCCGTTTACAAAGCCACGCTAGCGGCTGGTGCTGCAGCACATGCTGACGCAGCCCATTCATGCGTAGTTGATATCCCAGTGCCTAGAACTACTCGCATCCAATTACGCCAAGAGAAAAGTGGCGCAAATACCGGCATACAGATGTAGGTGCAGAGGTCCATATTCTAAAACAGTGCGCGTAAATTTTGGAATGCCCACAAAACACTCATTTCCCCACCCATATAATCATGCCCTTTTTTGGCTCCATGCATTAAAATTTAGATGCTTTGCATTAAAGAATACGATTATTGAGTTCTGCACGTAAATTATAATTATTGCCAATTAGTGTTCATGATTGCTTATTAAGTGCTGTTAAAAACGCTGATTGGCTTGTTAAGCTAATTAAGTTACGCGCATTCTTAGAGAATACGCCTGATATCGGTGGGGAATGCAAGGTGTGATATATAGAATCCAGCAGATAGTGCCTACAGCTAGGCACCAAAAATACTGGACACTAGGCTTGTATTCTATAGCTGCAGAGTTGAGCGCCAAATCTATTATAGAATACTAGCATAAGTCCACAGTTACGCATCAAACTTTAGGTACATCTACCTATGCCATATCTATGGCTGGTGTAAATGTTTGGTACCTAAAATTAACAGCTGGGCATGTAAACACAACTATTCTATAAAGTAGGGGCATAGCCAGACTTCGGTGGGAGGGGGGTCCAGAGCCCGAAGTGAGGGGGCACATTTTAGCCCCCCCCCGGTGCCGCCGACCCCCCTGCCATTGCCGACCCTCCCCCCCCCACCGCCACCACCACCACCAACAACAACAACTTTGACCCCCCCCTGCCAACGACCCTCTCGAACCCTCCCTCCTGCCGCCAACCTTCCCCCGCTGTCGCCTACCTTTGCTGGCGGGGGACCCCAACCCCCGCCAGTCGAGGTCCTCTTCTTCCTGTGCAAGGCTTCGTTCTGACTGTTTCTGACGTCCTGCACGGAACGTCAGAACGAAGCCTTGCGCGGGAAGAAGAGGACCTCAGCTGGCGGGGGTTGGGGTCCCCTGCCAGCAAAGGTAGGCGACGGTGACGGCGGGATGGCAGCAGGAGGGGGTCCAGGGCCAAATCTACGGGGGCCCAGGCCCCACGTGGCTATACCACTGCTATAAAGTGCACATTGAAACAGGGGCGTAGCCAGACCTTGCCAGGAGGGGGGGCCAGAGCCCGAGATGGGGGGGCACTGTTAAGCCGCCTCCCCCCCTCCGGCAACCCCCTTCCCCCGCTCGATCGCGCCGACACTCTTAAACTCCCCCCACCCTCCCGCCACCAACCCTCCCCCACCATCGCCGCCAGCCCCGCTACCGCATGATTTACCTTGATTGCTGGCGGGGATGCCCAAACCCCGCCAGCCAAGAGTGTTCTTCAGCGCTGGAGTTAGTAAACTCCGGCGCCTTCATTCAAGGAAGTTCGTCTGAAGGATCAGCTGGTTTTGACGCATTTACGTCCTGCACGGGGCTACATGCACGGTGCAGGACGTAAGGCGTCAAAACCAGCTGATCCTTCAGACGAACTTTCTTGAATGAAGGCGCCGGAGTTTACTAACTCCAGCGCTGAAGAACACTCTTGGCTGGCGGGGTTTGGGCATCCCCGCCAGCAATCAAGGTAAATCATGCGGTAGCGGGGCTGGCGGCGATGGTGGGGGAGGGTTGGTGGCGGGAGGGGGGTCGTCGGCAGGGGGCCAGGGGCGAATCTGCGGGGGCCCGGGCCCCCTCAGGCCCCACGTAGCTCCGCCACTGCATTGAAATAATCATAACATCTATGCCTTGCCCATGCTTCTCCCATAGAACGCTTAGGGCCCTGTTTACCAAGCCACGTTATTTTTCTATTTTATTATGTATTAGGATTTATTTACTGCCTTTTTGAAGGAATTCACTCAAGATGGTGTACAGTAAGAATAGATCAAACATGAGCAGGAGGCAATTAGAGCAGTAAAAATATTCGAACATCAGTACAATATGGTAATTTTATGGCTATAAAGTGTGCGGGTTGCTAGGTGGAACGCTCATGACATTCCTATGCACCACCCACTTCAAGTCTCTTTATGGCCTTAGGGGCCCTCTTACTAAGCTGTGTAGGCACCTAGGTCAGCCCAACGTGCGCCAATTCAGAACTACCCACCAGCTACCGCATGGCCCGGGCAGTAATTTCATTTTTTACATGAACCCACTATGTGCACCAGAAAATTTCCAGCATGCGGCGCTAACCCGGAGGTAATCGGCATTGTATGTGCGCTGATGATTATCAACCAGTTAACACGTGAGACCTTACCACTAAATGAATGGGTGGCGATAAGGTCTCAGGCCCAAAATGTAATAAATAATAATGGACGCGCGCCAATTTTCATTTTGCTGCACATCCATTTTCGGCCAAAAAAAAGGCCTTTTGTGCAGGTGCTCTGAAAAATGGACCTGCACGCGCCCAAAACACACGTCTACACCAGTGCAGGCCACTTTTTGGCACGCCTTAGTAAAAGGATCCCTTAGACACTATCTGATCAAGGTCTTTCTCCTGAACTGTGTTTATCAGTCTCTCACCTGTGCTATGCTATGAGTGCAGGTGGTATAAATCACAATGGGGGAGAGGAAGACATTTTAAGTCTGAAATTAGTGAGCAAAATGTTTTTAGTTAACAATATTGTTGGACTGTATTGATAATGAATGTGACTATCAGGCTTATTTTCAGGGCACCCATCTTCCGACACAAATCGGGAGATGGGCGTCCTTCTCTCAGGGTCGCCCAAATCATCATAATCGAAAGCCGATTTTGGGTGTCCTCAACTGCTTTCCATCGCGGGGACAATCAAAGTTCACGGGGGCGTGTCGGCACCGTAGCGAAGGCGGGACTGGGGCGTGCTTAAGAGATGGGCGTCCTTGGCCGATAGTGGAAAAAAAGAAGGGCGTCCCTGACGAGAACTTGGCCGACTTAACTTGGTCCATTTTTTCTTGCGACCAAGCCTCACAAAGGTGCCCGAACTGACCAGATGACCACCGGAGGGAATCGGGGATGACCTCCCCTTACTCTCCCAGTGGTCACCAACCCCCTGTATGTGCGTAGGCCCTCCCACAGCTTAGTAAAAGGGGCCCTTAGTAAAAGGACCCCATCATTTCCTATATGTGGTTGGCATGGTGGTGAATTGTCGACTGCCCTTTTTGTGTTACTAGTGTTTAATCAGGAAAGAGCGGAACCACCTTGCTGGGCAGACTGGATGGACTGTGCCAGGTCTTTAACTGCCTTCATTTACTATATTACAGTGTTATTATCTAATTATTAGTCACCAAGGAACTACAAGCACCTTAAGAAATGGAAAGTCAGCAAAGGGTGATCCATTAACCACAGAGGCTGAGATCACACTGTTACTTTTTTCCTGTCGGTAGTGTTCATCAATAAATATTCAATTAATGTTTTTATATGATAAAGATCTCTGGCTGTCAGCTGAGGACATTCCATCAGGATGAATGGGGCTGCTAAGTCTTGCAGCTAAATCTATGCAGATGTGTTTTCTGCTGCAAATGACTTTGGAAAACGGAGTTTTTTGAGATGATGGTTGGGAGAGGGGAATTGGTGGTTGCTTATTCCAATATAATGCAGATAAGAATTTAAATTGCAATTTTTACCTTTCTTAAATATACTTTTCTTTTTCATCTTTATTTATTTTGTTAAAAATAATCTATTCACGAATATGTAAAATGTGATTAATATGGATTATGAGATAAAAACAAATAAAAGCATGATTTTAAAACAACAAAACAGCACATATATTTAAAACTGGCGGAAGAATATATATATAAAAAAGAACACAGTGTTGAAAGCATCTAATAATAAACAACCCCAATCCATTAGAACCAAAGCTAACTTAAAACAATGAGACTTGACATCCCAGAGAACATCATATAATTCACATCCTCTTGAATATTAATCAGAAGTAAATTCTTTAATCCTAGTCCTCTAATTGAGAAAGTAGGATATTGAAGCGTTGTGAATTATGCACACTTAAGCGAAGGAATGGCCAAAAGTGCTGTCATGGAAGACTTTGAGAGGTGGGTGGGTTTATAGGACTCCAAGTTCCTTCTGAAATAATCTAGGCCATTCCATTCAGAATTTTATAGATCACAAACATATCTCCCTTCAGTCATTTCTTCTCTAAGCTTATGAGCCCTAAGGTTCTTTAATCTTTCTTCATGTGAGAGTCGCTCCATCCACTTAATTATTATGGTCATCCTTCTTTGCTAAGAGGTTACAGGCTTAATGTATGTCACAGACCAGTGGGGGCAGCAATGAAGCTCCAGTGTTTCTTGTCATCAAACATACAGATTTGGAGGCTTACGCTGTATTTGGACAGGTTCGGTGCTTTTTATTCTGAGTTCCATCCAGATTGGTTTATTCCATAAGCACTTTTGATTGGATCATCTGTATTTGCCAATTTGAGGACCCCCGAAGAAGGCCTTTTTGGCCGAAACACGGACCGTGTAGGGTCTTAATAAATTATTTTTGGCTGTCAACATCTGCGACTTCAGTCTGGTCCTTCCGGATATCTTCCGCTTAACTTGTTGTTTCCTTGTGTGTTTTTGCGGGAGAATTGGACTCTCTTTGTTGTGCTTCGGACCTTTAAAGCATGGTCATGGCTTAATTTTCAATCTTGCAATACAAGCAGAAGTCCCCATTAATCAAATGTAATAGAAATAGAGGTGAAAAAAAAATTAAAGTTTCACTAAAGTTGCTTACATAGAATCTGTTATTTCCAGCTGATTAAAACAAACTTGGTCATAGATGTTTGAGTATAGTCCACATGGGTTTAGCCAAATCTAAGAAATGCGGAGTTCAATAAACATCCCATAAACGCCCCTAACAGAATAAATGGATTATAAAGCACAGAAAGAAGACGAGAACATAAAAGTCCATTAATGAGCACTACATTTGAGTAGGATAAAAAGAAAGACGCACAGACCTGTCAGTGTAAGAATTATTTAAAGTGAGATATTCCTTTGTAATATTGATTATTTTTTATGCAGCACTTAACCTAAATCAGACTTTTTCCAGGAGTTATTTTGGGTCTGAACTGAAGCACACTCTAGGATCCCTTTCTCAACATTTACAAACACTTAACTGGATGACAGATGAAGGCCTCCAGGCCTTTCCTGTCTGTACATTTTCCCTCCCCGTTATGCACTTTGCTTGATCGCCAACTTTGTTCTTCTTTTCCAACACCAACTATACTTTGTGCTTGCTCCAGACCTTTCTTGAGTCATAACAGGTCATTGTACTCATCACCTCAAGAGAATGACTGCTGAATATGTTCTTAACTGCTTATGCAAATAACTATTTGAGACATTTCTTGCAAAGCAGAATACTTCCCAGCGTTGTGTCACTACCCAGAGGCAGTGGAACACCTTTTCGGTTAGAGGAGCTAATGAAATCAGCCACTATCATTGCCCTCAACTAAGCTCCCTCATTGCTGATTCTGAATAAAACAAAAAGTTGGTGAGGCCATGCATGGGAGTTGCACACGCCTCAGCATTGAGTATTTGGGGTCAGTTCAGCCCAAGGCTGTGAGAGGCTCCAACACCACATTCCACCGCAGGCTGAATATAGGGCGGATGGTTTTTAGCAGACATTTTAAATCATAAAGCACCAGATGAAAACTTCTGGCCAACCTGCATTTTTATGTCTTTTAAAGCTAGCTTGTCTTTTTTATGTGCTTACAACTAATTCTGTGCGTGAAGAATGAGAACTGAAAGGGAAAAAAGACAGTGAGCAGAAGAAAGTCAAGAATAGCAGTGGAGAGTCCAGTGGAGAAGCCGCATTGAACCTGCTGACGAGCGGGAAAGTGCGGGGTATAAATGTAACAAATAAATTTAGGGGCTTTGCATCTTGCCTTCATTTGGCCCAAAACTATGGATATAATTTTTCCTGAAATGTAGGCTGAAATGGATGCTCATACTGTCAAAACTCAACATCATGGTTCATTTGGGGGAGAGAGGAATGGTGAGTAAGCAAATATCATACGCAGAGAGTCCAGTGATCCTCACCTGGTGTGTCTGCTGTGCGTTTTTATATCTGGTGTTTTTTTGTTTGTTTGGGTTTTTTTTAGAATGAGTGTGTCCTTTTCTATTACTTTTGGTATTTTTTTCACTTGCTTTTAAAAGTTTAAATTTTAACTGTGAACTCCCTGTGATGAAGGGGATGGGACGACTTCCCTATGAGGAAAGGCTAAAGTGGCTAGGGCTCTTCAGCTTGGAGAAAAGGTGGCTGAGGGGAGATATGATAGAGGTCTATAAAATAATGAGTGGAGTTGAACGGGTAGATGTGAAGTGTCTGTTTACGCTTTCCAAAAATACTAGGACTAAGGGGCATGCGATGAAGCTACAATGTAGTAAACTTAAAATGAATCGGAGAAAATATTTCTTCACTCAATGTGTAATTAAACTCTGGAATTCGTTGTCAGATAATGTGGTAAAGGCGGTTAGCTTAGCAGAGTTTTAAAAAGGTTTGGACAGCTTCCTAAAGGAAAAGTCCATAGACCGTTATTAAATAGACTTGGGGAAAATCCACTATTTCTGGGATAAGCAGTATAAAATGTTTTGTTCATTTTTGGGATCTTGCTGGGTATTTGTGACCTGGATTGGCCACTGTTGGAAACAGGATGCTGGGCTCGATGGACCTTTGGCCTTTCCCAGTATGGCAACACTTATGTACTTATGTTCTCAGAATGGTGGTATAGAAAGTCCCAATGAACCATAAACCATAAATGACATAGGTCAATTTATCCTCTTTAATAATATGAGCTCCCACCGGTGTTCATCTTCTTCTGTGAGAACTTCTTATTAAAAAAATATTCCATATGGTAGACATATATAGGATTTGACTGAGGCTTTCATCACAACACTCTACTCATGTTTTTAGAAGTTCGCAAGATCCCCTTTCAATATATAGCATGGTACATGGATAATAACCGTGTTTTTGAGTGTGATATCTACTTGAAAGCATGACATTTAAAAAGAAAACACACATGATATAAGAGCATCTAAAAGGTGATACAGAGGAAGACGGACCGCAAAGGGAAGTGGCATAACAGAGTTGTCCACCTTCACCTTGAAGATGGCACCTGAGTAATTAAAAGCCAACTTGAACATTACCGGTATGGGGGGAAAAAGCATCAGAGCTAATAGTTTTATTATATAGAGAGGCATAACGAGCAGAAGAAAGAAGGCGTTGATGCACCTGTAGAAGTTGTTGGTGAGACCTTGTGTGGAGTATTGTGTCCAGTTTTGGAAGCATCTCTTCTCTTCAAGGTCCAAGGAAACAGAGAATCGATCTATAAGATCCAGCATGGAAAAAAGAAACAGTAGATCTAAAAAAAACCTATGTGCAAAATGCACAAAACTTTTAATTTATTCACCACTAAAACAATAAATACATAAATAATTATAAAACCTAATATGGCCATGTTTCGCCATCTCAAAGGGCTGTGTCAGGGGCTTGAAACAGTGGTGTGACAGAACGCTTCATCTACTAGTTTTAAACTATTCTCTCCTCAGAAGCAGCAGCAGCAACAGTGGTGAAAGCTGAACATTTCTATAATTATTTGTAATACTTTTGAAAAAGTCAACATTTTAAACATCGTTGAAATCTCAGGCAGACTTGTTCTAGCCTAGGAGCGTCAGGTAACAAATTTCTAGATAAAATGACAGTAAACTGAAACCGTTTTCTGCAAGATGATTTGAGCTTTAAAGAACGAGCTGAAAGAACACAGGTTTATTTTTGTAAATTATTATTGTTATTATTTATTGCATTTGTACCCCACATTTTCCCACCTTTTTGCGGGTTCAGTGTGGCTTACAATACGTTATGAAAACTGGAAGTACATTTTGTTACAGCTCAGTTATGGATTACATTATGAAGCGTTTTGAGAGACAAGTTTTGTAACAAGGAATATAATAATGGAAAAGATCATTGAGACATTGGAAGGAAAGAACGGGAAACTAAAACGGGCGATACATTGGAGAGAACCCGCGGGAAGCAGGAGGGGCGGTATATAATAACAGGCAAGCATTTGGTATACATTTTCTGTGAGTAAGGTATGAGTGAGGTAAGTTTGCGGGAGATGAGAAGGTGAGGTAGGGGATGGGAATTCAGAGTGGCTGTAGTGATGCATTGTTGAACAGTGAGTGCGGTTTTATGTGTTTTGGTTCTTTCCGTAAATTTCCTCAAAGAGGTGGGTCTTCAGTAGTTTGCGGAAGGTTTTTTGCTCGTGGATCGTTTTCAGGTTGCGTGGCAATGAATTCCAGTACTGCGTGCTCATGTAGGAAAAGGTTGACGCGTGCAGTGTTTTGTATTTCAAGCCCTTGCAATTAGGAAAGTGGAGGTTGAGGAAAGTTCGGGATGATCTTTTGGCGCTTCTTGGTGGTAAGTCTATTAAATCCGACATGTAGGCTGGGGCTTCACCGTGAATGATGTTATGGACTAATGTGCATACTTTAAAGGTAATGCGTTCTTTAAGTGGGAGCCAGTGTAGCTTCTCTCGTAAGGGTTTTGCACTTTCATATTTTGGTTTTCCTAAGATGAGTCTGGCTGCTGTATTCTGGGCTGTTTGGAGTTTTCTCAGTATTTGCTTTTTGCAACCTGCGTATAGTGAGTTGCAGTAATCCAGATGGCTGAGAACGAGGGATTGCACCAGGCTACGAAAGACGGATCTTGGGAAGAATTGTCTTATTCTTTTCAGTTTCCACATGCAGTAGAACATCTTTTTGGTTGTGTTGTTTGCCTGAGTTTCGAGTGTTAGGTGGCGGTCAATAGTGACTCCAAGGATTTTTAGCGTTTCTGAGATTGGAAGGTTTAGTGTTGGTGTGTTTAAAGCGGTGAATTCTTTCGTGTTGTATTGGGACGTGAGTATCAGGCATTGAGTTTTTTCTGCATTTAGTTTCAAGCGAAAAGCATCTGACCAGGTGTTCATGATGTGTAGACTTAGGTTGATTTCATTGGAGATTTCTTTAATGTCTTTTTTGAAAGGGATGTATATAGTTACATCATCGGCGTAAATATATGGGTTGAGGTTGTGGTTTGATAGGAGTTTCGTCAGGGGGATCATCATTAGGTTGAAAATGGTTGGTGAGAGGGGTGATCCTTGTGGTACTCCACATTCGGGTGTCCAAGCAGCAGACGTGGTTGAATTTGATGAAATAGATCTAGAAAGACTCGTGATTTCTTGTAAGTAACATTAAAGAGCTCAAATACTCAGGACAGTTTCCATTGATAATTTTATAAACCAAACATAAGATTTTTAAATCTATTCTGGGAAGCCAGTGTCAAGATTTAAGGAAACGTGTAATCCTGCCAAATTTGGATTTAGAAAGTAGAATTCTTGCTCCAGTGTTTTGTAATAACTGTACCCTCAAAATAGAAATTTTGGCCAATCCTGAGTATAAAGAATTACAATAATCAGTTCTTGAGAAGCTTAAAGTATTTGTAATTTTTGGCAAATCATTTAATGAGAAAAAAAGAATATATCTGACGAAGCATACAAAGCTGAAAAAAACACGGAAGAAGATAAATGTTTGATTTGGCCATTACCTTTCAACTGAGGGTTCTGTTTACTAAGCTGTGCCATAGGCACGCTATTGTTTTTAGTGAGTGCTAAAAATTAGTGCGTGCTAACACTAGAGACACCCATAGGAATTTGTTGCCAGAGAATGTGGTAAAGGCGGTTAGCTTAGCGGAGTTTAAAAAAGGTTTGGACGGCTTCCTAAAGGAAAAGTCCATAGACCTATATTAAATGGACTTGGGGAGAATCCACTATTTCTGGGGTAAGCAGTATAAAATGTTTTGTACATTTTGGGGATCTTGCCGGGTATTTGTGACCTGGAATGGCCACTGTTGGAAACAGGATGCTGGGTTCGATGAACCTTTGGTCTTTCCCAGTATGGCAATACTTATGTACTTATATATGGGTGTCTCTAGCATTAGCACACACTAAAAATGCTAGTGCACCTTAGTAAACATGGCCCTGAGGATGAAGACAGAGCACGTTTAAGTTAAATGCTTTTTTTGCTGTTTGATTGGACATTAGATACACGAGTTTAGCACATGCGTCAAAAATGGAAGTAACACCTGGGGCAGTAGTTCCAATTTGATGCGTGTTGGACCCACATAGCTTTATAGAATATGCTCACGCACCATTCTTGTGACTAAAAATTAGGCACACCCATTTAGGCCACCTATAACCAGGCCTAAAAACCTGCACCTAAGTTAGGCACAGATCGGGTGAATTCTATAATAGTGCACATAGTCATGCCCCCTTTTCAACTGCACACATTAGAATTTACATAGACGGCATTGTAGAATACACCTTGAAAGGAGTGTGCATGTATTTTAACTAAAGCCAACTAGTCTGCTAATTGGTTAATAACTACCAATTATCAGCACTGATTGGCTTGTTAATCAACTATGTTGTGCATGCAATTTGACCATGCTGCCAAATTAACATGCACAACTTAAGGCACCATATATAGAATTTGGGTGTTAATGGCTAACTCCCAGATTCTATATAGGTCACTCAAAGTTGGGTGCCAGAATTTGCATGCTGTCCTAGGATCTGCACGCAACTTAATGAGGTAAAGGGAACCAACTGGCCACTTCATTTGTGCTGATTGGTGCTTGATATAGTTGCACGCAGATCTCCTCATGTGCTATTCTAAAACTTGGCGCCTAGCTTTTCCTGTGCATAACCCAAGAGGAAACATGTCCATGTGAGGGCCATAAGTGGGTCATTGGCATTCCCAAAAGTTAGGAACTAAGTTATAGAACAGTGCTGATCTGGCCTAACTTTGGGCTCCGGACTTACACCTGTTTCTATCAGCTGTAAGTCCAATATTGATAGGCACAACCTGTGTTCTATGTTGGTATTCTATAAAGGTTGGGTGATCTTTATAGAATAGGTGCTTAGCACTGATCTTTTCGGTGCTGTATATAGAATCCCCTTTTAAATGTTCCAAGTTATACTTGTATAGCTTAAATGGGTAGCTTAAGTGAATACATGTATAACATGATACCTTCTGAGTTAGATATTTCAAATTCTATGTTCATTATGTGGCTAAATACTGGTGTCACACACAAAACTTTGATGTCCACCAAGAGATTGCATTGTATGATATAGAAGCTATCCTCCCAGTCCCTTATTTGCAGTGTTAGAGTAATCTATTATCAAAGTGATTAAATTTAAAGAGATTGCAGTAAATTCTAGCTTACCGAAGGAGCAAGCATCATTAAAACTTAATTAGAAGCCAAGTTTAATGAGGTAGAAGCGAAATAGTACCCATAAACCCTTCTGATCTGGCCATCACCTTCCCTTTGCTTACATACAGGCTCAGCTTCTATAGCTGATAAACAAGACACTAAGGCATCTTATATATTAACATAATTTCAAGGCAAGAGAAGCATCTTCCCTTATACTAACTTGGTGATACATAATGTTCTCAAAATGCGGCACTTGAGGATCAGTGAACACGATGGTCATGAGCCGTCCGTTGTGGTCTTGTTTCCTCTCACTTTAGCAAGTGTCTTGTTGCCAAGTGTTATCTAATTACTTAGGCCTTTGTAGAGGTTCCTACTGAATATCATAAAAGAGAATATTTAAAGCAAAGTATCTGAATGATTAATGTTTCATCGGAGTCACATAATTGGAGCACTTTGGGGATGCTGAACTGCCAACTCATTCCAAGCCATGGAGGTTGGTACATGTTTTAATCTTCCTTTTCTGCACATTTTAAAACAAAATAATCTACAAAGAACAAAATATATAAATGCAGTTTATAAAAGCGATCCTTAATGCAATAATGCATAAAAGTTAAGTAACTTTTCATATTCAATATCATAGTAATAGATATATTTCAATGAAAGAAAATAGAAACATTAAACTTAGAAACACAGAAACATGACATCAGGTAAAGACCATATGGCCCATCCATCCTCTGTAATCCCTAAGTCTTCCTTTTCCTAAGTGATCCCACATGCTTATCACATGCCTTTTTAAATTCTGACACAGTCCGTGACTCCACAACCCTTTCCATGAAATAATATTTTCTTAGATTACTCCTAAGACAATTCCCTCTTAACTTCATCATATGCCCCCTGGTTCCAGAGCTCTCCTTTGGTTGAAAAAGGCGTGCCTCCTGTACATAAATGCCTTTGTGATATTTAAACATCTCTATCATGTCTCCTCTCTCCCTACTCTCTTCCAGTGTATACATGTTGAGGTTCATAAGCCTGTCCCTTTATTTTTTTAGTTCAAGACCACTTACTAATTTTGTAGCTGCCCTCTGGACCGACTCCATCCTGTTTATATCTTTGCGTAGGAGCAGTCTCCAGATTTGCCCACAGTACTCTAAATGGGGCCTCACCAGAGACTTCTACAAAGGCACGATCACCTCCTTTTTCCAGCTGGTCATCCCTCTATTTATGCACCCAAGCATCTTTCTGGCGTTGACCATCACTTTTTCTACCTGTTTGGAAGCTTTAAGGTCATCAGATACAATGACCCCAAAGTCCCGCTCTTCCTTCGTACACTGAAGCACTTCACCCCCTATACTGTACCATTTCCTCGGATTCTTGCGACCTAAGTGCATGACCCTGCATTTTTGGGGATTAAACCTTAGTTGCCAAATATCGGTCCATTCCTCCAGCTTCGCTAGGTCCTTCCTCATGTCATTCACACCCTCCAGGGTGTCCACCCTGTTGCAGAGTTTGGTATCATCTGCCAAGAGGTAAACCTTACCAGACAGCCCTTCTGCAATATCACTCACAAAGACATTAAAAAGAGCCGGCCCAAGGACCGATCCCTGCGGTACTCCACTGACAACATCTTTTTCTACAGAGCAAGCCCCATTTACCACTACCCTCTGTCTCCTTCCATTCAACCAATTTTTAACCCAATCAGTTACTCTAGGTCCCATACCGAGGGCACTTAATTTATTTATCAGTCGCCTGTGTGGAACCGTGTCAAAGGTTTTGCTGAAATCCAAGTATACCACATCAAGCGCCCCTCCCATTTCCAACTGTTTGGTCACCCAGTCAATGAAGTCAGTCAGATTTGCCTGACACAACCTGCCACTAGTGAAGCCATGCTGCCTCGGGTCCTGCATTCCATTCAGTTTGAGAAATCTCACAATCCTCAGCTTTAGTAGCGTTTCAATTAGCTTACTCACCACCGAGGTCAGACTGACAGGTCTGTAATTCCCAACCTCCTCCTTACTTCCACTTTTGTGCAAAGGAACCATATTCACCCTTCTCCAGTCCTCCGGGACCACTCCAGTCTCTAAGGAAGCATTGAAGAGGTCAGTCAGCGGAGCTGCCAGAACTTCTCCGAGTTCCTTGAGCACCCTCGGGTGTATGCCATCAAGCCCCATCTCTCTGTATACTTTTAGTTTGGCTAGCTCCTCACGAACACATTCCTCCATAAACGGGTCTTGGTCTATCATACATCCATCCCCTTTAGCCTTTGTTTTCTGCAGACCTACCCCCAGCCTTTCATCCGTGAACACAGAGCAGAAATAATTGTTAAGCAGTTCAGCTTTATCCTTATCCTTATCCTCTTCCACATATTTTCCCCCTTTCCCTCATATTACATATCTTGGGCATGTTATATTAGAGAAAGTATTTACATATTTTAAAGTAATATGGTAATGTAGGAGTCAATATTCAGAAAAGTTATCCAATTAATTTCAGGAATTACCTGAATAAATCTTTCAGTTGAAAAATTTGAGTCTGCCGACTGATTCAATTTTAACTAGAAAATTCAATTAAGTATGGGAGAGATTGGAGGAGTTATGGGGTCATGGCGTAAACCTAACTGGATAGAATTGATATTCAGCACTATCTGGTTAGGATTAATTTAATTTAATACAATCTTTATATACTGGTCCATACTCTAAAAAGGGAAATGGGTGATATACAAAGCTAAAATACAATACAATACAATAAATGCAAATCAACATGTGGTAGATTTAAAACAAATAGGAGAAAGTTTTTCTTTACTCAGCGCGTAGTTAGACTCTGGAACTCATTGCCGGAGAACATAGTGACAGCAGTTGGCCTTGCTGAGTTTAAAGGGGGTTTGGACAGATTTGTTATCCAACAGTCCCCTACCCGTGAGTTAAAAAAACTGCGACTACAGCCCTGATACTTGAGTAGCAGGAAGGTGAATATTCTGGTATGGCTTGTGGAGTAAGGGGGAAACCTGGTAAATCAAAGAGCTTTATGTCACCAAAGCAAAGAAAGGTGCCTTGGGGCAATCAGAAGGGGGAGCCCAAGACGGCGGGCATCAGCAATCACAGCCTTAAAGTCCTGCAGCAGTCTTTTGATGTTGAGTTCCTTCCTTTCTTTTTCAGCCTCGCTCAACCCCTCCTGCAGATGTGACATGCATTAGGTAGTGACCTTGGCCCACATAATTGGCTATCATAATATTAACAGGATAACTTATATAGCTCCACCAAAACCCAGCTGGTACCAGCCTTCTCAGTTCCTAAGGAGTTGCAGCCTGTTGGTACACGTGTAATTATTCTGTGGTCCATGAGGTCACTAGATTACTAACTTCCTTATCATAGCAAATCTCTGTAAACCTGGAAGAATGTAATGGTGCAATTTGACAAATTCAAGAGTTAGCAAATCACATGGACTGGATAGTATACATCCTAGAGTATTGCTAGAATTGAAAAGTGAGCTTGCAGAACTATTGTTAGTAATATGTAATTTATCTTAAAAATCAAGCATGGTACCGGAAGATTGGAGGGTGGTCAATGTAACACCAATTTTTAAAAAGGGTTCCAGAGGTGATCCGGGAAATTTCAGACCCGTGAGCCCGATGCCGGTGCCAGGCAAAATGGCAGAGACGCTTATGTTCTTATATGGACGAGAGCAAGCTGGCAGGTCTCAGTATGATATCCCCAATGATCATGATTTCAGGTTTTCTTATTGAACTAAGTTGCTTAACAGCAGAAGGGGCAGTGACCAGACCCGACTGAATTTGAACGTTCTTGGGACACTAGCCAAGGGCAGCAATAAGGGGCAATGGGAAGGAGATACCTGAAAATGGGACAACTTTAGTAGCATCACGTCAGGTAGTCTTGCTGAACCAAGGGGGCCTTGTCTGTCAGCAGACTCTATTATGTAACTATGAATTTTAGGAACACTTCACTGGCTTCCGATCAGATACCGCATACAATTCAAGCTTCTCCTCCTTACCTACAAATGCACCCGGTCTGCGGCTCCTCACTACCTCTCTACCCTCATCTCCCCCTATGTCCCCGCCCGTAACCTCCGCTCACAGGACAAATCCCTCCTGTCAGTTCCCTTCTCCACCACTGCCAACTCCAGGCTCCGCTCATTCTGCCTTGCCTCACCCTTTGCCTGGAACAATCTTCCTCAACCCCTACGCCAAGCTCCCTCCCTACCCATTTTCAAATCTCTGCTTAAAACTCACCTCTTCAATGCCGCGTTCGGCACCTAACCTCTCAGGAAATATAGTATCACCTACCAGATGGACTCTACACTTGTCTTTAGATTGTACACCTGTCTTTTTAGATTGTAAGCTCCTTGAGCAGGGACTGTCCTTCCATGTTAAATTGTACAGCGCTGCGTAACCCTAGTAGCGCTTTAGAAATGTTAAGTAGTTGTAGTAGTTAAGTAATAGTAGTCTTGCTGAACCAAGGGGGCCTTGTCTGTCAGCAGACTCTATTATGTAACTATGAATTTTAGGAACATAAAAATGCAAGCACAGCTGGAGCACAAGTTCCAGGAAACGAAGGAACTAATAAAATGGACTTGCAGTTAAAATACCTCGGCCAGCATCTCCCTCCTAGGCATCCTTCTGTACAAAGAGAAACTCTTCTAACCTTCAGTCATCTTCAGAGGCTTCTCTGACTATTGTTTGCGCATCTGCAAAGGAGTTTATTCAAAGTGCATCATAGGTGCATGCTTCAGAAAATGGAGTACACACATTACAGCGTGTTTCATTGTTACCCCTAGCAAAATCCAGATTGCTACAGACTCAATGGTAATTGTGCGACATTCATTTGAAAGCACTCATGCAGAGTCCGACCTACTTAATTAAATTAGTGAGCTCGATTTTAGAGATTTGCTAACACATGAAATCAAGTATGCCAACTTCTGGACTCATAAAGATATGCGTAACTTCAGGATCCTGGCATGCCAAATTGCAATGCAATTGCACATATTTTTCCTGCAGTAGATGCACTGTCAGCATTTTGCTTCACGCAGAAAGTTTCTTGGCCAGCACATATTGAAGATATCAGGTTCTCAATATCAGAATTAAGGGACATCCTCTCCGATGAGGATCCAGTGAGCGTAACATGAGCAGGTGATATTCTACGGAGAGTATTATCTGGTGTATCCCTTTGCTTTTCAATACATTTTACATTCTTGCAACGTTTAATGCAAGCTTGGGTTTGACTAAGAATTGGAACATGGCTGAAAATTCAACTGATTACCATATCATGGTTTTTGCTTGGCCTAGATTTTGCATATGGTAATATTTATTTATGTGTTGCATTTGTAGCCCACATTTTCCCACCTATTTGCAGGCTCAATGTGGCTTACATTGTTCCGTCATGGCGATCGCCACTTCTGGAGTAAGAGATACAGGTGTTATTACATTAAGATCATGATTGACATGGTAGACGAAGCAGTCAAGTATAAAGAGTTCATATTTGGAATAAGAGATAAAGTGTTATTGCTTTAAAGTTCTTTCGTGGTTGAGTAGACTTTGGTAGTCACGTGCAGAGAGTAGGTTTTATCCAGTTCAGGGTTGAGTTTCGTTATCTGGTGATTAGGATGGATCAGTGTGGTATGCCTTGTTGAACAGGCTGGTCTTCAGTGATCTCCGAAAGTTGGTTAGGTCGTGCGTTTTTTTCAAGGCGAGTGGTAATGCATTCCATAACTGCGTGCTTATATAGGAGAAGCTGGAAGCATATGTTAATTTGTATTTTAGTCCTCTGCAGCTGGGATAGTGGACATTCAGGAATTTATGGCTTCCATTGTATTCTTCAAATGTTTGGGGCTTGTATTTAAACAAAAAAAAACAGCACCACGGGCCTTTAAAAATGGAACACATTTGGATACAGAAAGTGAAAGTGCCTTGGTGCTTTGTAGCTTTTACTATATGAGACGTGGGGTAAGGAATAATATATTGTAGAGGAATATATTCGAGTTATTCCCCAAGTTTTCCACGTCATCACTGTGACCCCTGACGCAGGTGCTAGTCACCGAAACACGGCCCATGTCGGGTCTTTTTGTCAAGGCTCATTCATCAAAGAACTGTGTTCCATTTTTAAAGGCCCGTGGTGCTGTTTTTTTTTGTTTGTTTGGACTTTAGTTTGTACTTCGTTCCCTCTCTTTTGTTATATCCTGGGGCTTGTATTTAGCCAGTACAGTGACTGCATTAAATGCTAGTGCCAGTGCTTAAATTAATGCAAAGTTTGAGTACTTTTTTTCTGAAAAAGCAGCAATGCAAAAGATAATGCAGTCACCAGATTGGCTTTATCCATTCAATTTTGGCTTCTTCTGTGTTACTGTGTTATCCAGATACCAACTGAATAGAGCCAGATAATGTTAAAGCCCTGTCTCATTCCACCCCAAACCCAATCCCATATTATACAGATAATATTGTGGTGTAAAGTCAGATTTTTAGTCTAATACTTAGACTATGTTGCCCCTATAGAGATTAAAAATAAAAATATCTAGACATCCAACATTAAAAGGCTCAAGTAAAAAGCTACGGTAAGCATTAACATGTGCTTACCGCAGGGTAAAAAGGCACAACTAGGGGATACACGTAGGCGTCCCCCAGTAGTTCTGGAACTGGCGCATGCTACCCACGTACTAAAAAAAAATAGTTTTTATTTTTTAGCGTGGGGGTGTGTTTAGAGGCAGAGAGTTGGCGTGCCCTGTACTAATTGAGTAGCACAGGTAAATTGCCACACATTGATTAGCCCCACAATTAGCAGGGGTTTAGTGTGGAGTGGAGGAGTAGCCTAGTGGTTAGTGCAGTGGACTTTGATCCTGGGGAACTGAGTTCAATTCCCACTGCAGCTCCTTGTGACTCTGGGCAAGTCACTTAACCCTCCATCGCCCCTGGTACAAAATAAATACCTGAATATATGTAAACCGCTTTGAATGTAGTTGCAAAAACCTCAGAAAGGCAGTATATCAAGTCTCATTTCCCTTTCCCTATTTGAGATTCTACCTGGAATGTTGCTGTTGCTACTATTTGAAGATTCTACATGGAAAGTTGCTACTATTGGAGATTCTAGATGGAATGTTCCTACTATTGAGATTCTGTTGCTACTATTTGAGATTCTACATGGAATGTTGCTATTCCACTAGCAACATTCCATGTAGAAGCCTGCCCTTGCAGATCAGCAATGCGGCTGCGCAGGCTTCTGTTTCTGTGAGTCTGACGTCCTGCACACTGCACGTACGTGCAGGACGTCAGACTCACAGAAACAGACGCCTGCGCAGCTGTGTTGCTGATCTGCAAGGGCAGGCTTCTACATGGAATGTTGCTAGTGGAATAGCAACATTCCATGTAGAATCTCCAATAGTATCTATTTTATTTTTGTTACATTTGTACCCTGCGCTTTCCCACTCATGGCAGGCTCAATGCGGCTTACATGGGGCAATGGAGGGTTAAGTGACTTGCCCAGAGTCACAAGGAGCTGCCTGTGCCTGAAGTGGGAGTTGAACTCAGTTCCTCAGGACCAAAGTCCACCACCCTAAACACTAGGCAACTCCTCCACTCCTGAGTGAGTTTAGAAACCAGTTTTGAGTCTAGAAAAGGTTGATGTGCCTTTCTCAAGGTTTCACGTGCTTAGCTTATGCTGGTGGGATCCAGTCTGCTGACTTATCTTTATACAAAGCAGAGATTCATGGGTAATATCAGGAGCAGCATTTCCTGAAGAAAAAGGCATCTTCAGCATGTACTAAGACGTACAATAATTAGAACTCTCCCCCACCCCTTCCCGTTCTCCAGTCTTAGAACAGAGAGTGGATGTGAAGGATGCCTCCATCCGTCTATGGGTGTCAAAATCTGGCCCTCAGTAGCTATACTAATTCTTGCACTGCAGCCAGTAAAAATGAACCATTAAAAAAACGAAAGTAATTTGACTACATATCTATAAGTGCATTCACTCTACCGCTCCCCAGTACCTCTCCACTCTTGTCTCTCCCTACGCCCCCCCCCCCCTCGGGTACTCTGTTCTGTGGATAAATCTCTCTTGTCTGTCCCCTTCTCCTCTACTGCTAATTCCAGACTCCGTTCCTTTTATCTCGCTGCACCTCAAGCCTGGAATAGACTTCCCGAGCTTGTACGTCTAGCCCCTTCTTTGGCCGTTTTCAAATCCAGGCTAAAAGCCCACCTCTTTAACGCTGCTTTTGACTCCTAACCACTACTCACTTGCCCTGTACCCTTTTATCCCCACCTCTTTAATTCCCTTACCTGAGCCTGTTAGTTGTTCTATCTGTTTGCCTGTCCTATTTAGATTGTGAGCTCTTTGAGCAGGAACTGTCTTTTCATGTATGGTGTACAGCGCTGCGGATGCCTTGTAGCACTATAGAAGTGATAAGTAGTAGTAGTAGTAGTAATGTAGAAGCCTGCCCTTGCAGATCAACAACGCGGCCGCGCAGACTTCTGTTTCTGTGAGTCTGACATCCGGCCGCGTTGCTGATCTGCAAGGGCAGGCTTCTAGATGGAATGTTGCTAGTGGAGGAGTAGCCTAGTGGTTAGTGCAGTGGAACATGGAATGTTGTTACTATTTGAGATTCTGGAATGTTGCTATTACTTGAGATTCTACATGGAATGTTGCTACTATTGGAGATTCTGTTGCTACTATTTGAGATTCTACACGGAATGTTGCTATTCCACTAGCAACATTCCATATTTAGATTGTGAGCTCTTTGAGCAGGGACTCTTTTTTCATGTATGGTGTACAGCGCTGCGTATGCCTTGTAGCGCTATGGAAGTGATAAGTAGTAGTAGTAATATCAGTGGTGTAGCTACAGGGGGGATCAGGAGCCTGGGCCCCCCTCACCTTCAGCTCAGGCCCCCTCTGCTTTAAAGGCTGACAGGGATGCCAAGCCTCACCAGCTGAAGACGTCTCCTTCATGAGTCCTGCCTATGCTGTCTGAGCACACTTAAGTCAGCAGGCGCGCTTCAGCCGCCAATGCCAGCTCTGTCCTGCGTGATCAGTTCAGCGACTGCCGACTTCAATGCTGTTCTGGCAGTACAGGCAGGATTCGTGCAGGACACATCTTCAGCTGGCGAGACTTGGCATTCCCATCGGCAAAAGTATATTTTAATGTGGCAGCAGCGGGGTAGGGGCAGAGGGGGGAGGGGAGAGAATATCTGACCCCCCTCAGTCAACCTTTGGAACCCCTCAAAAATGGACTTCTGGGTATGCCCCTGCTACATACAAAACAACAGTTAAACTGAGTTCCTCTTATTTGGGTTGACAAAGTTAACTGTAGAGTCAAGTGTGCATTGGTCCTTTCTATTATTATTTATTAAATGTTGAGAAAAGAATAGCAAACGTGCATTGTTCTCTCCTAACAGCCCACAAGAAGTGTAATCAGAATATTAATTAAAAGCTAAGTTGCGTTGTACGGTACCTTGTGGGATCAGATTCAGCCCCCATGCAGCATATGGCTTTCTACCGTCTCTGGGGGAGAGCAGTTAGATACTGCAGAAGGGGACAATAAAAAAACTCCGTATACACATTATCATAGAAATAGGCTGTCCTACAGCTGCTCCACTAGAGATATATTAACTGCTCTGGGATTCCAGGAAACCCATCCGACAAGAACAAGCTTATAGCTGGCAGGATGACCGCGACGGTCCTGTTTATTAATAACAGTAACACAGATGAAGAACCTGCTCAGCCGGAACAATTAAAAAGCACGAAGCCGCAATAAAAAGAAATTGAGATTCCTTTCTCTTTCTCGCTGTCTCTTTTCCTTTATCTCCATCGTTCTTGTTACTTCTGCTCTCTCCCCTTTTCCATAGTCATCCTGGTTCTCACTATCTTTTCTCCTGTTCTTACTCTCTCTCTTCTTGTCTCTTCTTAAAAATATTTCTCTTTCTTCTTTATATCCCTTTTTTCCTTTGTCTCTCTTTATTTCTCCCTAGTTGTTCTTCTCTGTCACACACACACACACACACACACACACACACACACACACACACTTTTCTGCTCTCTGTTATTATAATAGCGCTAGACTCCCAAGGGCCAAGGTGAATATTCCTCTGAATTAGTATTCCAGTTCCCCAGGGAGGGACACCGCACTGATGACTAAGGGAAGGGGTGATAAATGTTAACAGAACACTTTTCTAGACTGCTGATTTGGAGTTTGCAAATTTGGCACACCTGCACAAAAGATGCAGAGCAATGGGAATATCTCCAACCTTCCTGCATACAGACACTTTTTCTTCTCACGTATGCCAGAATATTCTAGAAAAATAAGTTTCTTCCGCTTTCTCTTTTGAACACGTTTAATTCATTGTTTGTTTGTTTGTTTTTAAATGACATCGTTCCATTATCAATGCTCATGAGACATTGCATCCTCTTTTCTAAGAGGGCTTGAGATGACTCCATTAATTCCTGGATTTTATGTTCCAGGACCGTCTTTTAATAATTTCTACTGCCAAAGTATCTTGGTTTTTTATAGCCCATTATTGATTCATTATTAAAGGCAGAAGGATGGTTCCCAGAATGTTGACTCCCTCAAAACCTCATGCAGGCATCTTAGGAGACAATTGAAACATGGATCAAACATGAACAACTGAAGACTGAACTCAGGGAAGAAGAATTTACAACAGGTGAGATGTTCAGAACAGCCCCCAAATTCTATCAAGGGTGCAAGAAATGGACACACAATTGGGAATCGAAGGGTCATTTATGTGGTAACTAGGGGCCTTTATGCCAAACTGCGGTAAAATGTGGCCTTAGCACATCATTATGCAGGTCATTCCCACGTGCTAAGGTCATTTTTACTGCACTGGTAAACTGGCCGGTTTTTTTTTTTTCTATTTTTGGAATGAATGGAAACTCACTAATTTTCTTACTAGCACTTGGCCATTAACGCATAAGATGACAACAAAACAGCGAAGATGACTCAAAAAAATTCAAAAGGACGACGCTTCAAATGTAAATGCAGTAAAAACAAATTTATTGGTCGTAAAACAAAAACATTAAAAAGGTTAAAAATTGCAATAAGAAGGTAGGTGAGTGAGACTCGACGCAGCTGTGTTTCGGCCTGTCCACCTGCATCAGGAGTCTTTTCATCCATAAGAAAGCTCACTTCTTTTATTTACATCATCTAATCCAGCAATCTTTATTTTCGTCTCTCAAAGATGGTTCGTATGGTTGTACAGGAGCGTCTGTTCGATCGACTTCTCAATGTTCTCTCGGCAAACGTCTAACCGCGAGTGTGCAGCAATGTAGCTGCACTAACTTATTAGCGTAGGACATGTCTACTCTGCCTCTGACCTACCCCCAGCATGCACCAATCACAAAATGACTGTGGGACACTTGAGTGCACCCTGTAGTAAGGCCTTTTTTCTTCCTGTGGTAAGCACACATTAGTGTTTACTGCAGATTAGTGAAAGGACCCTTAAATTAGCGAATTAGCCCCAAATTGGCATTAGTTATCAATAATTGGCATCAAGAAGAATTAATACACTAATTTGTAATTACTTGCGTAAATGACATATGCCCCTATTCAAAAAAAGCTTAGTGCCTAATTTCTAGGGTGCACAACACCAAGGGTAACGTGGATGTGGAAGGGCCATTGACGAATCAGGGGCATGCCAAGCTTTTAGGAGTTAATTGTAGAGTACTGTCCTTCCTGAGCCCTTACGCCAAGCCCCCTCCCTGCCCATCTTCAGTTCTTTGCTCAAAGCCCACCTCTTCAATGCTGCTTTCGGCACCTAACTCTCACCTTTCAGAAAATCCAGACTGCCCCAATTTGACTGCCCCTATCGGACTGACTATTCACTTGTCCTTTAAACTGTAAGCTCTTTGAGCAGGGACTGTCCTTTATGTTAAATTGTACAGTGCTGCGTAACCCTAGTAGCGCTTTAGAAATGTTAAGTAGTAATAGTAGTAGTTATGCGCATAACTGCCAGCATTTGAAAGCATCAGTTTGTTTTGAACATATGAGCATTTGAATTCAAATATTATATGGTTCGTTGTTTTTTTTTTTAGGTTAGGCACAACATGTGAACACTTCACAGAGTACGATTTGGCATTTGCATTCGTAGTGGAACCCGGGGATGTAATTTATGACGATTCATATTTCAGCTTGCAGGATTCTTGAGTCTTGCAATTGTTGTTATTATATAGAGCACCGGTGGGTGCCATAATCGTCTTTAGTGAAGCGGAGGGTCCTTTAAACCGGGCCTTAAATGGGGTAAGTGTTCGCGCTGATTTATAGTAGTAGTAGTTAGGTACCAAAATGTGGACTCAACACTAATATCCTATAATGGCGTCTACATGCGATATCTCCATTATAGAACCTATCTCTTCAACAAGGCCTATCACGAGAATCCAGATTGTAAGCTCCTTTGAGCAGGGACTGTCCTTCTATGTTAAATTGTACAGCGCTGCGTAACCCTAGTAGCGCTTTAGAAATGTCAAGTAGTAGTAGTAGTAGTATAGTCTAATTATAACGCTTCACTACTGACTCACTACTAATCCTGCAAATCTTCTGCTGTAACAGTTTACTTAGCTATTTTGCTTAGCCATTTCTTGTTATCCTTAATCTTTTGCAACAATTGTATCTTTTACCCGGAAATGGCAATGCCACAACAGGTCTTTGCAAGCCACATTGAGCCTGCAAATAGGTGGGAAAATGTGGGATACAAGCAGTGGCGTACCAAGGGGGGGGGCGGTCCACCCCAGGTGCATGCCGCTGGGAGGGTGCCGCGCGCCTGCCGGCTCTTTGTTTTCATGCTCCCTCTGCCCCAGAACAGATTCCTGTTCCGGGTCAGAGGGAGCATGAAAACGAAGAGCCAGCAGGCGCGCGGCACCCCCCCCCCCCCAGCGGCGTTCACCCGAGGGGGGGGGTTCTTTCGCCGGGGGGGGGTGTCGCGCTGTTCCGGGGGGGGGGCGCTGCACCCGGGGGGGGGGGGGCGCATCAGCGATCCGCCCCGGGTGTCAGCCCCCTTAGGAACGCCACTGGATACAAGTGCAATAAATAAATACATAAATAAAGTTTTAACATCTAGGTTTTACCTCTCTTTATTGAATTGGGTCCTGAGTGTAAATCTTCCATTCTTGAAGTAATGTAGAAATATAGGGCACGATTTCAAAAGAATTTAGTTGGGCAGGACAGGGTACTGACTGGTTAAATCATGTTCAGCAGCTCAGAATGTGATATTGATATCCCCTTTGCCTGCCGTAGCACTCACCGGGCAGTAAACAGAAGAGAGGGAATCAAAGCACAGCAAAACAAACGAACCAGCCCCCCAAATCCCCCCCAAACCCACTCCCCACAACTCTATACCATTACCATAGCCCTTATGGGTGAAGGGGGGCACCTACATGTGGGTACAGTGGGATTTGGAGGGGGGGGTTGGAGGGCTTAACATTTACCACCACAAGTGTAACAGGTGGGGGGGGGGGGGTGGACCTGGGTCTGCTTGCCTGAAGTGCACTGCACCCATTAAAAACTGCTCCAGGGACTTGCATACTGCTTTCAGGGAGCTGGGTATGACATTTGAGGCTGGCATACAAGCTGGTAAAAAAGGTTTTGATTTTATATTTTTAGTGTGGGAGGGGGTTGGTGACCACTGGGGGACTATGGGGAGGTCATCCCCCATTCCTTCCGGTGGTCATCTGGTCAGTTGGGGCACCTTTTTGAGGCTTGGTCGTGAAAATAAAAGGACCAAGTAAACCCGGCGAAATACTGATTAACGTCGCTTTTTTTCCCATTATGCACGAAAGCTGGCCATCTGGTAGCCACGCCCATGCCTGCCCATGCCCCGCCTTCGCTACATCGCCGACATGCCCCTTGAACTTTCGCCTGCGAGGTGACGGGAAAGCGGCAATGCTGTCAAAAAAGCCGGTTTCGCCGCTTTTGAGAGATCGCCGGCCATCTCCTGATTTATGTCGGGAAATGGCCGGCGATCACTTTCGAAAATAAGCCTGATAGCGAAGGGAATTAGTATTTAATGGGCAAGAGAACCCACTTACAACTGCCTTACTTCAGGGAGCTTGTTATGCATTTGGTATCAACCCTTTTCATCGACTGATTGGTTGGTTGATACCACACTTTGGCTGCAACTTGCAGACCTGCCAAGTCTTCTGTATTCAGCCAAGATTGCTGCTTTTATGGGTCATCGCCCGCACTCCCGCTGGGGAACAGAAAATGCCTGTTGAGCAGCCTCCCCTTCCATTGGCAGCAGGAGGTGCATTAAGACATCATCTCCTGCTGCTGTGGGACCAGTCTCACAATAGGAACTGCAAAATCTCACAACTGTTATCACAAGACCTATTATTAAGGCATCTCCTGCTGGCCAAGGAGGAGTTGGCTTGTTGGTGCCATGGCTGAGGTCTTTCAGGGGGTAGAGTCAGGAGGTAGAGTGGGCAGGTCTGGGGGTGTGGTTAGACAAAGCTGGGGCACGGCTGGGTGGAGTTGGGGGTGTGGCCTAAACCCCCCCTCTTAAAGATCTGCTCCCCCCCTTAGCAGCTCTGATCTAGTCATTTCTAAACTGTCAAACACATGAAACCCATTTGTACCTATGGATTGGGTTTGTGGAAACAATTTTAAAAAAGAAATCCAGCTCTAAGGAAGGGTGAAGTCACATTTAATCAAGCCAGACCACATAGTACAGAGTATAGAATAGCAAAACTTCCATATTTATATGTAGTATACATCAGCAGAATGCAAGAATCAACCCGCAGTTTGCAGTCAGTTCTATGAAAAGTTTACGTCCTCAGGAAGTGTGGCATGAGACTGGAAAGATAATTTAGAATAAAATATCTTCCTGACTGTTTACGGAAAAGAAATCTGTTAACAAAATGTTTATATTCAGAGTCCAAACCTTCAATGCTTGGCATCGCTGTATTATTTTCTGTAGGTTAATGTAACTGCAAAGAGATCCGCTCATTCTAAGGGTGTGACATCCATCACCGTGATGTCACATTCAGCAATCAATAGACTGCAGGCCTGCCCACATCAGCCTAGTACGAGTCAGACTCTTCCTGTGCACTCGAGGGTGTTATACATCCCCACTGACAGAACAATGTAATAACATTACCTTTATTAATGTGCTATCCAGATTACCATTTCATGTGGTGTCATCAATATGGGGTTTTTTTTTGTCCAGCAGTTGCATTCTGCTTCTTGGGGGTTTCAAGTTCCGTTGAAAGCAGCCTCTCTCAGGGATCCTTTTACTAAGCTGCATAGGCACCTACGCACAGTGGCGTAGCGAGGGCAGGGCGGTGGGGGCTGTCCGCCCCGGGTGCACGCTGCTGGAGGGGTGCAGAGAGCAGCCGTGCGCCTGTCGGCTCCGCTGGTTCCCTGCTCCCTCTGCCCCGGAACAGATTACTTCCTATTCCGGGGCAGAGGGAGCCAGCGGAGCCGACAGCTGCGTGGCTGCTCTCTGCAGCTAAGAATGCACCCGGGGGGGGGGGGTTGATGCGCTGGGGGGTGTCATTGCACCGGGAGGTGTCATAGCACCGGGGGGGGGGGGGGTGTCGTGCTGCACCCTGGGGGGACGGACGCAGCTGCATCTGGGGGAGGGGTGCAGCGGCCATCCGCCCCGGGTGGCAGCCGACCTAGGAACACCACTGCCTACGCATGCTCAATGTGGGTCAATTTGGAATTACCATGTGGCCCGGTGGTAATTTCATTTTTACACATGTCCACTAAGTACGCCAGAAAATATTTTTCTTATTCTCTGGCACGTGGAGCTAACCGGGCAGTAAAAGGCATTCTTCACATGTAGACCATTACCGCCCGGTTAAAGCGTGAGACCTTTCTGCTAAGTCAATGGGTGGCGGTAAGGTCTCAGGCCCAAAATAGACACGTGCCAATTTTCATTTTGCCGCATGTCCATTTTCAGCCAAAATGTTTAAAAAAGGCATTTTTGTACAGGTGCACTGAAAAATGGATCTGTGTGAGTCCAAAACCCTCGCCTACATTAGCGCAGGCCATTTTTCAGCGTACCTTAGTAAAAGGAAGCCTCCGTTTAAAGCACCTCGAGCCTTTGTTTACCATGCTGCCTAGTAATTTTGTCCTTGTAGTATCATTTTCCTCTCAGCCATTGCTGCAACAGGCCTTGGTCTGGTTACCACAAGCTGCAGGCTCCCTGACTATCATAAGCACTCCATGTCTGGTAAGCTAGGTGCCGCCACTGAACAGTTGCTGAGGATCCTGCCCGTTGAGCACTCCAAAAACACTACACAAAATTAACTGAGGAAACAGAATGGGTGGCGGTAAGGGCTCCCTACCGAAATGGCCATGCAGTACATGGTTCACTTACCACATGGTCATTTCTTTTACCCAGTGCGTTTTTTTCCTAGCAAAAAAGGTGCCGGTACTCAAATGCCTGGCCGCCCTTCAGGGGTGGGGTGATCACTGACGGACCCACCCCACAATGGCCAGGTCCCGTGCAACCAGTCACAAAATCTATGACAAGGCAGAATTGGTGTGTAGAGCCTGAGCTCTTTTATTAAAACTTGGGGATCATGGGTCAGTTTTAACAGACGATAGAAAAGGTGCCGGTACTCAGTAACCCCAAGTACCCCCTCAAAAAAAAGAAGCCCTGCTTTTACCCAAAAATGGCCAGCATTTTACCTGCAGCGGTAAAAGGGGGCCTCAGCGCACATCAAAAACAAACACCGACGCTAGCGCTGGCCCCCATTAACCTCAGCTTAATAAAAGGGCCCCTGAGTTTACTACTAGCACTTCTATTTATCATTTCTATAGCGCCACTAGTCGTATGCAGTGCTGTAATTTGAATAGTTTAACTAGTACTACTACTCAGGGGCATAGCCAGACATCCAAATTTGGGTGGGCCTGGGCCCAAGATGGGTGGGCAGAAGTACTCTGCCTTGTCCCACAAGTGAGTTCAACTCTCCCTCTCTTGTCTGCATCCATATGGTCTCTCAAACATCCGCCCTTCCCTGAATACCTTTTAAATAGCAGATTTTCACTGGCAGCGAGCAGCAACTAATACACACTGCTCATGTTGGCCCCACAGCCTTTCCTCTGATGTAACTTCCTGTTTCCGCAAAGGCGAGAATACATCAGAGGGAAGACTGCAGGGCCAGTGCGAACAGTATGTATCAGTCGCTGCTTGCTGCAGGCAAAGATCTGCTATTTAAAAGGTATGCAGGAGGGACAGTTGGGAGTTTTCGGCTGGTGGGGCTTGGGAATCCCTGCCAGCCACATTATAGATGTGGCTGCTACTGGGTGGGCCTGAACCCAAAGTGGATGGGCCTGGGCCCACCCAAGCCCACCCTTGGCTACGCCACTGCTACTACTACTACTTAACATTTCTAGAGTGCTACTAGGGTTACGCAGCGCTATACAGTCCCTGCTCAAGGAGCTTACAATCAAAAGGACAAATGTACAGTCAGTCAATAGGGGCAGTCAAATTGGGCCAGTCTAGATTTCCTGAATAGAGGCATAAAGGTTAGGTGCCGAAGGCGACATTGAAGAGGTGGGCTTTGACCAAGGATTTGAAGATGGGCAGGGAGGGGGCTTGGCGAATGGGCTCAGGAAGTTTATTCCAAGCATAGGGTGAGGCGAGGCAGAAAGGGCGGAGCCTGGAGTTGGCGATGGTGGAGAAGGGTACTGAGAGGAGGGATTTGTCCTGTGAGTGGAGGTTTCGGGTGGGAACGTAAGGGGAGATGAGGGTAGAGAGGTAATGAGGGGCTGTGGACTGGTAAGTGGTATGAATATGGCCACTGACCAGAAACTTCTGGCTCCACCCATGGACTACCCCGGCACCAATGCATTCAGAGAAAATATTCAACGGCACCATCTGGTTATTGTCTCCGAATAACCTTCTCAGCAGCACTTATCTGGTTAGCAGCACCTGCTGATTGAAAATGTGCAGGAGGACTCAAGAATAACCAGGGAAAAAGGGAAAGCCGGGGACAGAATGGGACACTGTAGGAGGCATGGACTCTACAAAAGTGAAGCTCCACAGGAATGGCCAAACAGGGAAAAACAGGCTGAAGGAAAAAGGCTGTTCTCAAATAAAGACAGAAAAGAAGCAGGCACACAAGAGTAGCAAAAGGGATAAGGCAGACACCAGAGAAAGGCTGCCTAGCAGAGGCAGGGCTTACAGAAGGTAATACCAAGCTCTGCACATAAAGGGTTAACACTGAGGAAAGGGAAACTAAAGCAAACAGACAGGAACGATTACAACGGACAGGGAAACTGCCTAACAGAGGCAGCACTTACAGAAGGCAAATACCAAACTCTGCACAAAACGGATTAATACTGAGGAAAGGGGAACTAAACAGGGACGGGCTCACCACGAACAAAATAACACCAAAGCCAGGCAGAGAACAGACCCAGGTGCAGTGTAGTGAAGCAATCAAGCACACGCTGGTAACAATACAAGCACAGACTGAGTGAGGGAGGGAATGAGGCTCAGCTGACAGGAAATCAAAGCTAGAGCATAGGTTGTAGGGAGAGAAGTTTAAACAGACCTGACTTCTGACATCTGCTGCTTCAGAGGTTATCTCAGTCCCTGACAGGCCAAATAGAAGTGAGTCCCAGTCATTCCCCTGCCTGTCTCAGCAGAATCATAACATACTGGAGTTGCCGTCAAAGCCCACTCCAGCCTATGCAAATAAGTCTTGTCATTTGCGAGATCTAGACTGTAAAAGTCTGCCCGGCACTGTCCTGGGTTCCAGTTACTGAAGTTGCCATTAAAGCCCTTTCCAGCTTATCCTAAACTTTTTATTTTTGTTTTATACATCTATTTTCTAAATAGAATTCCTCTGTGTTCATCCCATGCCTTTTTGAATTCCGTCACTGTTTTTGTCTCTACCACACCATTGGGAAGGCATTCCAGGCATCGCCCACCCTCTCTTTGAAAAAGAATTTCCTGACATTACTCCTAAGTCTACCACCTTGCAACCCCAGTTCAGGCTTTAACTAGCTTCCTAATTAATCATTGTCTCTCTCATTCCCTTCAATGCTGGTTATTTTTTGTTCCCTCATTTCTGCTTTTGTTAACTCTGGAAGGAAGTGAGTAGTGCAGCAGCTTGATGCACTGCTTGACCTTAAATTGAACTATGGCCATGAATTACTAGCAGAAATTGACATGAACCAACCTGGGTGACTCAGTTCCGATTTTTTCATTTTTTCTAAAATCTGATTTCACAGAAGAATATCAAAATTCATACTTAAGGCCCTGTTTACTAAGCCGCACTGTAGGTGCGCAGTCTTTTTAGCGTGCACTAAAAATTAGTGTATGCTAATGCTAGAGACACCCATAGGAATATAATGGGGGTCTATCGTTATTTTCAGGCACACGAAGCGGACGCACGCCAAGTGGCATCTGACGCGCATAGGTCATTACCGCCCAAATTCTTTACCGCTACGTCTATGGCTGACAGTAAGGTCTCAGACCCAAAATGGATGCGCGACAATTTTG
This sequence comes from Microcaecilia unicolor, assembly GCF_901765095.1. Lineage (NCBI taxonomy): Eukaryota > Metazoa > Chordata > Amphibia > Gymnophiona > Siphonopidae > Microcaecilia > Microcaecilia unicolor. The sequence continues at coordinate 33,288,165 of NC_044032.1, read as the reverse complement.
ATGTTGCTGCACATCCATTTTCGGCAAAAAAAAGGCATTTTTTGTAGGTGTGCTGAAAAAAGATTCTGCGCATGCCCAAAACCCGTACCTACCAGGGGCGTAGCTAAGTGGGGCCATGGGGGCCTGGGCCCCCATAGATTTGGCCCTGGACCCCCCTACCGATGACCCTCTTGACCCCCCCTCCCACCGTCAACCCGCCGTCGCCTACCTTTGCTGGCAGGGGACCCCAACCCCCACCAGCAGAAGTCCTCGTCTTCCTTCGTTCTGTTTCTGAGTCTGACATCCTGAGAGGGTCGTCAGTGGGGGGGGGGGGGGGGTCAAAGTTGGTTGTGGTGGTGGCGGCGGTGATGGCGGGGGGAGGGTCAGCAATGGCTGGGGGGTTGGTGGCACCGGGGGGGGGGGCTAAAATGTGCTCCCTCACCTCGGGCTCTGGACCCCCCCTCCCGCCGAAGTCTGGCCATGCCCCTGGCACCTACACTACCGCAGGCCGTTTTTCAGCGCGCCTTTGTAAAAGGACCCCTTAGATCTTCACAATCAAATGATAGGAAAAAAATGATAGTGCTTCAAGGTAAGTCTGCTCTGACTGTTTGATCTCCATCCAATGAAATTCTGGAGATTGCAGTCCTGCCTGTCTGAGAAAACCAGGACTAGAAATCCTAGGAAACGACAGAAAAGTATTTTAGAAGAAACATGTCAGCATCACTGTGAGCAAAAAAAAAAAAAGTTTTTATTCTGCTCTGATCAGCGGAATGATTAATATATTCCAAACCTGATTTATGATCAGCATTTCCTCTGAAAATGGCCCTAAATCACACACCTAAAAGTTGAGAAGAGGATTTCCAATGACAGCCAGTAGATGTTAAGTGACCTTGCAAAAGAAATTAGACTGATCATGTTTTACTCTTATAACTCTCTTTTAAAATTCTTTTCCACATATGGATTCTTTTTTTCTCCAAAACAAGCCCTTTTCTTTGCCCAGCTCTTTCACTGCACAGTCATTCTTCAGTCTTAGCTGACTTTCCTTCATGGCCATAGTTCAAGTCAAGGTCGAGCAGTGCATCAAGCTGTTACACTACTCACTTCCTTCCTGAGTTAACAAAAGCAGAAATGAGGGAATCAAAAATAACCAGCATAGAAGGGAATGAGAGAGACAATGTTTAATTAGAAAGCTAATTTCATGACATCATCCCTCTTGGCCCTTCTATTAATGAAGCTGAAAGTAGGCCACGGACTACAGGGATTTACTCTCTTTCTCTCTCTTCTCCATTGGGAATGAGTTATATTGGGCTGAATCTGTTGTGTGGAAAATGCAGCATCATTCCCAGTAGTAACATTTTTTTTTTGCAAACAATAACAAAGCCTACTATTTCCTTTCTGTACCTTCATTTTTGCTGCATGGTTTATGTTCCTTAGTTTGCTCATAACATTCCAACGCCTCGTGTTGGGTATCAATCTATGCAACATGATTTGAACAATTGTTAACATAGATTCATATCTACCATTCTCCGACAATGGGCCACAGATATATGTGTATTATTTTGTTAATGCTGAACCTTTCAAAAATGAAAAGCATTCTGACCATCAGAGAGCTACGCAAACGTAAAGGTGAGTGATATCGTATATGCCACAGTAACCTTGTTTTTGAATCACTGATTTGTAATGTTAACCCAGTGAAAATTGAATCGAGCAGCAAATGTTATAAACCATTACTGCATTATATACATTCGCTCTTGGCCTGAAAAAAATCAATACATAACACAGCAAAATATATTGTTAAAGCCTATACTATGAGACACAAGATCAACATCTGGAAAAAAGAAAAACAGTAGAAGCCGTACAAAGGGGAAAACAGCCATGAGGATTCATCAATATGAGCCCACAATGGATGAGTAGCAGCCCTCCTATCAATAAGCAATGATTCACGGATCTGTGTTGAATAAAATAAGAGGGTTTTTTTTTACCAAGCTATAAATCTGTAGGGAAATGCCATATAATAATTTGGTTTTGACGTGTAGCCTCTTCCTCCATGAACCCAACAAAGAAAGCGTAATGATGTAATGAAAGTTTTTTTTTTGTGTTGTTGGTTTTTTTTTTGGGGGGGGGGAGGGTTGCTTAAGTCACATTGAGCCTATGAAGTTAGAAGATTCATATTCATGAAGAAAGAAACATCTTTCTTTGGGGAATGTGAGAGGTCATAGTTTTAGATGGAAATAAAAATAAGGAAGATAATTGCTTATTAATTGAATATGTTTTTTTAACTTGCCTTTGGGAGATAAGGTTCTTTCTTTAGATCTAAGCTATATGGGCCAGTAAAAGTAAAAGACGGAGTTGCCTAGAATATACAATGAATTACAGATTCTATGATCATGGTGGAGAACGGGAGGGATTGCACTTATTAGAGTGATAAAAAGGGGACAGAGGGTCAGACTTGCAGCTAGTAATGAGTTACCTGTCTCCTTGGCCTCCTTCGCATTCACAAAACCATAGTAAGAGAATCTTTGATTCAATTGTATGTTCATGCAACTGCTATCTATCACCTTTGACCTGATGAACAGAGTGTAGCTATCAAAAGATTGTCAAGAAATTTTAGTTCAATATAGGTATCACTTTACATTTCAGGAACTGGTCTGCACAATGTAACTGCCACAAGTTTATACGTTACAGTCATGATTGGCTTAAGTTGAGAGAAGGCGAAGGAACCATAGGGTTCAGTCTTCTTCTTTGTGTGATAAGACCTACTAGGCTATCCATAGCTACTTCTACAGCAGCTAAAATAATTCCGTTCTAACCCCGAAAATGTTGATGACTGAATTAGCACTCTTTTCTAACACATATCTGAATTGTTCCTGTACGCCTTGTCCAATTTCCTTTCTACTTGGCTTAGGGGGGTCCTTTTACTAAGCCACAGTAAAATGTGGCCTGCTGTAGTGCGAGCGCGTCTTTTGGGCATGCGCTGGGCTATTTTTTGGGCCATGCATCTAGAAAAAAGGCCGTTTTTTTTTTTTTGTAAAGGGCCTGAAAATGGATGTGAGCTAAAATTGAAACCAGCGTGCGTCCATTTTCAGCCTGAGACCCTACCGCCACCCATTGACCTAGCGGTAAGGTCTCACCTAATACCCGCACGGAAACTTGCAGCATGCGCCAGCTGCTGTTTACTGCTGGATAAGTGGCCCGCAGTAGAAAATTATTTTGTACCACGGGATTCGGTGTGTGCCAAATTTGGAATTACCGCCCGGCTCATGCGCTAGCTGGGTGGTAGTGTCGATTTGGCGTGTGCTGTACGTGTGTAGGCCCTTCCACAACTTTCTAAAAGGGCCTTTTACTGTTTTAAGTATATCTGCTTCTATAGAAAAATTGCAAAATTCCTTGTGTTTAAAAAAAAAAAAAAATCGCTCTCTTTGAAGGTGGTGTAATCAATGGCCTATTACTCTCATTCATTCCTTGTAAGCCTCAACGTGGCAGTAAAAGGGAGACGATGCAAAATCCATCCCTGTTCTTATCCTCGTGTCTTTTTCATATTCATTGCTGATGTCCATGCAGACTGATTAGGGTGTCCCTAGGTTCTACTGGCCAAAAGCTTCTACAGTATCACCTCCTACCTAAGGGTCATTTTAGAAAAGGACGGCAGGGGTAGCTCTGACTCACGCTACAAGCCAATTCCAGTGCAAGAAAAAATATTTTTTTAAATTTTCTAGTACTAGGGGCATGCCTGGCAGTAATCGGCCAGTAGTGAGGCCTCCCCCAGGAAGTAGCTACACGGCAAATATTTAACTTACCGCATGACTATTTCCTTCCTTGGAAGAAAAAAAGCTTTTTTACCAGCAGCGGTAAAAGGGGGCCTCAGCTCACAGCAAACCCACAGGGCCCCTTTTACCATAGTTTGGTTTAAAAAAAAAGCCCTAAATGTCTTACAAAGCTATCAACAAGGGAAGGCAGTGTGTGAAAATGAAATCCTGAGATCCGGCTGCTTTAAATGTCTATCAATGCGATCACTGACCGCTCCATGTGGTGCCTGTGTATTAGTTCTGGAGATCACTGCCCCACTTCAAGGAGCCCTGGAGTAATGTATTATTCAAGCTTCTCCCGCCGCGGGCTTGGGAAGAAACTGATTTTGTGTAATGAATCAACTAGTACCACAGTCCAAGGTGAAGCTTTAATTGAGGTGTCCATTCAAACACAAAATCTAAGGCTACCACTGTTTACTAATGGAAAATTAAGACATCAGTTTTTGGTCCACTGCCTCTAGGCTCCAGTAAACGACCCAAATTACTAAAACAGATTATTACATGGAGCGCAGGCATGAAACAAATTCTACTTCCATTTAGTGCTGCAGAAGAGTCTGTAAGTCTTTGTGATATAATGGAAGGATAGTGTGTGATTGCTTCTTAAAGGGACCATCGGCAAGAGCAGCCCATTTGTAATAGCTCATCGACTCTCATCTTAATCTGAGGTGTTTCCTGTATACATTTTAAAATATAATATCTTCTGTTCAGTTTACAGGTTAAGGCTAATTATTTTTTCATTGTTTCTTCCCAGAAAAACATAGAGTGTAAAATTCAGGAGACACCCTTTCCAAAGTGATGACAAAGTACAGCCAAGCCTGCCATCTGTAATTAATCAAACAAGATAAACCCTCCAAAACAATTACATCTCCTCATACAGCAAAGACCGAAGGGATGTCATTTTGATTCCCGTCCCCAAATCTTCATGAATGTTACAAATTTACCCCCCCCCCCCCCCCCGTTTACTAAGCTGTGCTAGTGTGTGCTGTGCGCTAATGTGGACACAGCCCATTCACGTTGAGTAGGATGTGTCGGCATTGAGACGCAAACGGGGGGGGGGGGAGGGGGTAAAGTAAAAGATAGATTTATAGGCCATTTACATGTTCAATGTTCTTTACAAAAAAAAGTGCTTTTTCTAATCACTAATGTCACAACATGTATAGAAGATCAAAAAGAGAAAAGAAATAATGGGCCATTCATATGAAGTGACCTATAAAAGAAATCAAGTATAATATTCATATGTTGTTATTAAATTTTGCGTAGGACAGATCACCTAGATTTAGGTGCAGGCATTTACACCAGCTGACGTAAATGGCTGTACCTAAGTCTAGTCGCATCCATCCAGCCTATGCGCTAGTCTATACACTGTATCTGAAGGTAGACGCGGCTTCTAGAATACCGCAAGGCGTGTAAATCGGACATGCCTAGATTTTAGTTGTCATATACAGTATATATAGAATCCAGCCCTTAATACCTAAGTGAAACCAGATTCTATAGAGTTCTGTACAGCTTGCCTGTTTTTCGCTATTGAAGAAGTGATAATGAAACAGCACCCCCACTGGTAGAACTGTTTTATGCAGTCTGATTTACTTGGCCTGTTTACTAAGCTGTGGCAAAAAGTGGCCTATGACAGTGCGAGCGCATCTTTTGAGCACACGCCAAGCTAGTTTTTACTGCGCCTTGGAAAAAGGGCCTTTTTTTTACGGGGACCAGAAAATGGATGTGCAGCAAAATAAAAACCATCCATTTTCAGCCTGGGACCTTACCGCCACCTATTTACTTAGCAGTAAGGTCTCGTGCTACACGAGCGGTAGGCATGCAGCGCGCGCCCACGTGTTTTCGGTGCAAGCAGAATTCAGAATTACCTGCACCTAAGTTAGGTGCAGATCGGGTGAATCCTGTAGTTGTGCGCATAGTTTTTTGAAATGCCCACAACCCACCCATTTCATGCCCATGGTCGTGCCCCCTTTCCACTGCATGCATCAGAATTTACGTGCACCATGTTATAGAATATGCCTAGAAAGCTGTGTGTGTTAATTCTGTTTAAATCCAATTAGCGCAGCTAATCGGTTAAGTACCAATTCTCAGTGCTGATTGGCTTGTTAATCAATTAAGTTGTGTACATGGCCAAATTAGCATGCACAACTTAAGGTGCCATTTATAGAATATGGGGGTTTCTTTCTTAAACTAGATGCAGGACATATCTCTGTCTATATAGATTGATAAACATATACACCAAGCAAAGTTTAAAATGGAAACCATGATATCCAGTTATATATTTTTACAAGACAGTTCTGGGAGGTCTCATGTTGTGATGCTCTCTTTATCTTCATGGCAGGGGTGTAGCCAGACAACAGGCAAGAAATGGGTGGGCACCAAGTGTTCTTCCCAACCCCCACCAGACAAATATCTGAGCTGGCGGGAAAACGCTTCTTTCCACCTTGGCAGTCTGCAGTAGGCATGCGCTGAAAACTGAGCATGCACAGGTGCCAGTATCGTGGAGAGCAGCGTTTCAATTACTATCAGGGGGATGTCTTCAGCTGGCAGAGCTTGGGATCCCCACCAGTTACCGCTAAACGTGTGCTACTGTTAGGTGGGCCTGAGCCCTATGTGGGTGGGCCCTGGCCCACCCAGGCCCACCTGTGGCTACGCCACTGCTTTATGGACCTAAAAGGCAATTAGAGATCAATGCAAGACCTAATACCATTGACTGGATCTGGCCCTACCCTGTAGGAAAAGACGAGGTCTACCCAGTTTAGATCCACAGCTGATCTGAACCACCCTCCTAGGTTCTTGATTCATCCATCCTAGGAAGGTGGACCAGGGTTGGTAACATGTGGTGTCAGAGACGTTGCCCTCAGTAAACATGAGGTCTCACTAAGTCCTGACAACTAACTTCCAAGGTTAGTAGGAGGAAGTACCGTATTTTTCGGACTATAAGACATACTTTTTTCCTCCAAAATTTGGGAGGAAAATGGGGGGTGCGTCTTATAGTCCGAAGGTAGCGATTCCGGATCGCCCTCCCCCCGAGTTCGGGATCGCCCTCCCCTACTCACGTCAGCGATGTTCCCTGGTGGTCTAGTGACGTTGGGGCAGGAAAGAGCCCCCTCTTTCCTGCCCAGCGCGCTGCTCTCCGTCCTCCTCCGTCCTCCTGTATGCTGCCTGACGGTCTCGGCGAGATTCAAAATGGCCGCCGAGACTCTCGGCGGCCATTTTGAATCTCGCCGAGACCGTCAGGCAGCATACAGGAGGACGGAGAGCAGCGCGCTGGGCAGGAAAGAGGGGGCTCTTTCCTGCCCCAACGTAACTAGACCACCAGGGAACATCGCTGATGTGAGTAGGGGAGGGCGATTCCGAACTCGGACAAGACGCACCGGAGCACCTAGGTTTTAGAGGAGGGAAAAAGGGAAAAAAATTTTTTTCCTATTTCCCTCCTCTAAAACCTAGGTGCGTCTTCTGGTCCGGTGCGTCTTATAGTCCGAAAAATACGGTATATGTTTAGGCTATTTCTAAAAGCTGTTAACAGTGTAAATGGTTATTTGAAAATTGTGCTGTATACTGATGGGTTTTTTTTGCTCCCCACCCCCTCCACTCCGATATGTCTTCCTGGAAGACTATTTGCTCTACCTAACGATTGAACCCTGGGTAGAATGGAGAGAATAAACCAACCCCAAAACCAGAACATATACGTTTATTTTAACACTCATTGCAAAAATATCAAGAGATGTGACCGTGGCTGACAATCAAAGCAAACCTTGTCAAAACACCTCAGAGTGATTCAGCTGCTCTAATGAAAAGGCTTTTGCATAAACCGTTGTACTTTTAAGTCAGTACGGTGGCACTTAAACTCCCTGGCAGTGCAGTGGTTTCCTCGTGTTTTAGCAGTTCACCAACAGGTGGCAGTAGATTATCATCTGCTCATCAGATCTGCTGGCCTACACATCCGGGTAGGTTGTCCTGTTGTGTGATAACCGGAGCACAGGCTGCTCTACAATAAGTGCTATATGTATATTTAAAAAAAAATGAAGTCAGGTGGACAGAACACAAATCCTGGTGCCTCTATAATGCTGGCCTCCGACAACTTCAGTAGCAACTACTACTACTACTTAACATTTCTAGAGTGCTACTAGGGTTACGCAGCGCTGTACAATTTAACAAAGAGAGACAGTCCCTGCTCAAAGAGCTTACAATCTAATAGATAAGAGTGAGACAAATATAGGACAATCAAGCCATTGTGACATCACTGATGAGGTTGGCTCTTAGGCATTGGTGGAATGAGGCATTATGACATCACAATCTCAGCTCTGGTTAAATCACTGCTATATGTAATACTACTACTACTACTTAACATTTCTAGAGCGCTACTAGGGTTACGCAGTGCTGTACAATTTAACAAAGAGACAGTCCCTGCTCAAAGAGCTTACAATCTAATAGACAAGTGAACGGTCGGTCCGATAGGGGCAGTCAAATTGGGGCAGTCTGGATTCACTGAACGGTAAGGGTTAGGTGCCGAACGCAGCATTGAAGAGGTGGGCTTTAAGCAAAGACTTGAAGACAGGCAGGGAGGGGGCTTGGCGTAAGGGCTCAGGAGGGTTGTTCCAAGCATAGGGTGAGGCGAGGCAGAATGAGCGGAGCCTGGAGTTGGCGGTGGTGGAGAAGGGTACTGAGAGGAAGGATTTATCCTGTGAACGGAGGTTACGAACGGGAACGTAAGGGGAGATGAGGGTAGAAAGATAGTGAGGGGCAGCAGACTGAGTGCATTTGTAGATAAGAAGGAGAAGCTTGAATTGAATGCAGTATCTGTTCGGAAGCCAGTGAAGTGACTTGAGGAGAGGGGTGATATGAGTATATCGGTTCTGGCGGAATATGAGACGTGCAGCAGAGTTCTGAACAGATTGAAGGGGGGATAGATGGCTAAGTGGGAGGCCGGTGAGGAGTAAGTTGCAGTAGTCCAGGCGAGAGGTAATGAGAGCGTGGACGAGAGTTCGGGTGGTGTGTTCAGAGAGGAAAGGGCGAATTTTGCTGATGTTAAAGAGGAAGAAGCGATAGTTCTTGGCTATCTGCTGGATATGCGCAGAGAAGGAGAGAGAGGAGTCGAAGATGACTCCGAGGTTGCGGGCGGATGAGACGGGGAGGATGAGGGTGTTGTCAACTGAGATAGAAAGTGGAGGAAGAGGAGAACCTGTGGAGTTACTGGTGGTTACCATAGCAACCCACTATTGGCTCCATTGAAGTCAGCAGAGCTTGAATGGATACCCACAACAGCTTGTTGCAAATCAGTCAGGCCACTACAGATTCCCACAAAGGTGAGATGGAAGTCAAGCTCTTTCTATAACTGGAAAGATTCCAGTTCTGTCTGATCTAAGCTAAAGCTTCTCTCCAGTTATGAGAGTGCCATTGCCTTCCACCTTACCCTTGATTTATTAATTGATGTAATTTTGTTCAATTTTAAATGGTTATTCCTTATTTACAGACTAGATGCCTATTCCAAGTGGATTGCAATTTTGAAAGACTGAAAATTAAAAAGAAATAAAACTGGTTAGCGTCCAGTTTAGCTTAAATGTACATTTTCCCTAAGCAGGCTAGCCATTCATAATCATTTTAACAAGGAACAAAAATCTGCTCGATTGAGTAGATGAATAGACTCAGAAACCCTGATAAGAAGTAGCGAAGGGATAACATTTTTTTTCCTAGTGGGGATGTTGTTTAATATGTTTACTCAACATGCATCCTTGATATTTATTTATTTGGATTTTGTTCACACCTTTTTCAGTAGTAGCTCAAGGTGAGTTACATTCAGGTACACTGGATATTTCTCTGTGCCAGGAGCGCTCACAATCTAAGCTTGTACCTGAGGTAATGGAGGGCTAAGTGACTTGCCCAAGATCACAAGGAGCAGCAGTGGGATTTGAACTGGCCACCTCTGGATTGCAAAACTGGTACTCTAACCACTAGGCTACTCCTGCACTAGCAACATTCCATGTAGAAGACTGCCCTTGCAGGTCAGCAATGCGGCCGCGCAGGCTTCTGTTTCTGTGAGTCTGACGACGTCAGACTCACAGAAACAGAAGCCTGCGCAGCCGCGTTGCTGATCTGCAAGGGCAGGCTTCTACATGGAATGTTGCTAGTGGAATAGCAACATTCCATGTAGAATCTCAAATAGTAGCAACAGAATCTCAATAGTAGCAACATTCCATCTAGAATCTCCAATAGTAGCAACATTCCATGTAGAATATCAAATATTTATTTAGATTTTGCTCACCCCTTTTTCAGTAGTAGCTCAGGGTGAGTTACATTCAGGTACACTGGATATTTCTCTGTCCCAGGAGGGCTCACAATCTAAGCTTATACCTGAGGCAATGGAGGGTTAAGTGACTTGCCCAAGATCACGGGGGGCAGCAGTGGGATTTGAACCTGCTACCTCTGGATATCAAGCCCACTGCTCTAACCACTAGGCCACCCCTCTACTATAAGGGGCCCTTTTACTAAGCTGCACTAAAACGTTGCTTGCAGTATCAGTAGGACGGGGGGGGGGGGGGGGGGGGAGGGCTTTCCCACATGCTGAGGCCAATTTTAGCACAACTGTAAAATAGCTACAATTTCTATTTACCCATTGAAGGCCACCTGCTAATTTCCCAATTAGCAAATGGCCATTAGTGCATGAGCCCTTACCGTCACCTATTTCCTAAGCGGTAAGGGTTCACGTGCTAACTCTGCACTAATCAGTGCACGGCGATTTACCCACACCACCTGATTAGTGCAGGTCACGCCTACTCTCTGCCTTCAAACACACAGCCCCGCACTAAAACATAGAACCTATTATTTAGTGCGTTGGTAGCGCGCGCTGATCGCAGAAGTACTGCAGGACACCTGAGTGCATCCCACAGTAGTGTCTTTTAGTGTGCGAAAAGCACACGTTAGTAAAAGGGCCCCTTAATAAATATTCACAAGTCAAGAGAATTTGCTCTTCTTATGGATTTCCAATAATCCTGCCTGAAACAGGGACAGAGTTCAAGGAAATTCAAAGGAGATGATAGTTAAACTAGCGTTAATCAGCTGAGCTAGTGTGGTTTTCTAATTAACCAAAAAGAAACAAAAAACTTGTCTCATTTATTTTTATTTATTTATTTCAGGTCATTTGTACCCCGTCTTTTGCCGCAGTTTTGCAGCCCCAAAGTGGCTTACAATGAACTAAGAAAATAAATACAGTTACAGTTACATTCAAATAATTAGAGCGGGAGAACAGGATAAGAAGGGAAAGGGAAAGGTGAGGGAGACAAAGGTAGACAGCAGAAGTCCAAGAAGGCCAAGGGGGATGATGGAAATCCAGTCTGACACGAACAGGACCAGCAAGGCGAATGAAGCTCTGAAGAAACAGCAGCAGCAGCATGCAGAGGCAGGACGAAGCCGGAGGTAGGCATCCTCAGCGATGGAGTCAACGGCGCAGGAATCAAGATGGCGGACCAAATGGTCGTCCTCCGCAGCCCCAACCGTCGGAGCTTTCCGAGCCAGAGACCTCCTCCACTGCACCATCTGCTTTACTTGCTCACTTGGTATGCAATTTTCATCGTAGTCTTCTTCCACAATCAGCTGATCCCCAATTCGAACTGGAGGCCCTGCCATGTCAGCTGATCAGTCCGGATAATGAAACCATCTGCGGAAATTGATCTGACCAGCCCAAATCAGTTGTCCGCCTCTCCCGGGCCTTCCAACGGCCTCTCGCTGTCTCCGCGACTTCCATGGACGCTTTGCAGGTTCCACAACTAATGATGGCCATAGTTTACATGAAGACACAGCCTAGCTCTGCTTTAGATGGAGAAAGTAGGATTGTACAAAGTCAGAAGGGTTGTGAAAGAACGTGTCCTTAGGCTGCAGCGGCTGCTCCTGCTCCTGCTGCTGAAAACCAGGGACTTTGCCCAAGGTGATCTTCCTAATTGGCACTCAGTAGGATTAGTTATTAGAGACAGGCTGAGCAAAGTCAAATGCCTCTTTGCTGCCTCTCTGAATTTTTAGATCTGTTTGTCTTACAGAAATAATAAGCAAGTCTATAGATAAAATGGGGTCACATCAGCCTGTTCCCGTTGAATTATATCGATCTCATAATTCTTTGTCAATCACCCCTGTGAATTCAGAGGATGCCAGACAGTGTGCCTCCAAAAGAATGGAAAATGCTTGGCCTGGCTTCCCTATAATCATTCGGTGTAGCTGGTAGAGCACAAGCCCAGAAAAAGTTGGGGTATCACCCACATGGGAGGTAACCCACTACTGCCAAAATGTGAGGGTCAATTTCTTCACAAGATTTTGTTCTTTTGCTATCACCTTGCAGGTTGTGAAGTACCTAAAACCAGCAATCTTTGAGACTGGGATTTCTGATTCATTTCTGCTTCCAATAAATTACCAACCGAAGTTTCTTAAAGTTTTAGCCTTTTTCAATAGAAAATACATGGTAGATTACAGCTGCTGGCAACAGAAGTCTTGCTCTCTCTCCGGTCTCTCCCTTCCCCTGCTCTACCTGCAGGGGGATTCAGTGAGCAGCTCCAGTGGAGGTGGAACGCAGAGTGGATGGGGCATTGTTGCTCCCCACCTCCAACCAGGAAGTGTAGCAGCTCAACTCCTTAATGGGATGCCCACTGCTGGTGTTGGATCTGGAAGCTCCAATTGACCAGCAGACTATGGGTGCCGGGTATTTGAGTGTGAAACGAGATCATCTCCCTACGATGCAGTGGGAATGTGCAGAGACCAGTTGTGATATTAGAGGTTTTTTAGGACTCAGTCCAGAGTGTTAATTTATGTCTTTCTACTATGGTTAACAAGATAGTGGATAAAGTAATTGAGGTTTTGCAAGCAGTTACTGTCCAAGCTCAGGAATTTTGTCATCAAGTTACTAGACTTGCAATGCTCACATCTAAAGTCTCTCCCTTGCAGGAAGTATGTAATCTTAAGATGAAGGATTAAAAAAAAACATTTTGTACACTGGAGTATGTAGAAAATCAGATGCAGAAGAAATAATCTTAGAATTTTTGAGAAATTCCCACAAATTACTCCAGTGGAAATGGTCCTAAACTATCCCAGTGGAGGAGTGGCCTAGTGGTTAGGGTGGTGGACTTTGGTCCTGAGGAACTGAGTTCGATTCCCAGCACAGGCAGCTCCTTGTGACTTTGGGCAAGTCACTTAACCCTCCATTGCCCCATGTAAGCTGCATTGCTAGAACTCTGTTTGTATCTTTACCCAGAAGATCTGGAAAAGACTTTGCAGGAGGAGATCTGAGCTTGTTAAATGTGGCAGGTTTTTTGGAATCTTCCATGGAGATAGTCAGGTATATCTAAATTCTATAAATGGAACCCAAGTTAGGCATGTAATTTGACCCTCAGCTATAGAGTAGGGCCAGTTTTGTGCATAACATAACTAATTAATTTATGCACTGACTGTCACCAGCTAAATTAGATCCAGGTAATCAAAAAAATATGAGGCCCTTCATGTGTCAAGAGTGGCCAGATCTAAAGAGCTCACTGGCCCAAATTGTAAGGGTCAGACTGAAAAATAATGGTTTAAGGGACCATTTTACTAAGTGATGGACGGTAAGCCTACTGCGGGCTTACTGTGCGCCAATCTGGAACTACCACTAGCCCGACATAGGCACAGGTGGTGATTATACTCCCAGTATGTGGCATTTCTGGCACTAATGAAAATATTTAAAAAATATTTCCGCAGGGAGTTACCCGGCAGTAATCAGGCAGCACCGTGAGCTACCCGGTTACCGCTGGGTTAGCATGACTAGGGTTACCATATGTCCGGATTTACCTGGACATGTTCTCTTTTTGAGGACATGTCCGGGCAACTGGGCGGGTTTTGCCAATCTGCCCGTTTGTCCGGATTTCTGGACAAATGGGCAGATTGCTAGCCTCCACCCCCCTTACTGCCCTGGTGGTCTAGTGACCTCTTCCGCCTTCGGGGAGGAAACAGCCCTCTCTTTCCTGCCCGGAGCACTGCCCTGCATGCATCCTTCCTGTTGGTGATCTCGGTGCCGATTCAAAATGGCCGCCGAGAGTTGAAGTGACCTCGCAAGACTTCAACTCTCAGCGGCCATTTTGAATCAGCGCCGAGATCACCAACAGGAAGGATGCATGCAGGGCAGCACTCCGGGCAGGAAAGAAGGGGCTCTTTCCTGCCCCGAAGAGGTCACTAGACTACCAGGGCCGTAGTAAGGTAAGGGGAGGGGGTGACGGGGAGGGGGGTGATGGAGTGTGTGACAGGGGGGGAGGGGAAAATGTGACAGGGGACTGAGCGAGAGCATGAAAGGGGGCGGGGCATGTGTCCTCCTTTTGGGGGGACAAAATATGGTAACCCTAAGCATGACAGCCCTTACCGCCACCTCAGTGGATGGCGGTAGGTGCTCCCCCATCATGGCCACGTTGTATAACCAATCTTACTGCATGGCCATATTTTTTTTTAGCCTTTTAAACCACTGCTTAGTAAAAGGGCCCCCAAGACTCAGCTTGAAGAAGGCTGAGAGGAGATATTATAAAACTCTATAACATTATGAAGGTTGCTGGGTGCAGTTGGTATCAATCAATAAATAAAGGCTTAACCTATATGTGAAATTATGTCTTGAGTCCCTTTCCCCCTTCCTTTGGACTTCAGCATGTGCTATAGACTACAACTAAGTCACCGGCACTGATCACTAATAACTTCTTACGGACCACTGGAATTTTGTGTAACTTCAGTTTCCTAAATAATAATAGCTGGGGTTTATATAGTATCATTAATCAGGATCCCAACCTGCTTTTTAATTTAGTTCTTAATTAGAAATATATAATGAAGTTGCTTCTCGTCTGGACAGATAGCACAGGGACAGCATGAAAACCTCAGCGAAAACTGGAGGAAATGAACAATGCAATTATAAACATTATCCAGTTAAGCTGACTGACCTGAGGTACAAACTAATGGGATCTGCCCTGGGTTACCATCACTATTAGAAAGAATCCTCTACCTCGTATTTCTTCTACAGAATAATTTGGTGTTCCTTTTACTAAGGTGCACTGAAAAATGGCCTGCGGTAGTGTAGACTTGCGTTTTGGGCGTGCGCAGAATCATTTTTTAGCGCACCTGCAAAAAAAGACCTTTTTTAAAATTTGTGCCGAAAATGGACGTGCAGCAAAAATGAAAATTGCCATGCGTCCATTTTGGCTCTGAGACCTTACCGCCCAGTCATTGACCTACAGGTAAAGTCTCGTGTGGTAACCAGGCAGCAATGACCTATGAGCGCAACCAATTAGCAGCATTAATTGGCTTTAATTAAAATTAACACACACAACTTTCTAGGTGTATTCTATAACGCTGTGTGCGTAAACTCTAATGCACACAGTCAAAAAAGGGGTGTAGCCATGGGCTGGAATGGGCAGGAATTTAGGCCTGGTTTTAGATGGCCTAAATGACTGCACCTAAATTTTGCTCACAAGGACGGTGCGTGAGAGTATTCTATAAACTACTCGTAACTTTAGTTTATAAAATCACGCTAACCGCTTGGTTTTACGGTGCTGATTTTTAAAGTGCCATATTGTACTGGCTGTGTTTGATTGCTATTCTTATTTAAAAAAAAACTCAGGCTAAGTTAGAAGAAGAAAACAAATCTTTATTTCTCACTAGCAACAGCTCAAGAAATATTATTGGCTCTTGGCATTAGTAGTTTTACAGAACAGAGTCTAACAATAGGAATGAAGAGAAAGAAAGAAAGAATGAAAGAAAGATTCTTAGCTGTAAAGAATTAGTTTTAACACGTGGGGGGAGGACACCCCCCCCCCCCCCTAAAAATAGGCTATGGCAAGGATATGAAACTCTCTTGCCAGCCGGGCTATTTCAGAGTCTCTTTAGATGAGCAGTTACTTATATACCCTTCCCATCTCAAAGGACCACCTCATATATCACCCAATCAGCAATCCTGCAAGTACATAGGAGTCCTATGATAGGGCCTTATTGTCCTTGCCACATCTCTGCTCAGTAACAAACAGTTGGGAATGTCATGACAACGGGGGGGGGGGGGGGGGGGGGGGGGAACTTGTCAGTTTGTTTGTAACAAGACAGTTGGTTGGGATGTCATGGCAACGGTCTTGTCAGTTTGTGGTCAGCCAGAAATTCCTGTCTTGCATCTATCAGTGGAGACTCACATAAACACAAACAGAAATAAGCAGACCCAAAAGAAAAGGCCAGAAAATTCCAGAACATCTATAGAATTTCCCCTCTTATGCAGATAAGCACAGTTGGCCCCTCAAGGAATGATGTGAACTCCAGGTCCAAATAAACACTTACTTTACAGTTACATCTACCATGGAACCAGGGTATATATTTATATATTTATTTAGATTTTGCTCATACCTTTTTCAGTAGTAGCTCAAGGTGAGTTACATTCAGGTACATGAGTATGTCATCATCCAACTTTACATAAGCATAGTACATAAGCACCGCCACACTGGGAAAAGACCAAGGGTCCATCAAGCCCAGTATCCTGTCTCCGACAGTGGCCAATCCAGGCTTCAAGAACCTGGCAACCCCCCCCCCCCCAAAAAAAAAAAAATTAATAATGTTCAATGGACTTTTCCCTCAGGAATCTGTCCAAACCCCCTTTAAATTCCGTAAGGCCAGTTGCTGTCACTACATTTTCCGGCAACGAGTTCCAGAGTCTAACTACACGCTGAGTAAAGAAAAACTTTCTCCTATTTGTTTTAAATCTACCATATTCTAGCTTCATCTTGTGTCCCCTGGTTGTGTTGCTGTTTGAAAGTGTAAACAAACGCTTCCCATCTGTCTGCTCTACTCCGCTCATTATCTGTCTCTGACTACAAAACAGCTGTTGAGAGGTCTTAAAATAAAGTTTCAATATGCCATTTAAGTCCTGTTCAAACACAAAAGAAATCATACCATTGAAAAGTTGGGCATACCGTGCATTAGTTATGTTCCTGCCTAAATCCAGGGCCCAGGGTAGAAATTAAGGAGGGGGCTCCTGATTCCTGATCCCCTTCCCTCACCTCTCTCCCCTCCCCCTCCCCCGATCTCCCCACCTGCATTCATGGTTTATGCCCTAGTTCCCATACACAATTATTATCCATACCTTCTTTCAGAACTTCTTCTCGAATTTGTTGTACATTAAGTTTGGGCTTTCCAACAGTTCAGAATGTGTTACTTAAAATTTTCATGATAGTTCATTTAGTTACCAATCTTGTAGTTTATGGAACATCTATTCCAGTATCAATACAGACATTGACTATCTATTTGTTGTTCCGAAAATCATTGAAGCCCTGTTTAACAAACATTTAAAGGATTTCTGAAATGTTTTAGGCTTGTCTTGTTACTTTGTTATGACCCGCTTTGATTCTTGTGCAGATAATAGGTGGGATATAAATACATGTAAGGTATGGTATGGTATGATATTGCTATTATGCAGTCCAGGGATCTCTTCCCTTTCTCCCCGCCATGGTCCGTCTCCCTCCCTTCCTCTCTCCTTACAGTCTTTTTAAAAAATGTATTTCCCTTCCCAGATTGGCCTTGGCACAGCAGCCATCCTCACAAGCTGCCTCCGGCTGACCCGAAGCTTTCCTTATCTGGCGCAATCTTCCCAGACCGGAAATAGGAAATTCTGCCAGAAAGGGGCAGATTGTGGCAGAGAGGGAAAGCTTTGGGGCAGTTGGAGGCAGCTTGTGAGGATGGCTGCTGTGCTGGGGCCCCTCTGAGAAGGGAATATATATATTTTTAAGAAGATCTGGAAGGTGAGGGGAAGAGAGAAGGAGATTGACTGTGATGGGGAGAAGGGGAAGTGATGCATGGAGCTGTGGGGACCAGGGCAGCTGCCCTGTTTGCTGCCTCTAATGCCAGCCCTGCCTAAGCCTCACCTACACACCTCACACTCCCTACCCTGGCTCCTTCCAAACTATGCATCCTGCTGTTTTTACCTGTATAAACAGATTTTAAGCCTGCGATTTACACATACTAGCTATTTATTGATATAATTGTTGCTCTCTACATGTGAAAAGCCATGCAGTTCCAGACCTCTTTGTGAGAAATTACACTGGCTACCTGTACAGGAGCGAATAACTTTTAAAATTTGCACCCTAGTCCATAAGATCCTCTAGGGAGCAGCTGCAGCATATATGGATGCCCTTAGTTGTCAACTTACCACCAAGGAATTCGCTTTGATCTTCTCGTTCATACTTAAACCTCCATTACCCTGCGTGTTCAGGTCTCAAGTATAAAACCATGTATGTTTCCACCTTTTCCTATATCAGCACTCATTTGTGGAATACATTACCTTAATATGTAAGAACGGTTCAGGATCATCTGACTTTCAGGAAGTCTCTCAAGACCTACTTATTTGGGCAAGCTTACCCTAAAGATCCCGTCCTGCCTCTGTGATTCCTGGTCTCCAACTCGTCTAAAGATCTTGTGGACTTACCTAGTTTCTCTTAACCCTGTACCTTTCAGCCCTCGTATCACTTTCCATTTATTGTACTTTCCTGTTTGCTAACTTAATGTTGTAAGCCACATTGAGCCTGCCAGTGGTGGGAAATTGTGGGGTATAGATGATATAAATAAAATGACCTCTGTATACTACCAAGGAAATGTGTAGATAGCCATACTGTCTCAAAAAAGAGATTTAATAGGCTACAACTCTACATACCTCCCTACAGATTCTTGAAGTGCCATGACCAAAAGCAACAAATAAATAAATAAATACAGTAAATAAAACATGGAATCTAGACATACTTCCCATCTTCATAAAGAAACTTACAGATTCCGTCAACAATCCCCAGAGGAGGAGAAACCTAATAGTTAGAACACCAAGTTGGCAATCAGGGAACTCAGTTCAAATTCCACTGCTGCACCTTGAGATGTTGGGCAAGTTATAACCCTCTGTCGCCTCAGTTAAAAAATTAGATTTTAAGCATTCCAGGGGCAGGAAAATATCTAGTGTACCTGAATGTAACTCACCTTGAGCTACTATTGAAAAAGGTGAGCACTAAGGGGTGAATTGTATAAACTGCACCTTAAAAATTGGTGCAGAAAAAAACACGCTTAAGTGCTATTCTATAAGCCACACCTAAAGTTAGGCACAGTTTATAGAATAGTGCATAAGTCCAAGAGGTCATGCGTAAATTTAGGCACATCCATTTGCACCAATGAAAATGCGGTACAAATGCCCCCGCCTAAATTTTACGCATGAAGACCCTTTGTTCTCTAATTATGTGTGAAACCCAAAACCACGCCCATAATCCACCCTGAACCTTCCCATTTCCATGCCCCCTTTTTTAAGACATATGTAAAATATAGGTGCATTACATTCATATATCCTAATTTATTCCAATTACTACTACTACTACTACTTATCATTTCTATAGCGCGCTACTAGACGTACGTAGCAATTAACATCAATAATCGCTTGTTAAAAAGCCAACTATTGGTACTAATTGGCTCATTATTCAATGAAATTGCGTGCGCACATTGGACATGCGCCCCAAATTTGCATGCACAATTTTTGGCTAAATACAAAAGAAATTTGTGTGTACTATAAATTGTTTTTGAAAATAACCATTATAATAAAACCTTAGCTTATGTGTTTTGACCAATATCACAACAATGTACATGTAAATGCCCATTGAACCTGGACATAACTTATCTTGAGCTATTAAAGTCCTTAGATCTCAGGGCTTATAGTGATACCTGTGTTTCGCTTTGGTAACATTTGCCTTAGCTGCTTGGGTTCTTGTACTGGATATACATCCTGACTGTATATGCTGGGTTGTTATGCTCTGCTGTTCATTGGGTGTTTAATGATCAAGCTCAGTTTGAAGTCAGGCCCACCCAAAATTCTAGTACCTTTGTTATGGCTGGAGGTGATCCCCAAGCCTCACCAGCCGGAAGACATATTTCAGTGGACAGAGCAGCTCATTCTCCTACTGTCTGCAGCCAGCAGCACTGTCCATGCATTGCCACCGTGCTGCCACTCCCCCTTTCCCCCCCCATATGCTCATGCAAAAACTGAGCATGTGCAGGAGGGCAGAGGCTAGCAGAACAGCAGCATGTGAACAGTGCCGCTGGCTACAGCAAGTAAGAGAATGACTTGTTCTGGCCGCTGGAGGACCTCTTCTCTGCTAGGGCTTGTGGATCCCTGCCAGCTCAGGTATTTATTTGTTGGGGGTCACTGGTCCGGAAGCAGGGGTGAGAATAGAAAGCATGTGTGTGAGGAGAATTGTGTGCCCACTCACTTTGGGCTCAGGCCCACCCAAAATATCATGTCTGGCTACGCCTCTGCAGCAGCTTAGCACTTCATATCAGTATTCTTAAAGGAAAGGTACCTGAAATTTAACATTCCCTTTATGTCGTATCTGAGACTCCAACAGAATTTCATTTTTCTATAATTTTGTTTTTAAAACTAAAAAATGCTTATTTCAAAATGTAGTTTGATGAGAGCTGAAGGGCATAAGGGAAATCAAAATTGGAGTGTGACCACTGTGGGCTGCACCTAGGCTTCCTCTGGATGTGAGAAGATCAAGATAATAAGGGGACAATGTCAGAATTTGTACTGATGTCCGACTACAAATTGATGCCGATGGTGTGGGGAGATTGGGGCATCAGAACTGGAAGTGACAGTGGCCATTTCCAATAAGAACCACGAGTGGCTGCAGCCAGTAGGTTTCACTCCTGTCCCAATGACCACTAGACCACAGGTCTGTTAAGGTAGGCCCAGGGACGGGGTGATGGATATTGGAAGGTGCTGGAAGGGGGGACTGGACTTTTATTGAAGGGTCAGGAAGGAGGAGCAGACTATGTCAGGGAGTCAGGAGTGCAGTGGCGTAGGAAGGGGGGGCCGGAGGGGCGGTCCGCCCCGGGTGCACGCACTGGGGGGGTGTCGGCCCCGCTGGTTCCCTGCTCCCTCTGCCCCGGAACAGGTTACTTCCTGTTCCGGGGCAGAGAAAGCAGGGAACCAGCGGAGCCGACACAGCTCCGAGCGACGTGCACTCGTGGCAGATCGGCCCTCCCGCCCATCCCCCGCAAGAATGCGCTCTGGGGGGTGCGCCACGGAGGGGGGGTGCGTGCTGTGCTGCACCCGGGGGGGGGGGTGCACAGCGGTGACCCACCCAGGGTGTCAGCCGCCCTTGCTACGGCACTGCAGGAGGGGGACAGACTGTTGTCAGGGAGATGGGAGAGGGGGGGTCAGACTGTTGTCAGGGGGTGGGAGGGGGAACAGCTTCAAGTTGCTAACTGGTAGTTATGTGTGTGCTGACCAGTGCTCAGTGCTATCACCCACATAGCTTACCAGACAAAGTTCTGACAGTTTGTGTGGTCTTATATGCCCGGTTTGCTCCACCCCAACTCTGCCTTCAAAATGGTCCTCTCCTTCCTGGACTTAAGATGGCTGGTTAGTGCCAATTTTAAGCAGCACTGCCCAGTTATGCGCTGCTGAGTATCATCAGCCAGCCCACTGAGCCAAATCTAAATGGGCAGGAGACTCTCCTGCTCAATGGAATCACTTTGAATATTGAGCCCTTTAATTCCATCAACATTTGGCATAATCAGAATTTCCCTATAATAATTATTCAGGAATATATCAATAGAATGTGATGTCGTAATTGGAAAATGTAGGCGTCCTAAGTTCCTCAGAAAAATTTCTAAACATTCCATCTGCTGATGGACAGATAGATTATCCCTAATGGCTGAAACTCCCAAACTCTGAACGAGTAGGCGCCTAATTTCCTTTACAAAATATTCGCTTAACGGAGTATATATGTATACTACACTTCAGTGTAAGCATTTACACCAGCCGTAGAGCTGGTGTACATGCTCGCACCTAGGTTCTGGTAATATGCACCCAGGCACTACCCATGTGTATGTCCACCTGCAAACTACGCACTATTGAAGATATGCGTATATATACTTAATAGTGTTTAGGTGGTAGATTAACATATAAGCCCATATGTGTGCACTTATGTATGCATGTGTTAGTGTTCTAAATATGTATGCATGTAATTCACATCCAAAATATTAGCACCTGTTTTAGAATGAACCCTATGTGGTTGGCCCATTGGAGCTCTTAGGGAAGTTCAGAGACCATCAACAACTCATGCTTCTGGGTCCTTTTCTTGAAAAGAGAGAGGAAGGATCGTCAACATACGTATCCAGCCTCCCCTTGTAATACTCATCCAACCCCTGCTGCTATATTTCCAACCTTCTCCCAACCCCTGTCAATACCTAACTCTCTCATTCTTTCTCTGAAAGGCCTAATCAACCTCCCCACTCCTGACAATCAGAAAAGGGCAGTTCACGTTGACCTGTGTGATCATATTGCTGTTGGTAGAGGTCATGGAATGGATGGGTAATTTGGGAGGGATAATTGGTTGATTGGTAGGATAGACTTTGCCGAAAGGATGATTGGACACGTCAAGGGGATATTGATGAACAGGGTGGGCGTTGATGAGGAACCACATCTTATTCCAGAAGTTCCAGAGCTTAACTATTCACGGAGTGAAAAAAAAATATTTCCTCCTTTTGTTTTGCAGTTATTTCCATGTAACTTTCTTGAGTGTCCCCTAGTCTCTGCACTTTTTGAAAGAGAAAACAAATCGATTCACTTTTACGTTTTCTATACTACTTAGAATTTTGCAGACCTCAGTCATAGCCTCTCTCAGCATCTCTTTTCCAAGCCGAAGAGCCCTAACCTCTTTAGCCTTTCCTCATATAAGAGGAGTTCCTAACCCTTTATCATTTTGGTCACTCGTCATTGAACCTTTTCTAATTCTGCTGTATCTTTTTTGAGTATATTCAGTATATTGTGCATCTCCACATTCTGTTAGTCTGGACAGTAGTGATTTTATATACATTATTCATTTGGCGAAGGTATGACGCCTATTTTCATTTTCATTTGTAATTTTTATTCCTTATTTTTTGGACAGTCATTTTAGGCATCTGCTGTTTGAGCTGTTTTTTTCCAATCTATTATACACCACAAGTGAGTAACCTTTTATTGCATAATCTTATTCATATTGCTATTTATTTTTGTTTTTACTTCTTATTTTTTAATTTTTCATTATTATGATCTTTTATCATTGCTGGTTTGATATATGTGGAGGGGCATAATTGAACAGAAACGCCTATCTCCATGGGCGTTTATCTCCGAGAACGGGTCCGTGAAGGGGCGGACCGAATCGTATTTTCAAAAAAACATGGGCTGGGCGTTTTTGTTTTTCAGCGATAATGGAAACCGAAAACGCCCAGCTCAAAAACGAATAACTCCAAGACATTTATTCGTGGGAGGGGCCAGGATTCGTACTGCACCGGTCCATCTCACATGCCAGGACACCAACCGGGCACCCTAGGGGGGCACTTTTACAAAAAAAAAAAAAAAAAAGGTAAAACAGCTCCCAGGTGCATAGCACCCTTCCCTTGGATGTTGAGCCCCCCAAATCCCCCTCAAAACCCACTGCCCACAAGTCTACACCATTACTATAGCCCTAAGGGGTGAAGGGGGGCACCTACACGTGGGTACAGTGGGTTTGGGGGGCGGTTTGGAGGGCTCCCATTTACCAGCACAAGTATAACAGGTGGGGGGCGGGTGAGCCTGGGTCCACCTGCCTGAAGTCCACTGCTCCAGTGACCTGCATACTGCTGCCAGGGAGGTGGGTATGACATTTGAGGGTGAAAATAAAAAGTTGTGAAACGGCATATTTTGTGGTGGGAGGGGGTTCGTGACCACTGGGGGAGTCAGGGGAGGTCATCCCCGATTCTCTCCAGTGGTCATCTGGTCATTTAGGGCACTTTTTGGGGCCTTATTCGTGGAAAAACAGGGTCCAGGAAAAGTGCCCTAAATTCTCGCTAAAAACGCATATTTTTTTTCCATTATCAGCGAAAGGTGCCATCTCTGATCGGCAGATAACCACGCCCCAGTTCCGCCTTCACCACGCCTTCGACACGCCCCCATCAACGTTGTCTGCATCCGCGACGGAGTGCAGTTGAAAATGTCCAAATTCGGCTTTTGATTATACCACTTTATTCGTTTTTGGGAGATAAACGTCTATCTCCCGATTTGGGTCACAATATAGGCGTTTTTCTCTTTCGATTATAAGCAGGTTAGTGTTTGATTACATTCATATTTTTAGGCTTTCCGTTTTTAGAGTTGCTCCTTTCAGAAGGTTTCAAATTAGGTATGTGTCCACCACTCCATTTTTATTATTTAATATGTGACACAATATTTTTACATATTTATATATGTTCAAGTTCTAATGCTGTATATTAGTGCCCTTGCTTTGCTGTTTTTATGTATATGTTCTTATATAGATATTTATTATTAATTATATATATGTTGGCAATCGTATACATGTTTATATATACATTTTTTAAATACATATAAGCGTTTTTTGTGATGGGATGATTCATTTATTTATTTATATTAAGTGGTCCTTACTATGTACCAAGATCTGTTTGTTTATTGTAGCCGCTGACGCAGCCTTTGGTGGGCGAAACACGGCCTGTGTCAGGCAATTTGTTTACATACGGTATCTTCAATAAAATCTTTCTGGTGTTATATTGATCTGCTGGCTTCTTTTTCCTTTTTACATAACTGAGTAATACACCTTTGCATATGACATATACATGAGATATGTGCATATTTAAATAGGCAGTTGCACTAAATATCGAAAAGAGCACATTATTTTAACATGGTTGTCTCTGAGATACTAATACCACCTAGACCTCTTAATGTGCAGCTAGGTAATACTAAAATCTCCTAGTAAACTTTCTGATGTGGTTTATTCATTTGCAGTATCTGGTGCATCAGATAATGACTGTTACCAAAGATGAGCTTTAAGATAGAAATTTTTGCACAGGGTCAGAAGGGGAAATGAACGTAATTGTAGTAAGGCTGGAATCAACACAAGAAACTTAGAAGGTCAGCAACACTCCTGCCTCATTAAGAACTCTGTAGCTGCTCACTGACTAACCTTGCAAATGAGTTCACGCTCAGTAAAGGAAATTGATTACTTTCCAATGCAATTAACATCTGGTCCTGAGTCAGATCATTAGGATAATTTGTTATAGAAAAACTAAAGGCACTAGCTACAGGGTAGTGAGTGTTCCTATGGATGCAATTAAAGATGTATTCGCTATCTCTTCAGGGAATTCTCAACTTCTTCGGCCCATTGGGTTCGGCCAATGGAGTTTGGGCAGTGGATCTTCTGTTAGGCTTGAACATAATGCAACAGTTTTTACAATAACTAGAAGTCCTTTTTCTAGGGCTTCCTAATATCTGTCCTGCTGATCCCAAAGAAGCCAGTCACATTTTCAAGTTATCCATGCTGAGCATGTATACAGCAGGAGCGTAGCCAGACACCCAGTTTTGAGTGGGCCTGGGCGGGCAGAAGAACTCTGCCCTGTCCGACAAGTAATTTGGTCTTTCCCTCTCTCGCCTGCATACCATATGGTCTCTCAAATATCCCCCCTCCCCCTCATACCTTTTAAGTATCAGATTTTCACCGGCAGCGAGCAGCAACTAATACGCACTGCTCACATTGGCCCCACAGCCTTCCATCTGATGCAACTTCCTGTTTCTGCATAAGCGGGAATACATCAGAGTGAAGGCTATGGAGCCGGTACGAACAGTGTGTATCAGTCACTGCTCGCTGCAGGCAAAGATCTGCTATTTACAAGGTATGCAGGAGGTACAGTTGTTGAGAGTTTTTGGCTGGTGGGGCTTGGGGATCCCTGCCAGCCACATCATAGGTGTGCTGCTACTGGGTGGGCTTGAACCCAAAGTGGGTGGGCCTGGGCCCACCCGGGCCCACCCTTGGCTACGCCACTGGTATACAGCAAATATTTACATTCCAAGTCTTCAATGCATACAAGTTTGTTTTATGCCTACTCATTGTGAATGTGGCTCACAACATTCTCAGAAGTTCAAGGCCCAGTTATGTTCAGATACGCTAGGATTTCTCTGTCGCTGGAGGACTTACAAATTTAGGCCCCCTTTTACTAAGGCGCGCTCACGTTTTTAGCGCATTCTAAAATTGTGGGCATGCTAAACGTTAGAGATGCCCATAGGAATGCACTGGCGTCTCTAACATTTAGCGTGCCCACAATTTTAGCGTGCGCTAAAAACGTGAGCGTGCCTTAGTAAAATGGGGCCTAAGTTTGTAAGTCCTCCATGCAGAATCCCAAAGAGTTGCAAGATTCCGGAATCCCAAATGCTACTACTACTTATCATTTCTATAACGCTACTAGACATACGCAGCGCTGTACGCTTGAACATGAAGAAATAGTCCCTGCTTGACAGAGCTTACAATCTAATTAGGACAGACAAACAGGACAAATAAGGGATACGGACAAAAATTGGCAAGATTCCGGAATCCCAAACAGTTGCAAGTTTCTTGAATCCCAAACGTTACTACTACTTATCATTTCTATAGCACTACTAGACGTAGGCAGCGCTGTACACTTGAACATGAAGAGACAGTCCCTGCTCAACAGAGCTTACAATCTACTTAGGACAGACAAACAGGGCAGATAAGAGATAAGGGAATTACTAAGGTGGGGATGATAAGGGTACTGAACAAGGGTTAGGAGTTAAAAGCAGCATCAAAAAGGTGGGCTTTTGGCCTAGATTTGAAGACGGGCAGAGATGGAGCTTGACGTACCAGCTCAGGAAGTCTATTCCAGGCATATGGTGCAGCAAGATAAAAGGAACGGAGTCTGGAGTTAGCGGTAGAGGAGAAGGGTGCAAATAAGAGAGATTTACCCAGTGAATGCATGCAGTAATGCTACAGACACCCATATAAATATAATGGGTGTCTCTATCGTTAGCACGCACTAATTTTTAGCATGCACTCAAAAGTGAATGCACCTACAGTGCAGCTTAGTAAACAGGACCCATAGCATGGAAGCTAGATGCCATTTATATAGGGGTCTTTTTACGAAGCAGCAGTAGGCACTAGCACATTCCTACTGCATGCCCAAAAACACTGCCATGGGACATGGTGAGGAGTCCCATGGTAGTTTGTCAATTGCCATGTGCTAGAAATAGCTTTTGTTTTTCAGCGCGGGGTGTGTGTGTTTATGGGCATAGAGTAGGCATTCCCTGTGCTAATCAGTTAGCATGGGACAGTGCCGTGCACCATCTAATTACCACAGGATTAGTGCAGGAGCCCCTAGTGCTTACAAAATAGATGGCAGTAAGGACTTCGGTACTAATGGTCTTGCACTAATTGGGAAATCAGTGCGTGGCTATTTGTGGAAAAAAGAAAACCACAGCCATTTTACCTCTGCATTAAGAGTGTCCTCGGTGCATGAGAAAACGAAAGCCATGAATATTTCCTTTATATTTTGTAAATTGTTTTTTTTTTTCTATCTCTCTCTCTTTTTTTCCTCCTCATCCCATTTGGAGGGTTATAGAAAGTTTGAGTAACCTGTTTCTTGAGTCTAGCGACTGTCCCCCTCCCCCCCTGTTTACTAAGCTGCACTAGTGGCTACGGTGTGCTAATACTGAGGGGCATTATCAAATGGCCATCTATATGGCCGGCCCCCTAAAGCGGCGTCCCGACCATTTTATCGAAACAAGATGGCCAGCCATCTTTCGTTTCGATAATACGGTCGGAGCCGGCCAAATCTCAACATCTGGGCAGGCTTTAGAGATGGCCGGCATTGCTTTTCAACGATATTGGAAACTAATGGCGGCGATCTCAAACCCGGCCAAATCCAAGGCATTTGGTCGTGGGAGGAGCCAGCATTTGTAGTGCACTGGTCCCCCTCACATGCCACGACACTGACTGGGCACACTAGGGGACACTGCAGTGGACTTCAAAAATTGCTCCCAGGTGTATAGCTCCCTTACCTTAGGTGCTGAGCCCCCCAAATATCCCCCCCAAAACCCACTCCCCACAACTGTACACCACTACTATAGCCCTTACGGGTGAAGGGGGGCACCTACATTTGGGTACAGTGGGTTTTTGGGGGGGTTTGGAGGGCTCCCATTTACTACCACAAGTGTAACAGTGACCACTGGGGTAGTAAGGGGAGGTGATCCCCGATTCCCTCCGGTGGTCATCTGGTCAATTGGGGCACTTTTTGGAGGTTTGGTCCTAAAAATAAATGGACCAAGTGAAGCCGGCTAAGTGCTCGTCAGAGCCGGCCTTCTTTTTTCCATTATTGGCCAAAGCCGGCAATCTCATAACCATGCCCCCGTCCTGCCTTCCGTACCCTGCCGACACACTCCCTTTAACTTTGGCCAGCTCTGCGACGGAAAGCAGTTGAAGCCGGCCAAAATCGGCTTTCGATTATACCGATTTGGCCTGGTTTAGGAGATGGCCGGCCATCTCCCGATTTGTGTCGGAAGATGGCCGGCAATCTCCTTCGAAAATAAGCAGGACTGACACCTGTCAGAATTGCCGCACGGAGCCGCTAGCGTGGCTTAGTAAACATGGTGGTGTAGTTCTTGCTGAATATTATTCTTTATTTTATTTAATGCTTATTGTAACATTGATATTGAAAGATTGCAATAAAAAAAAATTTAAAATTTTTGGCTGTCCATCCCTATTTATTTCTATGGGAAAATAGCAATGGAAATACACCTAATAATAGCACCTATAATCTCTGGTAAGTTCTGTTATGAACCACTTAGACGTCATTGCCGAATCTGTCTGTGGTGAAATTATTTTTCTACTGCTAAAAAAAAAAATCAATATTCCACTAAGTAAATAATGATAACACATGACTGAGTGTGCATTAAGCTACTTCCCCACAGCTTCAGGCATGTTTCCTTCAGCGCCCATGAAGTGGAACAGATTAGCAAACTTCGAAGCCTGTACTATGTTATGTTAAAAAGCATAAGGGCCCATTTATTAAAGTGTGGTTAATTTTTGGACCTACTACACCTTAACTATAAAAATTAAGCTGGAGTAAATGCAAAGCTCACTTGTAAAACAGCATCTGTGCACTAACCCCTTAACTTATATTAGCCATATTATCATATTTTTTTTCTTTTTCGTTATGTGTTATGTAAATTATTCCACAGACATATCTTCCTTAATTCTTACATAGTAATATGTTAATTTAGAACAAACCTCTTACTCTGTTAATTAACTCTGTCTTTTGCAATATAATGTAAGTCACATTGAGCCTGCCAATAGGTGGGAAAATGTGGGGTACAAATGTAGCAAATAAATAAATAAAAATAAAAAAACTCTATAAAATTACAAACAATTCTGTGGGCAGATTTGGGCACGTGCCCAATTTCCATGGGATTCTATATACGGCGCCTCGATTTCCACGTGAAAATTGACGCGTATTCCATAACAATGTGCATAACTTGATTAGTTAACAAGCTAATCAGCGCTGATGATTGGATGTTAACAATTATCAGCACTAAATGGCATTAATTAGAATTTATGCACACTATTTGCTAAACATATTGTGTAACGTGGTGAGGGTAAATTCTAAGTTGCATAGTTGAAAAGTGGGCACGATTATGGGTGTGGAATAGGTGGACCATGGGCGTTTCTAAAATCTATGCGCTTTGTTATAGAATACACCTGCTCCACGCCCAATTTAGACGTCGGGATTTACAACAGGATTTAGTTGGATTAATTGACCACGACTAAGTTTAGTTGCATGAAGCAGAACTCAGCGTATTCTAAAATTTATACCTACAGTAAATTCAAGCATACTTTATAGAATATGCTTCGATTTCCGTGAGACATGATATATAGAATCTAGCCCTTTGTGTGCGCAATTTAATTGAATGCCAATCTAATTAGCACAAATTATTGGCTTGTTAACAACCAATTATTGGCACTAATTAGATTTAATTGAAAAATACACACGTCAATTTAGGCCAGGAATCCGCGCCTAAATTTTACACGTGAGTTCAGAAACTAGGCATGGAATTGGGAGGGTCATGGGTGAAATGGGGCATTCCTAACTTTCACTCACATTGCTACAGGGCTGCCAAGAGATTGTCGGGCCCACGGCAAGGCCGCCCCCCCACGCTTTCAGGCCACCAGCGCCACAGTCCCAAGTCTCCACTCACCCACCCCAGCCCTGTCTTCAGCCCCCCTCCGTCCACCACCTGCATTGAAATCAGCAGCGCCTCACCTCCCTATGAAAGCGGCAGATCGCCTCCCTTCGGGCCTTCCCTCACTGTGTCCCACCCTTGTCTGATGTAACTTCCAGTTTCCGCGAGGGCGGGACACAGGGAGGGCCAGAAGAGAGGCAATCTGCTGCTTTCACATGGAGGTGAGGCGCTGCCGATTTAAATGCAGGGGGCACAGTGGCGGACGGAGGGGGGCTGTCAACGGAGCTGAGGGCAGGCAGGTGAGACCAAGGACTGCAGCGCCGGTGATCTGACCCCGGTGCTGGGCCCCCCTTGGAGGCCCGGGCCTGGGGAAATTTGTCCCCCCTGCCCCTCCCCTCAGCGTCCCTGCATTGCTATAAAATGAGGGGGGAATATCACCTAATTTAGGTGGGCACATTTACACCATGTTTTAGTTGGTATAAATAGCCATGCGTACAGTTAGTCACGATTCCTGGGTGAAAGCACTATTCTGTAAACAGTGCCTAACCATAAGAATGGCTTTTAAGAATAATGCGTTTTTTGGTGTCAATTTTTTCAGCACCATATATAGAATTCGCCCCTAAGGGGGCAATTCTATAACTGGGTGCCTCTGTTTTGGTACCCTGAGGGTGTGTGGTAGGAGCCTATTCTGTAAAGGAACCTAGGTGTCTAAGATGCATTATAGAATGCTAGTGGAACCCAATGTCAAAATGCCTAACATTTAGGTACTCACATGTACACCAGTCATAAAGCTGGCATAAAGTGCAAGCACCTAAGTGTGGCAGGGGCAAACCTTTTACTATGGCGCATAGGCACCTATACTCTTCCAACAATTTGGAACTACCGCCTGACTACCACGAGCCCCGGGTGATAATTCAATTTTTTTACGCGCGTCTGATACGCGTGGCAGAAAATATATTTTATTTTCTACCGCATGGCGTGCTAACGATTACCGCCTGGTTAATGTGTGAGTCCTTACCGCTAAGTCAATGGGTGGCAGTAAGGTCTCAGGCCCAAAATGGCCGCGCACCAATTTTTATTTTGTCGCACGTCCATGTTCGGCCATAAAAAAAGGTCTTTTTTACAGGTGCGCTGAAAAATGAACCTGCTCGCGTCCAATACATGTGTCTACACCAGGGCAGGCCATTTTTCACTGCACCTTAGTAAAAGGACCCCAGGCCCTGATGTTAAAACGTAAATGCAGACACTAGAGGGCATTAGTGCCATACCAGTGCCTGTATCTACCTATGCAGAACAGGCGCGTAGCTAGGTGGGGCCACGGGGGCATGGGCCCCCACAGATTTAGCCCTGGTCCCCTCTACTTTTGACCCCCTCCCCCCCACCGCCGACCCCTCCCTGCCTCCACTAGGTACCTTTGCTGGCGGGGGTCCCCTACCCCGCCAGCCAAAGTCCTCTTCAGCGCCGGTCTATGGCGTGTTCGCTGATCTGTTTCTGTGAGTCTTGACTGAGTCAGGACTCACAGAAACAGATCAGTGAACGCGCTGAAGGTACCTAGCAGCGGTGCCGGCAGGGGGAGGGTCGTCGTCATCAGAGGTGGGGGGGCTCGAAAGTGGCAGGGGAGGGGCGTCGGGGGGTTATAATGTGCCCCAACACCTCAGGCTGGACCCCCCTACCACCGAGGTCTGGCTACGCCCCGACACAGAATATTCACAGGGATCTAGAGTGGGAAACAACAAGCTCGCCAGGCACTAGTGCAGATAGCATGCAAATGTAGTCAAGCTCATGTAAATGAAGTCATTTCGTATTCCTTCCCAACTGCCTTACCACTGCAAAAAATAATGCCAGGTCAGAGAACGCATTAGGCTGTTGGAAGAGAGGATTTCTCATGCTTCTGTCATGATTGATTTTGCAAAATCTGCCAGTTTTGACTGTTTTTGGAAGCAGAAGGAAGCCCATGCAAGCCCTTAAGTGCTGGCATCTGTTTGCTGTGTCTAAATATAAGCGTTCAAGCTAAAAAAAAAATTGTACATGTTTATATTTAGGCCGCAGAAAACAGACACCAATGTGTGCTTCATGTACGGGGTTTACCGTGCATACGCGCAGAGGACCCGAGCTTACCATGGAATTCTTCTGCGCATGCGCCAGCATAATCCTCCTGCACCAAAGCACAATCCTCCCGCCGAACTTCCTACTACTCAACGCTATGACTGCCCCTATATTTGCATCTTATTACCGTTGAGCATTAGGGCATTGTTCGCCAAAGTCGCTATGTCCATATCACCCCTCTTCTGAAGTCACTTCACTGGCTCCCTATCCGTTTCCGTATACAGTTCAAACTGCTCTTATTGACCTATAAGTGCATTCACTCTGCTGCCCCTCGCTACCTCTCCACCCTCATCTCTCTCTACACTCCTTCCCAGGAACTCCGTTCACTAGGCAAATCTCTCCTAATTGCACCCTTCTCCTCCGTCGCTAACTCCAGACTCCGTTCCTTTTATCTTGCCGCACCTTATGCCTGGAATAGACTCCCTGAGCCATTATGTCTAGCTCCACCCCTGGCCGCCTTCAAATCCGGGCTAAAGGCCTACCTGTTTGATGCTGCTTTTAATTCCTAACCTGTCACCTGCTCGTAACCTTTATCTTGTCTTCCTCTCTTTAATAATCCCTTTCCCTTATGTCCTATCTGTCTGTCCTACCCTTATCCCTTATTTGTCCTGTCTGTCTGTCCTGATTTAGATTGTAAGCTCTTTTGAGCAGGGACTGTCTTTCTTCTTGTTAAATTGTAAAGCGCTGCGTACGACTGGTAGCGCTATAGAAATGATTTATAGTAGTAGTTCTTCACTACTACTACTACTACTACTACTACTACTACTTAACATTTCTAAAGCGCTACTAGGGTTACGCAGCGCTGTACAGTTTAACAAAGAAGGACAGTCCCTGCTCAAAGGAGCTTACAATCTAATGGACAAAATGTGCATGCAGTCAATCAAATTGGGGCAGTGTAGATTTCCTGAATGGAGGTATAATGGTTAGGTGCCGAAGGCGACATTGAAGAGGTGGGCTTTGAGCAAGGATTTGAAGATGGGCAGGGAGGGGGCTTGGCGTATGGGCTCAGGAAGTTTATTCCAAGCATAGGGAGAGGTGAAGCAGAAAGGGCGGAGCCTGGAATTGGCGGTGGTGGAGAAGGGTACTGAGAGGAGGGATTTGTCCTGTGAGCGGAGGTTTCGGGTAGGAGCGTAAGGGGAGATAAGGGTAGAGAGGTAATGAGCACTGTTCCAATTGTATTTTTACGGTGCTATTTGGAACAGCACCAGGTTTTTGAGCGTTGGGCCTAAGTACAAAGCCTGGATGGTAAATGCAAAGGGATGTGCTCATTACCTGCCCTTTGGTGCCCCAGGCAGATACTTACTACATAGGCACTATGTTGCATGCATTGACAAATAGCAGAGGATCACGACTCTTCCATGGCTCCACAACACATTCCCCTCATTCTGATCGGCCCCAAATCAGACCCTTCCCCTGATATATCCCCCTTTCCTGACTTCCTTCTCCAGAGTAACTCTCCAATCCAAATCCCCAGAGCAGCCCTCCTTGAACCAACCCACCACAGAATTATCACCCCCATGCTTTAGCAAATTAATTTATATGGAAAATCTTATTGAATACTACTTTTGACTTCATTACCCAGAATCCACTTAATGGTGTAATCATCACAGTTGTCTAGTTTGAATATTTACTTGTCCTTAAATGGACTTTTCTTACTGTAGCCTAGAATGAAATGTATTTCATTCGAGTTATTTGTTTAAATAATGC
This sequence comes from Microcaecilia unicolor, assembly GCF_901765095.1. Taxonomy (NCBI): domain Eukaryota; kingdom Metazoa; phylum Chordata; class Amphibia; order Gymnophiona; family Siphonopidae; genus Microcaecilia; species Microcaecilia unicolor. The sequence goes on along the minus strand of NC_044032.1, from coordinate 33,254,529 downwards.
ATGGATTAGGTCATCGTGGGAGAGAGGTGGAAAACTCCACTCATAAGTCAGGTTTTCAGGCTATCTGTAATGAATATCCATGAGATAGACTTGCATGCATCGCCTTCAATGACAGAATGCATCTTTATTGGACTTATCCTGAAAAACTGAATGGTTGGACGTCCTCAAGGACAGGAATATCCTGCTCCTTTCGTAAGTGTACGTATTGAGCCTGTGATGAAGAGCAACCCTTTCAGATATGCCGTGAGGCTCCTTCTCACATTTCAGTGTTGAAGCCATAGCATCATGGGAACATTTAATTTATGAATGTTTAATTAAATACTCAATACACAATAGAATTTTGCTTTGCAATTAATTAGTGGATTTTTTTTTAATGGAGACTTTCTGTCAGGATTACTTCACAATAAATCTCATATTATTCAACAGACAACAGAAGCAGATTAGACAATGAAAGAAAATAACACCCAATTGTTTACCCTCACCCTCCTTCAAGAATGTTACACCCATACCTGATCAGATTATATAGCTGGATGGGTCATGCCTTTCACTGGATAAGAAGTCCAGGTTCTTGAGGATGCTTCCAGAGTCATCCTTAGTGATGGGACCTCAGATTAATGCTCTAGTTAAGATATCTATGTTTGTTTGTTTATTTATTTATTTATTTGTAGCATTTATACCCCGCTCAATAGCAGGTTCAGTGTGGCTTACAATGTCTGGGTACAAAGTATCCCTGAGATAGCATAGTTGTACAGAGTAGGACAAGATGAAGAGATGTGGGGGGAAGGATTTAGGTATGGATAGTGTTAGTGGTGTGGATTAGTTTGGATAGGCCTGTTTGAAGAGGTAAGTTTTCAGCAGCTTTCGGAAGGGTAGGTGTTCGTTGGTTGTTCGGAGGTATCTTGGTATGGCGTTCCAGAGTTGGCTACCTATAACGGAGAAGTTGGATGCGTAGTAGGTTTTGTATTTGAGACCTTTGCAATTAGGAAGGTGAAGATTAAGATATGTTCGAGAAGATTTGGACCTGTTCCTGGCTGGAAGGTCGATCAGATTGGCCATGTAACTTGGAGATTCTCCGTGGAGGATTTTGTGGATCAGAGTGTGGACTTTGAAGTTTATTCATTCTTTGATAGGGAGCCAGTGGAGTTTTTCACGGAGTGGTGTTGCGCTTTCAAATCGTGATTTACCAAAAATGAGTCTGGCTGCCGTGTTTTGGGCGGTTTGGAGTTTTTTCAGGGTTTGGGTTTTGCAACCAATGAAGATGCTGTTGCAGTGGTCAGCGTGGGTGAGTACTGTGGATTGTACCAAGTTGCAGAAAGTTTTTTGGGGGAGGAATGGTTTTACTCTTTTCAGAACCCACATCATGTTGAACATGAATCATGTTTAAAATGAATCAATTATGTTTAATTTGATCCTTATTTTTTCCTCAAATTTTCAGAGTATTAGTTCAGGCTATTATGTTATCATCTCTAGACAACTGCAATTCATTATATTTAGGCATTTCACATAAGGGAAGGGAAATGGGACTTGATTTACTGCCTTTCTGAGGTGTTTTTTTTTTTTTTGCAACTACGTTCAAAGCGGTTTACATATATTCAGATACTTATTTTGTACCTTGGGCAATGGAGGGTTAAGTGATTCACCCAGAGTCACAAGGAGCTGCAGTGGGAATCAAAGTCAGTTCCCCAGGATCAAAGTCTACTGCACTAAATTATTGAGGAAGCTAAGGCTGACTCAGAACACAGCTGCTAGGTTGATGTGTAAGAAAAGTAGATTTGATCATGTGACTCCGTTATTTGCGGATCTCCATTGGCTTCCTATTGAAGCATGAATTACTTTTAAACCCAGTTGCTTAGATTTCAAAGCATTGTAATGGTAGGCTCCGGAAGATTTTATTTTATTATTTTCTTTGTTAGGGTCTTCTTTTAAGAGCCGAAGCATGGATTGCCTTATCTTGCAGTTACCATCTTTGAAAAGTGTGAAATATACGTCATTATATGGCCATTCCCTAGTTTTCCATGCCGTTAGAATTTGGAATCATCTTCCACAGGATGGTCATTCTCATTTTTATTTCTTGTTTCTAAAAAAAGACTGAAAACTTATCTGTTTTGTGAAATTAGGAGATTGATTTTATATAGTTATGTATAAGTTATGGATTCTTTTGCTCAATTGTTCTGCTTGGGTCTTTTTTGTTACCTACCTTGTACGTTTTTAAGAGGATTAGGCAGGATACAGTATAGTATAGTACCATCCCATTCGTCCCTAGTGGGAAGGCCATGCTTCCTCCCATGTTATTCTAATCAATAGGCTTCATAAGAACATAAGTATTGCCATACTGGGAAAGGCCAAAGGTCCATCGAGCCCAGCATCCTGTTTCCAACAGTGGCTAATCCAGGTCACAAATACCCGACAAGAACCCAAAATGAAAAGCAGGGATATCAATTTGATTTCTGGTTTCCATTCAGAAAAAGTCACGCCCCCCATAAAGAACACACTAAATCAACTTTATGTATAAAGAAAACCTATAAGATCAATTATGGGTGGATAATATTGGCATTGCTGCAGTAGTGCCTATATATATTTTGTTATGGTGAAGGGATAAAAGAAAAATGAGTGGTGGTGGTATATGCTCGATAAGACGATAATTTAATTATTTTGCAATGGGAGTCTTATAAAGACTTAAGAATTAAAATTAATGAAATTTTGATGTAATTACATTAATTAATTAACAAATTAATTAGCAAAAAGGGAAAACAAAATAAGAAGGGATTACTTGGAAGAGATGTTGAGGTTTAGTAAGGCATCCAAATAAGAGCAGAAAGAATGGTGACTTACATAGTAACATAGTAACATAGTAAATGACGGCAGAAAAAGACCTGCATGGTCCATCCAGTCTGCCCAACAAGACAAACTCATATGTGCTACTTTTTGTGTATACCCTACTTTGATTTGTACTTGTCCTCTTCAGGGCACAGACCGTATAAGTCTGTCCAGCACTATCCCCGCCTCCCAACCACCAGCCCCGCCTCCCACCACTGGCTCTGGCACAGACCGTATAAGTCTGCCCAGCACTATCCCCGCCTCCCAACCACCAGCCCCGCCTCCCAACCACCGGCTCTGGCACAGACCGTATAAGTCTGCCCAGCACTATCCCTGCCTCCCAACCACCAGCCCCACCTCCCACCACTGGCTCTGGCACAGACCATATAAGTCTGCCCAGCACTATCCCCGCCTCCCAACCACCAGCCCCGCCTCCCAACCACAGGCTCTGGCACAGACCGTATAAGTCTGCCCAGCACTATCCCCGCCTCCCAACCACCAGCCCCGCCTCCCAACCACCGGCTCTGGCACAGACCGTATAAGTCTGCCCAGCACTATCCTCGCCTCCCACCACCGGCTGGCTCTGCCACCCAATCTCGGCTAAGCTCCTGAGATTGGATAGACTTCAAAGGGTATGTAAAAAAAAAATAATAATAAGGTTGGGGCAGAGCAAAAAAGCATGAGAACGTCAGGAAAATTGGCGGGCTCCGGACTGAGAATTGATGGGAAGCAATGAGGAAAGCTAGTTGAGGAAACTGAAGCAAGAAATTTCATTCCACCCAATCCCTCCCAAAATTTAGAAGACTGAGGGTTGGGATTGGGATCTTGGGTAATTTTGTAGTTCGGATAGCAATGTTTAGGGATGTTAAAAGTGGTAGTTTAAGTCACAGCTGCAGTAATTTAAATGAGAATTTTTTAAGCAGCCTTCATTTAAGGACAATGAATTTACTGGCTATAGGGATTTTACAGTGTAGTCTGCTTGTGTGCGAAATTGCCAGAAGCAGAAGTGAGGCCTTGAGATCACCGCAGGTCTCACTTTACAAGGTGGCTCATGGAGTATTAATACATTTGATGGAATAAATATGTGCAGCTAGGTCGCCACCGACTAGCTTTATAAAAGGTAATAAGAAAAGTGAAGGTTGAATTGAAATATTGATAATAACATTTTTATTTGTGTTGGTTATTAATTTTTGATTGGTTAATAAAGCTGTGTCCAAAATTATTTTTCCAGTTTATAAGGTTACTAGTAAAAAAAGGCCTGTTTCTGACACAAATGAAACAGGCACTAGCAAGGTTTTCCTCGGAGTGTGTATGTTTGAGAGAGTGTATGTGAGAGTGACTGTGTGTGAGAGAGAGAGAGTGAATTTGCGAGTGTGTGTGTGTGTGAGAGAGAGAGAGTGTGTGTGTGAGAATGAGAGTGTGTGCAAGTGCGTATGTGAGACACAGTGTGAGAGAGAGAGAGGGAGTGTGTTTCACACAGATACAGTGTGTGCGAGAGAGTGTGTGTGAGACACAGACTCTCTGTTAGACTGAGTGTATGAGACCAAGATAGTGTGTGAGTGACTGTGCAACACATAGAGTGAATGTGATACAGTGTGAGACATAGAGTGTGTGAGAGACAGTGTGTGAGAATGAGAGAGAGAAAGACATTGACTGTGAGAGAGAGTGTGTGAGAGAGTGTGTGTGTGACAGAGATACCTCCCCCCCTCTCTGATGTCAGGCCCCCCCTCCCTCCCTTTCTCTGGTGTCAGGCCCCCCCTCTCTCTCGCTGGTGTCTGAGCCTTACTGTGCAGGACGCTGAGCTCTGGCTGTGCTTCAAGGAACTGACCAATCCCATTTAATAGAATGCACCTCCAACATTCTGAAGCCGAGAAACCTCATGTGGTTGGTCACTTCTGCTTGTGACAAACCCGGAAGTACATGATGTCAATTCAGGAGATGGATACAGAGAGCAGGAATGCAGTGGCGTAGGAAGGGGGACAGAGAGAGCAGTGAACCAGCGCGGAGCCGACACACCCCAGCAACGTGCAGTCGGGGCGGATCGGCCCTCCCGCCCATCCCTCACCACAGGTATGCGCTCCGGGGGGGGGGGGGTGCGCTCCAGCGGGAGGAGGGTGCGCCGTGCTGCACCCGGGGGGGGGGGGGCACAGCGGCAACCCGCCCCGGGTGTCAGCTCCCCTTGCTACGGCTCTGCAGGAATGCCTCAGTCATGCAGTCAGCTTCAGAATGTTGGAGGTGCGTTTTATTATATAGGATCATAGTATTCTTTATTCATGTGTGTGTCAGGAACGGATGAGATGCAAGTGCCAATATTAAGAATGCCCTAATTAATGAATGCATAGTCGATTTGCATACATTGAGGCTCCCTTTTATCAAGCTATGGAAAAAAGGGGCCTGCGTTGGCATTGGTCTGTGTTTTAAATGCACGCCAAGGCCCCCTTTTACCGCAGCTGGTAAAAGGGCCGGTCTCGCCTTCCTTCAGGAAATGACCGAGCGGCAAGTAAAGCACTTGTCGCGCGGCCATTTGGGGAGGGGGCAGCCCTTACCGCCACACATTGAGGTGGCAGTAAGGGCTACCATGCTAGCCCGGCGGCAACAGGGCAGTGCATGGCACTGCCCGATTATCGCCAGGTAGTATCTGGCGCTACAAATTGCGTAGAGCCAGAAATGACGGCACAGTAGAGGGGGGGAAGTACCACCAGGCTGCTGCGTTAGCCCAGCGGTACTTCCTAAATAATGAGCGGTAAGCTCGTGTTGGGCTTACCACTGCTTAGTAAAAGGAACCCTACATTTTTTTTATAATATAGAGCGCATTTTACAAGCATTAATTTCTGAAATGAACTGAAAAAGTGTCCAAAATTTGGCCAAAAGACCCAAAAGACCCATTTTCCATGCACAGCCTTGAGGAAAGGTATGTTGATAAGACAACTGGATGACTTCCTTAAGTATAGAGTTTTAAAAAGACCCTTGTTTAAACTTGCAATTATGACTCAGTGAAAGGACTGGTTGATTCGACTTTCCATTTTTCTCATATTACCGGCCATTGTATTAGTAATAATTGTCTGATAATGCTATCAGCAGGAAAACACAGTTGGAACTGCATAAGCCAGGCCCTCAGTGTAATAGCAGGAGCTATAAAAGTAATGACTAGGAAATTAGATATAAGGGGATGTAGTAATTATGAAACTATACTACACACATGTTATGAAACTAGTTAAGTGTTGTAATTTCCTTGGGTGTACATAGGTTCATTATGGAGTTTCTGGAATTTGGTTCAATAACATGGTCATCCGGTCGGAGGTGGGGGGGGGGGGGGGGGGGGGGGAGAGGATACACTTCACAGATGGTGAAGCTTGGAAGAATATGAGAGAGGATTTTTTTTTCACAAAGAGGGTGATGGACACCTGAAACAGGTTTCCGAGACAGTGAAGGTAACGAGAACGAATGCAGTAAGCAGAATTGAAGCATGCATGAGAAAGAGTATGGAAGGAAGAACGCCACAGAATAAGATCTGCAACATGCAGTATCCCCCTCATTCTATACAACGAGAAACAGTGCACGCCAACTTCAGAACTACTGCAGGGTACCCGTGCTACCCCTGCGGTAGGGTTGATTTGATACATGCTACCCACGCATTAGCCCTACCACTGCTTAGTATAAGGGTCCCTTAAACACACAACTGATATAATGGGGAAATGCAAGGGAGCATTCCCTAGGGGAGGAGCATAGGTAGGTCATGGGCGTGTCTAACATTTATACACATACCTTACAAAATACTGTAAGTTATACATTAAAGTGCTACGATTATGCACACCCTCTTACACCTGCTACTGACATGGTATAAATGGACAAACCGAAAGGTTGGCGCATAACTTATGCGAATATTCTATAAGAAAACTTATGCATGTAATTATTATTATTATTATTAATTACATTTGTACCCTGCGCTTTCCCACACATAGTAGGTTCAATGCGGTTTACATAGTAAATAGAATTACAAAGTCTTGAAGGAGCATATTACAAGTTGTAAACATAGTAGTAGTGGGGTTTTGAGGATATGTAAATTGAGCATGGAGAGGTAAACAAAGATAGGATGAGCAAAAGGAGAAGAGATTGGGAGGGGTAAGGAGTAGGAAGGATGGAGAGGAAGAGATTGAGGAATGAGCATAAGGAGATTGTGAGACATGGTCAAAGGTATAATAATCGCCGGGCAGGAATCATGTGGGTGGGCTTAAAAAGTTAAGTTGGGTCATTAGGGTAAGCTTTCTTGAAGAGATGGGTCTTCAATATTTTTCTGAATGGTAGATGGTCATTGATTGTTTGGATGGATCTTGGCAGAGCGTTCCAAAGCTGGCTGCCCAAAAAGGAGAAACTGAATGCATAGGAGGTCTTGTATTTAATACCTTTGCAGTTGGGAAGGTGTAATTGCTCAAAGAATAGGCTCACAGTCTGTGTAATTTAAGACTAAACTGTAGAGTCCAGTTGTAGAACTGCTCTCTAGGTGTGCTCAAACCAGTAGGCTTTCCTTATCTGATAACACTTTTTAGGTCCTGTTTACTACTATGTTTTACCGTTATCATTCAATAATCGCAACATCAATGCGGAGTAACTGAACACCTCAGCATTAGCAGTTGGTGTATTCTCAGTATTTCACCATTCAGTTAACACAACTATTTATTTTCAACATGCATTATCTACATGGTGGTTAGCTACAAATTTGAGATTACATTAACTATACTGAATATTTAGATTATGTCTGGTAATTACCTCAGTGTTAACTGAAAGAGTGCAGACCCCACCCATCCTCTGCTCATTCCACACCCACTTCTGTATTAGGCGGTTACTGTGGTAATTGCTGAGTGCTAACTGTTAAGGCACCATGCTAAATGTTAGCACAAAACCCATTTTAACTATTAGTGAACATTAAGGAACAAATTCTATACATACCACCCAAAAATTGGCAACGAAAAAAAAAACCCGTGAAAGCACCATTCTATTCACTGCACGCTAAGTAAGGAATCGTTTACAGACTATAAGCTGACAAAACAAGGAGGATGAGTGTGTTACCCACAGAAACAGAGAATGGAGGAAGAGGAGAGGTGAGTTTAGGGAGAAAGATAAGAAGTTCAGTCTTGGTGATGTTTAGTTTCACGTGGCGGTGAGACACCCAGGCAGCAGTGTCAGACAGATTGAGACTTGGGCCTGGATTCCTGCTAACATTTCTCAAATGAAGAGGTAGATGTGGAAGTCATCAGCATAAAGAAGATACTGAAAACCATAGGAGGAGTTCCGAGCATAGGCGCCGACTCCGTAGGTGCTGTGGGTGCTCGAGCTCCCCCAATATTTTAACCCGTGTCGCCTTCCTGCCTCCCAGAACTTAAAACTCATCTTACCTCGGTCCTGGCAGGTGGCAGCAGTGAAAGGCAAGCAGGCTTGTCTTCAGCCTTCCCTTCTCTCTCAGCTCTGCTCCTGTCTTCGCAGAAACAGGAAATGAGGGCAGGACCAGAGCTGAGAAAGAAGGGAAGGCTGAAGATGAGCCTGCTCGCCTTTCACTGCTGCTGGGACCAAGGTAAGATGAGTTTTAAGTTCTGGGTGGCAGGAAGGCAAGGGTTGGGACTGGCACTTGGAGGAGAGGTGGAGACTGGCACTCGGAGGAGGGGGGCCTGGAACTCGGAGGAGGGAGGTCCTGGAACTCAGAGGAGAGGGGGGGCTGAAAAGGGGCAGGTGGTGTTTCGGGCGAGTTACTAGACATGGAGGGGAGGGGAGAGAAGAGAAATCGCTGGACAGGGGAGGGGAGGGGAGAGAGGAGAAATCACTGAACATGGAAGAGAGAGCAGGGGAGAGATGAGACTTGTTGGACATGGATGGAGGGAGGGGAGGGTAGGGTAGGGAAGACGTTAGAATTTGGTGGACATGGATGAGAGGGGAGAGTAGGGGAGAGAGGAGAATTGCTGGATTTGAATAGAGGAGGGCAGGGGAGAGAGGAGAATTGTTGGATATGAATGGAGGGGGGAGGGGGAGAGGGAGGGAGAGGGGGGAGGGGGAGGAAATGCACCACCTGTAAAAAAAAAAAAAAAAAAAACATTTCAGTACTCCCAATCATTTTGAAAAGTTGGCTCCTATGGTTCAAAAACCAAAAAACATTTCAGCACCCCCAATCAAGTTGGCTCCTATGGTTCCGAGCACCAAGGGAACAAGTATATATGGAGAGAAGAGAAGATTTCCCAGTTACATGATTGATAGTAGTGGAGGAGGATCCACCAGAGTGTACACTAAAAGTGCGATGGGAGAGATAACAAGGGAACCAAGACAGAACTAAGCCTCGAAGTACAAGTGAGGACAGCATATCAAGGAACAGGTGGTGATCAACTGTGCCAAAAGCAGCAGATTGATCAGGAAGGATGAGGATTTAGTAAAGGTCAGGAACAGGTCGCTGGAGACTTTGGCAAGGGTTGTTTCTGTTAAATGTAGAGGACACAAGCTTGATTGTAGTGGATCAAGAATTGCTTGAGATAAAAGAAAGTCAAGACAACAGCAATGAACAGCACGTTCAAATAGTTTGGATAAGAAAGGTTGGAGGGAGATGGAACAGTAATTGGAAGGGAAGCAGCTTATATTTGTCATTTGACTAAACTTCTAGAAAGAACAAAACTTCACATGGTAAAATCTATTATAGAAAGACCACTAGATTCATTTGACAATATGTGACGGCTTGTTAAGGATCCCTCAAGTACTTCAGAGTGTTGGCTCACTGTTCTGATTCCGTTTTAATGAGACCACTGGGCCTAAGTGAGTGAGTCTGTTTATTTCCTCAAACTTGGGGTGCCTACCTTTCTGATACTAGTGCCAAGCAGCCACTAATTCTGATTTCATTCAGCTGGTCTTCTACTCCAGCTCATGAGCTCTTCAGTAAAAACTCCCAAAGTTACCTTGTCGACTCGTACGTTTCCCAAGCTGACAGATTTATGACAGTTTCATATATAAATATTTATATGCTGCGACAGAGCAATTTTTAAGGGCAGATATATCCCCCCTCTCTTTCTCTCTCTATCTCTCTCACATATTTTCTCACTTAAGTAACCGCATGTTCAAACTGGGTATAGGATTCCTCACAAGCCAGGGTTCAAATTCTCTGGCCAATTGTATATATGATTCTGTTCCTCCATGCATACAAGTACATTGAAGGTCTGCTACACAAGTATATTCTGTACTCATAGGTGCATGTATCTTATACTGACAACTATACATAACATGCTAGCTCGTTATAAATCCTGTGGGTACATGAACATACACAGAAAGCTAAAAAAACTAGATATGCATACTTTAAAAGAAAGGAGAGAGAGGTACAAAAGGGAGGCACTTGAGTCATATATATATATATATATATATATATATATATATATATATATACTAGCTGTTAAGCCCATAAAAACGGGCGAGTATTGCAGCCCTCTTCTCCCCCCTGGCCTCACCCCGTCCACTGATCCCCTCCCCCCATGTCCAGCAACCCTCCTCTCTGCCCTGCTCTCACCCCATGCCCAGCAACCATGTCCTCTCCCCCCTGCCCTCCCCCCATGTCCAGCTACCCTCCTCGCCGCCGCTCCCTCCCCCTCCGTGCCGGGCCCCCTGCACTGACCTGACAGCGCCTCTCACCTCGGGCGCTGTCAGGTCAGTGCAGGGGGCCCGATATGGAGGGGGGCGGGAGCGGCGGCGAGGATGGGGGGAGGGTGGAGGTTGGTTCGCACGATGTTCGTTTCCAGGCGGCAGCGTCGGCGTCCGACAGTCCGACTCCGTTTCCCTCTCTGCTCCGCCCTCTGACATCATGATGTCTTGACACAAGGGCAGGACAGAGAGGGAAGTCTGTTCTGCGCATTTGCAGGTGAGTCGGTCACTTGCCATTTATATGTTTGATATATATATATAAATATATATATTGTAAGCACTTTCCAGCCGCTTGGCTGTGCTTCGACTTTCCCAGTCCTAGGCCCAACTCCACACCAGGTTTACTAGGTAACTCTGGATGCTTGACAGTACCGATAATTGGAATCAATTAAGATGTACATGTGTAAATTTAATTGCATGATCCGCTCCTAAATTTTACACTTGTTCCAAAAAAGGGGGTATGGAAATGGGAGGGTCATAAGCGGTTCGGGTGGATCATAGGTGTGGTTTTTGGTTACGCATGCCTAAATTTAGGCATGGGCAGTGGCACTGTGTTTTCATTGGTGCAAACGGCTATGTCTAAAGTTAAGCTTGATCCCCAGGACTAAAACACTATCCTATAAACGGAGCCTAACTTTAGGTGCAGCTTATAGAATAGCTCTCAGCATTTTTTTCAGCACCACTTTTGTCGGTGCCATTTACAGAATCTAGCCCAAAGTGTCTCGTGCGCAACCCCAAAGGTGATGTGGTCATGGGAGCAGGGGCGTAGCCAGACTTCGGTGGGAGGGGGGTCCAGAGCCCGAGGTGAGGGGGCACATTTTAGCCCCCTTCGGCGCCGCTGACCCCCCACCCCCGCCATTGCTGACCCCCCCGGCACCGCCGCCACCAACAACAACTTTGACGACCCCCCTCCTGCCGCCGACCCTCTCGACCCCCCCCCCCCGCTGCCAACCCCCCCCCCACCGCCACCGTCATCGCCTACCTTTGCTGGTGGGGGACCCCAATCCCCACCAGCCGAGGTCCTCTTCTTCCCCCCGCGCAAGGCTTTGTTCTGTTTCTGACGTCACGTCAGACTCACAGAACAAAGCCTTGCAGATCAGCTGATCTGCAAGGCTTTGTTCTGTTTCTGTGAGCCTGACGTCGTGCAGGACGTCAAAAACAGAACGAAGCCTTTGCAGGAAGAAGAGGGCCTCGGCTGACGGGGATTGGGGTCCCCCGCCAGCAAAGGTAGCCCAGGCGACGGAGGGGGAGGGTTGGCGGCATGAGGGGGGGTTGAGAGGGTCGTCGGCAGGGGGGTCCAGGGCCAAATTTAAGGGGCCGAGGCCCCCCTGGCCCTACGTAGCTACGCTACTGCATGGGAGGGGCACTGCCGGGTCAGTGGCATTCCAAATCTTTAGGCACAGTGTTATAGAACACCAGGTTTGCGTCCTCAAATTATGCACCAGAATTTACATCAGGTTTCATCCAAAGTTGGGCATGGGAATCTGTGCTAAACGCTTGTCTTTAAAAGGTGATCAGCCAAGAGCATTCTTTATTCATTGGAACTTGGCACAGTTTTTCCCAGCGTCTATTTTTAAGTGCTGTTTACTGAATCTGGCCCACAGTGTTGTAGCTTGTGTGTATTGTACCGAAATAACTGAGCCTGTCTCACTCTGAGACATCCTGGAAAATTTTAGAGCAAAAAAAGGTCTACTAAGCAAGGTTTCGGAGGTCTAGAAAGCATGATCATGACAGTGCCAGGGACCAGCGACACCATAGGCACGGTCCCCAGTTTTCAGTGCAGCTTGGGGGGAGGGACCAGATTCTACAGCACAAGGTAGAAAATCCTGCTGCCTAATCTCGATTGTGTGATAATTCAGCCGCACATTATTATTATTGTGAACATTTATATCCAGGGCTTTTTTTGAGGGGGTACTCGGGGGTACTGAGTACCCGCACCTTTTCCAGTGTCTTCTAAAATTGACCCATGAACCACAAGTTTTAATGAAAGAGCTCAGGCTCAAGACACCAATTCTGCCTTGTCATAGATTCTGTGACTGGTTGCAGGGGGCCTGGCTATTGTGGGGTGAGTCCCTCAGTGATCAGCCCACCCATGAAGGGTGGCCTGGCATTTGAGTACCGGCAACTTTTTTGCTAGAAAAATTGCACTGTTTATATCCCACATATTCCCACCAAGGCGGGCTCTGTGTGGCGTACAATACAGGAGAAGGTACATCATAATAACAGTAGTGCAAAGCTGAAGGGAAGGGGGAAAAAAAGGTAGAGAAGGGGAGGGAGGGGAAACTGAAGGGGAATGGAAGACGGAGATGCAAGGATTAAGCTGCTGAGGAGAATGAACGGTTACATGAGCATAACTTTTCATATTTTTGTACACTGAAGGTGAAGAATGCTTTTTGTTATGAAACTAAAGAAGACAATAGTCACACAGAGAACATATAATTTCAAATATCTTAGTTGGTTTCACATCATATATTTACTGATGCAATCTATTTAGGTAGCGACACTGCGCATTCACAACACGTTGAAACATCCAAATTAAGACAGTTCAAATTATATGGTTATTTGTGCAGGTTAATTTTATAACATGGTGCCATGGGTAGATGCCTACAGAGACACCTAGATAAATAATGTTTTATAAAGAAGAATAGCCATCTACTTATCTTTTTTTAAAATACTAGGGTAATTCACCTGATATCTTGTTGCACCTTATGCCTGGAATAGACTTCCTGAGCCGGTACGTCAAACTCCATCTCTGGCCGTCTTCAAATCTAAGCTAAAAGCCCACCTTTTTGATGCTGCTTTTAACTCCTAACCCTTATTCACTTGTTCAGAACCCTTATTTTATCATCCTGACTTTAATATTCCCTTATCTCTTGTTTGTCCTGTTTGTCTGTCCTAATTAGCTTGTAAGCTCTGTCGAGCAGGGACTGTCTCTTCATGTTCAAGTGTACAGCGCTGCGTACGTCTAGTAGCGCTATAGAAATGATAAGTAGTAGTAGTAGTGATACATGTCTCGCGTAGACAATCACAGCAGCCCTGGAGCAGGTGTGAATGCCTCCCACCTTTCCCTGTAAGCTGAGCAGGGGGTCCTCCGACTGCATTGCTGCCAGCAGGGGGTGCTGCTTCAATACTGTGTTTTTAATCACTAGGGACAGGCAGGTTCCCTGGAGTCTGACAGAACTTGCCTGTCTCTCAAGACTGAAAATGCAATAATGAAGCAGCACAGTGGCAGAACTGGAGGTGGAGGACTCCTGCTCAGCTTGGAGGGAACAGTGTTGCCGGTACCTATATTTTACAAGTACATGTGTGAATTAGGTAGGTCAATATTGAGCCAGTGCAGATCAGTATGCTTATAAACATTGACTGCTGTCTGCTCATTTAGACCTGGATATTCAGTACTAAGCCATATCCACGGAGCTACACTGAAAATCTGGATCGGTGGCAGTACATAAGAACGTAAGAATAGTATTACTGGGTCAGACCAATGGTCCATTGAGCCCAGTATCCTGTTTCCAACAGTGGCCAATCAAGGTCACAAGTATCTAGCAGAAACCCAAATAGTCAAAAAGGGGAAACAGCACTCCACAGGTAACGATGGGAAAAGAAAAAGGATGCGTAGTAGTAATGTGTCGACCACAACAAAATTCCTATAGTTCACAAAAAAGATCAGTATGATTCGAGTAATTTAATTTTCCTATGTATTGCTGTTCGATAATGGACTCACAACGTAGACCATGAGGCATCAGATATGACCATGTAATGAGCTAAAGGATCTCTTATAGCTATTCCAGATCCGAGCTCTAAGAACTTCATCAACCATTTTGACCCAACGGCCTGATTTAATATTATATTTAAAAGCAAAAAATGCACGGTCTACTGAATGCAAACTTCAAAAACATTAAAATAATAGAGCAGAATAGCGACTACTTAACTGAAGTGTACAGACGGTACACGAGGCACAGCGCTGGGTAATGTGAATCATCCTTCGCAGCGCTGTGCATCGTGCACTGTTTGTACCCTTCAGTTAAGTAGTTGTTATTCTGCTCTGTTATTTTAATGCTTTTGAAGTTTGCGTTCGGTAGACCGTGCATTTTTTTGCTTTTAAATATAATATTAAACAAAAGACCCAAATTGGGTGGTGGAGCAGGTGGGGGAAGAGGGGTTGGTGGTTGGGAGGTGAGGATAGTGGAGGGCAGACTTATACGGTCTGTGCCAGAGCCGGTGATGGGAGGCGGGACTGGAACAACCTTCCTGAGCCCATACGCCAAGCCCCCTCCCTGCCCACCTTCAAGTCTTTGCTTAAAACCCACCTCTTCACTGCTGCATTCGGCACCTAACTCTTACCCGTTCAGTAAATCCAGACTGCCCCAATTTGACTGCCCTATCGGACTGACCGTTCACTTGTCTTCTAGATTGTAAGCTCTTTGAGCAGGGACTGTCCCTCTATGTAAATTGTACAGCACTGCGTAACCCTAGTAGTGCTTTAGAAATGTTAAGTAGTAGTAGTAAGTACTGCTGGGCAGACTTGTATGGTCTGTGCCCTGAAAAAGGCAGGTACAAATCAAGGTAAGGTATACACATATGAGTTTATCTTGTTGGGCAGACTGGATGGACTATGCAGGTCTTTTTCTGCCGTCATCTACTATGTTACTATCCTGCTTATAATCGAATGAGAAAAACGCCCAAGTTCCGACCTAAATCGGGAGATGGACGTTTATCTCACAAAAACGAATAAAGTGGTATAATCGAAAGCCGATTTTTGGACGTTTTCAACTGCAATCCGTCGCGGATGCGGACAAAGTTGATGGGGGCGTGTCAGAGGTGTGGCGAAGGCGGAACTGGGGCGTGGTTATCTGCCAAACAGAGATGGGTGCATTTCACCGATAATGGGAAAAAGTATGCGTTTTTAGCTAGAATTTAGGACACTTTTCCTGGACCCTGTTTTTTCACGAATAAGGCCCCAAAAGTGCCCTAAATGACCAGATGACCACTGGAGGGAATCGGGGATGACCTCCCCTGACTCCCCCAGTGGTCACTAACCCCCTCCCAGCACAAAAAAATGAAGTTTCACAACTTTTTATTTTCACCCTCAAATGTCATACCCAGCTCTCCCTGACAGCAGTATGCAGGTCACTGGAGCAGTTGTTAGGGGGTGCAGTGGACTTCAGGCAGGTGGACCCAGGCCCATCCCCCCTACCTGTTACAATTGTGCTGCTTAATGCTTATTAGTCGTCCAACCCCCCCAAACCCACTATACCCACATGTAGGTGCCCCCCTTCACCCCTTAGGGCTATAGTAATGGTGTAGACTTGTGGGCAGTGGGTTTTGAGGGGGATTTGGGGGGCTCAACACACAAGGGAAGGGTGCTATGCACCTGGGAGCTCTTTTACCTTTTTTTTGTTTTTGTAAAAGTGCCCCCTAGGGTGCCCGGTTGGTGTCCTGGCATGTGAGGGGGACCAGTTCACTACGAATCCTGGCCCCTCCCACGAACAAATGCCTTGGATTTATTCGTTTTTGAGCTGGGCGCTTTCATTTTCCGTTATCGCTGAAAAACAAAAACGCCCAGCTCACACATTGTTGAATAAAACATGGACTTCTATTTTTTCCCAAAATACGGTTCGGTCCGCCCCTTCACGGACCCGTTCTTGGAGATAAACGCCCATGGAGATAGGCGTTTTCGTTCAATTATGCCCCTCTATGTTACTGTTGGAGTAGGAATTTTCTATCTACCGGCTAGCACTTGAAACCTCTTACCAGGGACAGGACAAGAAAGAAGCAATAGAATGTCGTTCTCTGATCGCATTTAAATCAGGGTCCACAATGGAGGAATGACCCATTGAGACCCAATAAGAGTTAGTCTTCTCTTAACTCTGCATCTGACAAATTTAAATTAACACCAGTGACAAAGTAGGACAATAAGACGCTTTGGGAGTTTGTGCTTTGTTCCGTGACAAACCACCCTGTCCGTGTAGCTCAAAGCTTAGTGCAAATCTATCCAGGCCCTGTGTCTTTTCCAGGATTGCTATAGGCCATCAAAGTCTTGTACTTGAGAATTTATGGGCAAAAAAAAAATCATTAAATACTAAATATAAGCCATGGATTGATTGTTTGCTGCAAGATCAGTAGCTCAGCCGAAGAAACCTGTTTCGCTGAAAGTGGAGTTCTTGCAAGAGTGATAGTAAATGACAGCAGATAAAGACCAGCATTGGCCCATCAAATCGGCCAGGAAAGGTGACTATGGTTGTACTCGTGGATCTATTCAGGTTACCCCCCCCCCCCCCACCTTGTGTTTTTAGGGTTCTACCTGCAGCACCATGAAGTTTCAGCCACCACCACATTTTGATTTCTTCATTTTACTTCATTCAGGTTAGCCCTACCCCCTTTATGTCTTTATAAAATAGGTCTGCATTAGCATGGTGTCCTGGAACAAAAATAAAGATATAAATAAACCTCCCTTGTCTGGGTGCAGTTCTCCCATTCAGTTAGAAACAATGCAATTCTCTGAGAAACAGATGGGCAGTGGCGTAGCAAGGGCGGGGCGGTGGGGGTGGTCCGCCCCTGGTGTACGCCGCTGGGGGGGTGTCGGCTCTGCTGGTTCCCTGCTCCCTCTGCCCCGGAACAGTTCCTGTTCCGGGGCAGAGGGAGCAGGGAACCAGTGGAACCGACACCCCCCCCCCCCAGCGGCGTGCACACGGCAGGCAAGAATGCACTCGGGGGGGGGGGGCTTGGGGGATGCGCTGGGGGGGTGTTGATGCGCCGAGGGGGGGGGTGTCATGCTGCACCCGGGGCGGGTGTGCAGCGGCGAACCACCCCGGGTGGCAGCCGCCCTCGCTATGCCACTGCAGATGGGTGTATTTCTGAATATTAGGCCCAATGCCTTTGGGATGGTAACTTTTTTTTAAGGCATCTTGGTCAACCAAATGTGCATTAATGAATGTGCATTGCTATTTTATTTTTAGAATTATTAATGGTCTTAAAAAAATCACCATTCTTGGAATGTAAAATACAATAATAAAAGAAACAAGACAAGGGGAAATTATTGAGTGAGAAAGAAAAGAAAAGTGAGACCAGGCTAAACACCCATGCTCCCAAAACCATTCAGCCTTCTCAAGCCACAAATGTTTGCTGGAAAAATAAGGTCTTGAAACCGTCTTAAATCTTGTCAATAATATTTTAAGATGGAAGTCGTTTGGGAAGGAATTCCAAAGGGACCAGGATATAAAAGGCAGAATCCCGTGTGCATTCCAATCCTGCAAATGTAAGCCCTCTTTTTAGTGGGCCTAGGCAAACACCTAGACACAAACCGTAAGGTGGGAGAAGCAGCAATTTAAGTTAGTTATTTGATGGGACCAGGCCGGAGCCAATTTTAAGGCTAGATGACCAGGAGGGGCATAATCGAACGAAAACGTCTATCTCCATGGGCGTTTATCTCCGAGAACGGGTCCGTGAAGGGGCGGACCGAACCGTATTTTCGAAAAAAAATAGACGTCCGTGTTTTATTCGACAATTTGTGAGCTAGGTGTTTTTGTTTTTCAGCGATAATGGAAAATGAAAGCGCCCAGCTCAAAAACGAATAAATCCAAGGCATTTGTTCGTGGGAGGGGCCAGGAGTCGTAGTGCACTGGTCCCCCTCACATGTCAGGACACCAACCGGGCACCCTAGGGGGCACTTTTACAAAAACAAAAAAAAAGGTAAAAGAGCTCCCAGGTGCATAGCACCCTTCCCTTGGGTGTTGAGCTCCCCAAATCCCCCTCAAAACCCACCGTCCACAAGTCTACACCATTACTATAGCCCTAAGGGGTGAAGGGGGGCACCTACATGTGGGTACAGTGGGTTGGGGGGGGGGGGGGGGGTTGGTCGACTAAGCATTAAGCAGCACAATTGTAACAGGTAGGGGGGGATGGGCCTGGGTCCACCTGCCTGAAGTCCACTGCACTCCCTAATAACTGCTCCAGTGACCTGCATACTGCTGCCAGGGAGGTGGGTATGACATTTGAGGGTAAAAATAAAAAGTTGTGAAACATCATGTTTTGTGGTGGGAGGGGGTTAGTGACCACTGGGGGAGTCAGGGGAGGTCATCCCCGATTCCCTCTGGTGGTAATCTGGTCATTTAGGGCACTTTTTGGGGCCTTATTCGTGAAAAAACAGGGTCCAGGAAAAGTGCCCTAAATTCTCGCTAAAAACTCATATTTATTTTTCCATTATCGGCGAAAGGCGCCCATCTCTGATCGGCCGATAACCACGCCCCAGTCCCGCCTTCACCACGCCGCCGACACGCCCCGTCAACCTTGTACGCTTCCGCGATGGAGTGCAGTTGAAAACGTCCAAGTTTGGCTTTCGATTATACCGCGTTATTCGTTTTTGGGAGATAAATGCCTATCTCCCGATTTAGGTCGCAATATAGGCGTTTTTGTCTTTCGATTATAAGCTGTCAGGTAAGCCAGGCATCAGACTTTCCATCCCGCACCAGACTCTAGACCACACCATGATGTAACTTAAAACTGGAACTTTACTGTGCTATCAATTATTGAAGCACAGGTAACAACAAAAAGTCATACCTAACACCAACTTACATACACTTAGATATCCATTCCTCCTGCTCACATTTCATACAAAAAACAAAGCTACACAGGGCAGGCATGATGGTACTCAGTCAGCTAATAATTACAGTTCAGTGAGATGTTATAAGCTGGTGCTCCTACAATTCAAACAAAATATCTTTGCTGCAAAAATGTTTCTTTCTTCCTTAAATTTCCTCCACTCTGCCACAGATGTAGTGTCCCACAGAAGTGGTGTATGGCTGCCTGGGTGGTAAGGCTACGAGTCCCAAGATGTTCCTTACTCCTTCACTATATGGAGGGAGAAGGGTCCCCACACCTCCTCACTATAGCAAGGCAGCAACCGGGTTTCAGATCTATCACTTGCTCCAATTTCCGAACCCTTGTTCACTGCAAATGCCCCAAATGTCTAACCGGTTGGGTATAGATGGACTGATTCATTCTCTCTCTCTCTCTCTCTCTCTCTCTCTCTCTCTCTCTCTCTCTCTCTCGTGCTCATCAGAGACCAGCTCTCTCTCTCTCACGGAGGCCAGCTCTCTCTCTCTCTCATCGGATGCCAACTGCAGGCATTGGCAGAAATGGGGCTCTCCCTTGACAAGTATGGTCAGTGGTGGGAGAGGTTCCAAAGACAGATTTTGGTGGTAACGTTGGAGTTTAAATCTTCTTTGGGGGATTATACTACTGCCACTAGCAACACCCTTTCAGAAGGTCCAACTTCTCCCCTGCTTCTAGACTCCCTTCTAGAAACTACCAGAAACTGTTCTAATTCTCTAGCAAGATCTGGTAGGCCTGAGTACCTCATGCACTACAACAGATGCAGGAAGCACACAGGAAAAACAGCAAGTCAAACTTGCAACCTAGAGACCCTAGGTCTGCAGATGGCTAAAAAAAACAAACATACACACACAGCCACCAACAACTCATTCAGAAAAGAAGGCTGCCAGACACTATCTAGATACAGACACTGATATACTATTAGGAAGAGCTGGGGTGGGGGGATACATACAGCCATGTACTGGATATTTTCACTTACTGTAATACCTTCCCCTGGTTATTGCAACAAATGATTTCCTAGTAAAAACAAAATCATTTGGGGTGTCCTCACCCACATCTCCTTCCTTACACAAAACAAACTAGATCAAAAAAATGTATGTAGTCCAAAATCATTTTCATGGCGGGGGGGGGGGGGGGGGGGGCTTCCAATTAATGCAGGGATCCAACAGATGAAACTAGAACCAATTAATCACATCCCTTCAAAAACTCTGAGATACCCTTTGAATTAGAGAAAGAGCATTGAACAGAAATCTCAACATTTGTAAAAATGTAATATAATGTGGCAGCAGAAAGCCAGCAACAGTCCCAGTGAGCTCTTCAGGGACATGGAAATACCTGAATGCAAATCACCTTGAGTTACATTTGAAAAAGGCTAGAACCAAATCTGAATAAATGTAAGCCACTTCTAGTTTCCTTAACACTGGTTCAGACAGTTATCTATTGTGTGCATGTTTGGAAGACGTGGTGATTTTTCTTGTAGAATTTGTTGGGTCGTCAAAATGTAGATCTCTCATATATCCATCTGACAGCAAGTTCCCTAGCATCCCTTTCTGTACTAGTTCTAAAGCATACCCTTTCCAAAGACTGTAGCTGTTAACTGTGACGGATCAAAGTAGAAATTGTTTGTGTCTGTCTCATATTTGTATGGGAACGATTCTGGATCTGGCAAAAAGAAGGACAGAAATCCATTGGAAAGATCAAAGGGCAAACAGGCAAAGAAAGCACCAAGAGCCTTCAAAGTTAGGAGAAAGTTCCTTTAATCACATAACTTGGACAATAATCTTACAAAGATGACGTGTTTCGGTGCACAAACCAACTCACTGACTAAAGCATTAAGGGCCAGCTTTTCATTCTAATACTTGTGCAAAGGATCACTACTGCACTTTTAGACATTACAACTTCTATGACCCCTGACTCAGGCACTGTGCACCGAAACATGGCCTGTGTTGGGTCATCTTTGGAAGACTGTTGTCCAACTTATGTGATTATTTAATTATTTTATTTTTGTTAGACTTGTACCCCGCGCTTTCTCACTCATGGCAGGCTCAATGCGGTGGGCAATGGAGGGTTAAGTGACTTGCCCAGAGTCACAAGGAGCTGCCTGTGCCTGAAGTGGGAATCAAACTCAGTTCCTCAGGACCAAAGTCCACCACCCTAACCACTAGGCCAGCTTTTGCTCGCAATTTTTTCAATAGTAGCTCAAGGTGAGTTACATTCAGGTACACTGAAGGAACTTTGTTCTGATTTTGAAGGATCTTCTTTGGCTATTTGAACTTTGTTCTATACTTTGAACCCTCTCTGTGCTGTGCGAAGATCAAAGGGCACCATCTAAAGATTATTAGATCAGTAACGTTTCACTCTCAATCCTTAACAAGAAAGCAGTTTATTTGAATAGGATTTGCTTATGTAAATTTAAAAAAAACCATGGAAATAGAGGCTTAATTGGAGTAGAGGTGTAGCCTAGTGGATAGACAGTAGGCTACAATACAGCAAAGACAGCATTCAAATCTTCTTTCTCACACTAATGATCTTTGTTACCTTAAGCAAAGATCATTCACTCTCTGTTGTCTCAGGTACAGCTTACATTGTAAGCGTTCTGTAATTCACTTTGATTATGCATTTGCAAAAAGGCAAGTCATCATAGCAGACTTTTTTTTCAGTCATGGGAAGATATGAGGTGTATAGGACAAACAAGGATCATCAAGCTTGTGATCTGAGGTTGAAACTATATCATTACTGTTTTGATTTGTTCTCACACCCTTGTCACCTCTCGTTTGGACTACTGCAATCTGTTTCTTGCTGGCCTCCCACTTAGTCACCTCTCCCCTCTCCAGTCGGTTCAAAACTCTGCTGCCCGTCTCGTCTTCTGCCAGGGTCGCTTTACTCATACTACCCCTCTCCTCAAGCTCCCTATCCGTTTTCGCATCCTGTTCAAACTTCTTCTACTAACCTATAAATGTACTCACTCTGCTGCTCCCCAGTATCTCTCCACACTCGTCCTTCCCTACACCCCTTCCCTTGCACTCCGCTCCATGGATAAATCCTTCTTATCTGTTCCCTTCTCCACTACTGCCAACTCCAGACTTCGCGCCTTCTGTCTCGCTGCACCCTACGCCTGGAATAAACTTCCTGAGCCCCTACGTCTTGCCCCATCCTTGGCCACCTTTAAATCTAGACTGAAAGCCCATCTCTTTAACATTGCTTTTGACTCGTAACCACTCGCCTCCACCTACCCTCCTCTCCTCCTTCCTGTACACATTAATTGATTTGATTTGCTTACTTTATTTTTTGTCTACTAGATTGTAAGCTCTTTGAGCAGGGTCTGTCTTTCTTCTTTGTTTGTGCAGCACTGCGTATGCCTTGTAGCGCTATAGAAATGCTAAATAGTAGTAGTAGTAGTAGTATTTTATTGATTGTTGGTTATAAAGCAGCTAAAATCAATAAAAAATGTTTTTCAAAACAAGGCAGGACTTATGTGAACCCAAGCTAATGTTCTGTTTTCCAGGTAGAATGTTTCTCTTACTTGTGTCTTGTTTAGAGACAAACTTGGACAAATACTGCTGTCCTACAAGTGAACCTCCTCAGAGAGGACTCTACTTTCTAAAGATAGGTTGGTGGGGGGGGGGGGGGGGGAACGGTTGACAGACATATTCTGTCTATTTCTATATGTGTATTTTGAAGACTACACCAATTTATTTCTGTCTGTACCTCTTAGTGTCAATATTACACATATAGAAAAAATGCTGTATATGCATTTCATTTCATATATGGTTCTTATATGCTCTAATATCCTTGCATTCACGATGACATGCACAGTTGCAGAGCTGGCCGAGAAAAGCAGTTCTAGGGTGGATGAATGGGGGCAAAGGGCAGTAGCCTAAAATGTTACAGTCGAAAGAGCTACAAAAGTCACTGTTCCACCATTCCTTCTCCCAAACTCCACCTGTTGCTACTCGTTCAGGGTGAGATTACCTTTCCGAATCAATCTGAGAAACATACTCTTGCTGACCCAGATTTTAGTTGCTTAGTAATCCATTTCCATCAAGACCTCTACTACTACTACTATAAATCACTTCTATAGTGCTACCAGTCGTACGCAGCGCTTTACAATTGAACATGAAGAAAGACAGTCCCTGCTCAAAAGAGCTTACAATCTAAATCAGGACAAACAGACAGGATCAATAAGGATAAGGTCCACACCCTTGGACCTTCCTGCTCTCCAAACCCAACTCCCAACTAAATTCTACCTTGTCAGTTTTTTTTACGTGCCTACCTGCTTGCATCCATTGATTCCCCTCCACTTCTTTGTTTCCCCTCTTATCTGCAGCGGTGTTTCTCTCCTGAATCAGTCCCAGGCATGACAATGTTCTTCCGCTTAGTGCAAGCCATAGGACCAAGATGGCCTCACTCTGACTGGTTCTTCTTCCCTCAGCAGTCTTAGGTCTTGTATGTCATTGTAGATGGCAGAAGACAGAGAGAGAGGCAGGCTGGTTGCTTAAAGATACAGACATAGGGAAAATGCCTCTTCCCAGTACCCAGAGCCACTCCAGCACATGCTTCTGTTTAGAGAGGAGGTACATTGTAGAATGAAGGGGGAAAACTGCTGTATTCCTGTTCTGCAGGGCAGTTGAGTCCATTTGTCTGCTGTTCCGCTGCTCTGATGTCCAGAGGCCAAGCATTGGACTACCGCTCCAGGCCACTGAAACATTTCTAGGTGGCATTATATAGTAGGTCCAAACCTGTCTGTCAGTAGCCTTGCAATATTCACAATTTGTCAAATGCCCTTGTGTTATTTGGTCTCCGCAGTCTGACAACTGGCAGCCATTTTGTTGTTCATCTTTTATTTATTTACTGAGCTTTATAGCATTGTTTGACCAAAGTGCTATTTTGAAGCAAATCCATGTATTATCCCTGTAATTCCAAAAAACAACAAGGCAAACGATCTGCAAACTCCAACGTAGACAACAAAACAACAGCTACAAAACGTAAGAATGTTCAAAAATGCATTGATGATGTCAAATACCAGACTTATTGCCCGACACAGGCCGTGTTTCGCCCAAGAAGGGCTGCATCAGGGGCTAAATCAATTAAAACACATAGAAATAACACATAAAAATATATACTTAAAAAATACACCATGGTTAAAATCATTTATTTTTTATTTAATCCATGGTGTGTTATATTTATTCTATTCTATTATTTTATTTACAGTAATTTGTAATGTTGTATTTTTTTATTGACATCATCAATAAATGTTACATTCTTCCGTTTTGTATCTGCTGTTTTGTTATCCCTGTAATACTACATGTCGCCAAAAATTGTTTGCGCAAATTTGGGCACGTGCTCATTTTGTGTGCACAAGTTTAATTGAATAATGAGCTAATTAGCGCCAAGAATTGGCTTTTTAACAAGTGATTATTGGCACTAATTAGATTCAATTGACATTTGCATGCATAAATTTAGGCACGGGATCCTTGCCTAAATTTTACATGTGATCTGAAAAAAGGGGCATAGAAATGGGAGGATCATGGGTATAACAGAAGCATTCCTAAAATGATCATATGCTATTATAGAATAACGGGGATGCATGCCTAATGTAGGTGCGTACATTTGCGCCACATTTCAGTTGGTGCAAATGGCCATGCCTAAAGTTAGGTGTGATTCCCGGGCATAAGCGCTATTCTATAAACCATGCCTAACTTTAAACACGGCTTATAGAATAGCGCTTTTTTGGCGCTCATTTTTGGGCACCATATATAGAATCTAGCCCTGTCTGCTTTAACATTGCATTCACACATCAATGATAAGATAAAAGCTTTAGTAAAATGAGTCACTTTTCTTCAAGGTTAAACTGAAAAATTGTTTTCAAAAGCCAAAAATAATGTATAGATGTAAGCCCACCCCTCCCCCCAAAAAAATCAGTGTCATTAACTCCATGGAATCATTGTGCCTTATCTTTCTTAGGGGCTCCTTTTTCTTCCTCCTCCCATGCCTTCTCCCTCACGTGAACTTTGGTATCACAGTAATTCAGCAAGCCCTCTTTCTTAAAGCTGAAATGTACGTCTACGTGTGTGACAGATTTTGCGTAGGAACAGCAGCTCAGCGAAACCCTACAGGAATTCCCCCAGGGTCCAGTAATGGGTTTGGCTTGTTTTCAGGCCTGGGTTTCAAGATGACTTGTAAAATAATAACATCCCTAACGAATTCCATGGAAGACATTCTGAGGAGCTGGAGCTGGCTCTGATCGATTAGAAACACCTGGTGCTGGAAGGTTCTGCGCACTCCAGCAGCACCACAGAGAATCCTGGGTGCTCAGGACAGACTCATTAGTGGAAAGCTGCCGAGGAGCTCCTGTCAATCAAAGGATTAAGAGCAGACAATTTTGTTTACAGGAGGCTATCAAGTGTGGCTCTTTCTTTAGCAACATTGAGATTGATCTGATTAATAACATGACTATTTATACCTCAACTCAGTGCATTAATAATTTATAATTATAAATAGCAATATTAAAGCCCTTGAGCACTGTATGACATCTTGTGAAGTAAGTGCAGCCATTGATTTCCCTTGTCAGGAAAAGCTGTTCATCTCTCTCTCTCTTTCTCTCTCTCTCTCTCTCTCTCTCTCTCCCCCCCCCCCCTTCCCTCTCTCTCCCTCTCACTTTCTGTGGTCCCTTATTTTTTCTCTTTTATATATCAAGGTAACTGCTCCCTTTAAAAGGTTTATCTTTGCAATGTACCAGATAGACATTTCCACATCTTCCACTCCTAGTCATGCATTAACTTTCTCTTCTCTTTAACTTTTCCCAACCTCTTGGACTTTCCTCTTTCATTACCCCATTTGTCGTTACTTCTTTCTTTCTAATTCTGGCTTTGACTGGTTGTCAGACTTGTGAGTTCTTGTACCAAGTAGAGCACTGATGAGCCCGGTACTCGGGCCAGGTTTTGCTTGGCGGCTGGACAACCCCGGGTTTCACCTGCGCTGACCACCGTTCCCCAGAGGTTGAGCCCCTAGGTGCGGGCGGCCTGCAGGGCTTACGAGATGGAGCAGGAAGTGGGGTGGTGAACGTAATGACCAGACAGGTAGCAGGCAAGAGAGTGATCCAGGTACAGGCAAAGTCAATAGGCAGCAGGCAAGGGAGTAATCTAGGAACAGGCAATGTTAACAGGCAGGCAGCAGGCAGGGGAATAATTCAAGTATAGGCAGTGTCAATAGGCAAATAACAGGCAAGAGAGTAATCCAGGCACAGGTAAGTCAATAGGCAGGCAGCAGGTCAAGAGAGTAATCCAGGTATGGGCAAAGTCAGTAGGCAGGCAGCAGGTCAAGAGAGTAATCCGGTACAGGCAAAGCCAGTAGGCAGGCAGCAGGCAAGAGAGTAATCTAGGTACAGGCAAAGTCAGTAGGCAGGCAGCAGGCAAGAGAGTAATCCAGGCACAGGCAAAGTCAGCAACGAGGGACAAAGTAGAAAAGAGGCACACTACTGAGCAAGTAACACCTACCAAAGTAGAAGCCGAAGCATGGTCCAGGAAGAACTCAGCTGATAAAGTGCTGGCATCTGACATCAGCAGGGACCAGCAGGGAGAAGGAGCACAGCCATAGGACAAGAGCAGGGGAAGGAGGAACCAGAAGACCAATAGGAGGGAAGCAAGGGAAGCCAGGCAGAGAGAGAGCAGACTCAGGTGTGTGGAAGCAAAGCAATCAAGGAGCCTGGACGCCAGGCAGAGAGAGAGCAGAACCAGGTGCATGGAAGCAAAGCAATCAAGGAGCCTGCAGCCAGAGAAGAACTACACACACATGGCTTAGGGCTGTGGCAGTCAAGTGTGCGTGTCGACGGGACCCCGCACAGCCCGAGGACGCCACTTGCGTTGAGGTAGGAGACATGACACTGTTTCTTCGTTACACTTCTGGTCTACTTGGGATGATAAAGGCTCAAACAAGGAAGAGAACAAAACTGACATGGATTAATTGTGATACCCTGCAGGCAGCAACGTTCGCATGACTGACAGGTGGGAGATATCCTTAGCTAGAACAGTGCAGACGGGGCAATTGGGCAGACTACGTGGGTTACCTTATTCTCATTTGACATCTATATCACTAATACAAGGCCTTTTCTTTTGGTTCTGCTATATTTGGGATCAGAACTGCTCCAACCTCTAGGTAAGACTGGGCAGCCACCCAAGGCAGCAGCTTCTTTGGGACATTAAAGAGTCAAAACACTACCATACCAGAAGGTCTTGAGAGTCAAGCAAAGTCAAAGAACTATCAATGAGTACTTTCACCTACATTTTCATATGAAGTTTATTTGATCATCAAGATTGTTGAGTTTAATTGTCAAAATATTGGAACAAGGGGACTGTAGGATAAGGGCCTAAAATTAATGGGGCGGGGGGAGGGGTAAAGTTGAAGGTTTGCCTATAGCATCACTACCCTTGAACTGGCTCTGTTCAGGATGTGTGTTTTATGAAATCAATTTTACATATTTTTATTTTTGTGTTTTGGAAGCCTATAGACCACATATGCATTTTGTGGTGTAGTATATTAAGGAATTGGCCATTCGTAAACTACATAACCAAAAGAAAAAAAAAAGCTATTTCACAGGAAATGATCAAGAATAAATACAGATACAATTCTACTAAAACTGAACTACTCACAATAGAAATATTATTGGAGAAAAATACCTCAGAATTTCAAACATTTAGCTACAGCTAAGGTTGCTATATTCATAGGTCTAAAAAAATGTTTCTCTTTTGTAGGGCTTACACTGTTATGCAATTTACTTATAATTGTTACTTTAAAAAAATCTCAAAAAATATCCTTCACTATAAACAGGGCACAACAATTGAACAAACACAAATAGTCCAATTTGTGTCTATTTGCAACTTTGTTTTATAAGAATGCCATATATAATGTGCAGTGTTTATTAACTTGATATACAATTCTTCATGTCAAACCCATCAGAGAAAATTTGGCCAATAGATCAGGTAAGTAGAAGCTATTGTCCAGGCGGAAGCACATCAAACCAACCCTCCACTAAAAGTTTCTCCGAACCAATTTCCATCGTACCATTGACACTTATGACCCCCTAATGGAAGCATAATGCTGAAACACAGCCCATGACAGGTCTTCAATAAAAGCTTGTTTTCTGCATGCATTCTTGAGACCCAGTGTGCTTCATCTGTATTTGCAACTCATAAACAGGAATGCATAATTTACTATTCATAGTAATACTCTGCTTCTAGAATGCACATAACCATCCCCAATCAGGAGCTTTTCAATCCAAAAAAGATCCCTGCACTGGCATGCACTTTTTGAGGAAAAAAAGTCACGTGCTAGAACTTCAACCAGAAAACAGTAATCACAAACACAACTGGTCACATTTAATACAAAATATGGATGCTCTCTCACTTCTCTATGGACCTTACTTCCAACCATATAAAACTGTAATCTTTCAAACTCTTGTAATACCCTTATTCAAACCGTTCACAAAATGGAGGGCTCCTCTCAAAACAATCAAATGTTCCTACTAGTCCACGGTGTAACTGAGCATCCAATCAATTCAAAGCATCAATCAACCAACCAATGAACTCAAAGTATCAATCAACCAACCAACCAATCGTCATAAATTCTGCCCTTCATTTTTCTATTGCTCATTTTCTCTTCAATGCCCTTTGCTACTCAAAACATTCCAAACTGTCATAATGCACATTCAATACTCATGTATTATCACTTCATTTCACTCTTTATAGCATCCATAAATTTTATACACTGCTCAGGTGTTAGGCCTCAGTTAGTTAATTAAGCAGATATTAGTTGGACATTGACACTGACTAGATAATTTGAAAGCTTGTCCTTGTTCCACCCCAAACCTGGCCTCATACAGATAGTAACGAGCCGTTCAGTCAGACTTTGGACACATAATATTCATATAGGGATCCTTTTACAGAGTGGTAAGTTTTTGCACGTACCATACTTAGGGGTCCTTTTACTAAGGTGTGCTAAAAAATGGCCTATGGTAGTGTAGGCGTGTGTCTTGGATGCGCGCACATTCATTTTTTCAACACACCTGTAAAAAATGCCTTTATTTTGGGCTGAACATGGACGTGTGGCAAAATATAAATTGGTGGGCGTCCATTTGGGGTCTGAGACCTTACCGCCACCAATTCACTTATCAGTAAGGTCTCACGCATTAACTGGGTGGTAATCATCTACGCATGTACAATGCCGATTACCACCCGGTTAGCGCCACGTGCCGGAAAATAAAATATTTTTTTCTGGCGCACGTAAAAAATGAAATTACCACCTGGGTTACGCAGGAGCCGGGCGGTAGTTCTGAATCGGCGCACGTTGGGCGCATGTAGGCACCTATGTGGCTTAGTAAAAGGGCCCCTTAAATGTGCGGCAATTGTCCTCTGCAGTTACTGAAATATTCTTCTCATATAGGTTAGGAGGGTAAGGGCCGCCGAGAGGGGGGGACAGGGGGGGCAAAAGTCCCCGGGCCCGGACCTCCGGGGGGGGGCCCGGCGCCGCTGCAGTCCGGACCGCCCTCCGTAGCTCCCGGAACTAACCTGAAGCGCCTTCACGTTCGCATCGCAGCAAGCAGCAGCAGCAGCAGCAGGGCAGGCCACTCCTTCCTTCCGTGTCCCACCCTCGCCTGATGTAACAACCGCGAGGGCGGGGCACGGAAGGAAGGAGAGGTCTGCCGTTAGTTCATAGGGCCCGGCAGCGGGTGGAGGGGGGGCCCGGCGACTTCGGGTGGGGAGGGGCGCGACGCGACCTCGGGTGGAGGGGGCCCAGCGACTTTGGGTGGGGGCGGGGCGTGACGCAACCTCGGGTGGGGGGGCCCGGGGCCGGTCTTGTCCCGGGCCCGGCCCTGGCTCTCGGTGGCCCTGAGGAGGGTTTGTAATTAGAACAGATGAACTTCACACTTCTTCTTGTGGAGACAGTAAGCGCACCTACACTAATCTCACAAGTTACAGTGAGCGGTAAGTACAATGAGCCAACTGCAGTTTGCAGACCATATCCATCAGGGGCGTAGCCAGACACCCAATTTTGGGTGGGCCTGGGCCCAAGATGAGTGGACAGAAGAACCCCGCCCCATCCCACAGGTGATTTGGTCTCTCCTTCTATCGCCTGCATGCCAGGTATGGTCTCTCAAACATCCCCCCTTTCCCACATACCTTGAAGTAGAGGAGTGTGGTAGCCGTGTTAGTCCACTCTTAAGGTTATCAATAGAAATCAAACAAAATAAAACATGGAAAAGAAAATAAGATGATACCTTTTTTATTGGACATAACTTAATACATTTCTTGATTAGCTTTCAAAGGTTGCCCTTCTTCGTCAGATCGGAAATAAGCAAATGTGCTAGCTGACAGTGTATATAAGTGAAAACATTCAAGCATTACTATGACAGTCTGGCAGGGTGGGAGGATGGGGGTGGGTCGGAGGTATGCATGGGGACATCAAAGCATATCACTGATATTCTAACAGGATGGGTGTGGATAGGTGAGGGGTGGGGTGATCAACAGAGACATATAGCTTTATGGTTTATAATGGACTAGGAACCCCAGATCCTTGTTAAAGCTGTATTTCTCTGTTGATCACCCTCCCCTCACCTATCCACACCTATCCTGTTAGAATATCAATGATATGCTTTGATGTCCCCATGCATACCTTCTACCCACCCCCATCCTCCCACCCTGTCAGACTGTCATAGTAATGCTTGAATGTTTTCAGTTATATACACTGTCAGCTAGCACATTTGCTTATTTCCGATCCGCATACCTTTTAAATAGCAGATTTTCACCAGCAACGAGCAGCAACTACTACACTTTGCTTATGTGATCCCACTGCCTTCCCGCTGATGCAACTTCCTGTTTCCGCATAGACGGGAATATGTCAGAGGGAAGGCTGTGGGGCTGGAGCTAGCAGTACACATCAGTCGCTGTTTGCTGCAGGTGAAGATCTGCTATTTACAAAGTATGCAAGAGATACAGTTGTTGGAAGTTTTCAGCTGGTGGGGCTTGGGAATCCTTGCCAGCTACATCATAGGTGTGCTGAAACTGGGTGGGCCTGAGCCCACCTGGGCCCACCCTTGGCTACGCCACTGAATCCGTTCTCTACCCGTAACCTGCCCAGTTCCCACACCCTAACTCAGCATGCAGTTAACACGTAAATTAGCTCGTGTTGTCATGCCACTGCAGTAACAGTTACCACTTTTGTACAATACCAGTGCATGCTAATTTGTGCGTCAACTGCTTAAAAAAATACATAGTGAAGTTATATATTCACCACCAATTAGTGAGCGAATAATTTTATTCGAATGGTGTACCATGTGTGTCTTTTCTGTTTAGGTTGATTGTTTATGTTGTATCTTATTTTATTACTAGCCGTTGAGCCCGTAAAAACGGGCTGATATTGGGGTTTTCCTTCCCCCTCCCCGCGAGGTCGCCACCGCTACCGTACCCCCCCCCCCCCCCCGGAGTTGCCGCCATCCCTCCACCCGTCCCGGGCCCTCTCTTCGTTATTCAACTTACAGCAGCGCCGAAACAGCAGCAAGCAGCTCAGCTTCAGCTCCTGTTGGCCTTCCTTCACTGCCTGTGCCCCGCCCTCGTGTGACGTCACGTCGGCGAGGGCGGGGCACAGGCAGGGAAGGAAGGCCGACGGGAGCTGAAGCTGAGCTGCTTGCTGCTGTTTCGGCGCTGCTGTAAGTTGAATAACGAAGAGAGGGCCCGGGCCGGGTGAAGGGGGGGTGGTGGCGACTCCGGGGGTGGGGGGGGGGCGGTAGCGGCTACCTTGGGGGGGGGGAGCGGTAGCGACGTCAGCGGTTCCCTCCCTCCCCTTCTTCGCAGTTTCCCTCTCTGTCCCGCCCCCCCTTCCCCCGTCATCATGTCTTGACGCGGGGGCGGGACAGAGAGGGAAGTCTCTACTGCGCATTTGCAGGTGAGTCGGTCACTTGCCATTTATAGGTTTGATGTTGCGTGCTCTGGAACTCTTTGCTGGAGGACGTAGTAACAACAGTTAGTGTATCTGAGTTCAAAAAAGGTTTGGACAAGTTCCTGGAGGAAAAGTCCATAGTCTGCTATTGAAACGGACATGGGGAAGCCACTGCTTGCCCTGGGATTGGTAGCATGGAATTTTGCTACTATTTGGCTTTCTGCAGGTATTTGTGACCTGGGTTGACCACTGTTGGAAATAGGATACTGGGCTAAATGGACCATTGGTCTGACCCAGTATGGCTATTCATATGTTCTTATGCAGTGAATGTATTTTTAGATCGGTGAGATATAAATTCGTGCAAATAAAAATATAAAATAAGTATTGCATCTTGTCTATATGGGAACATGTTCAATTTTATTAGATAAACTATTGCATCAAATGAGAGTATCTGAGATATCTCACAGCCTTCCATTTATATTTACGGTAATCAATAGAAATAAAACATGGAAAAGAAAATAAGATGATACCTTTTTTATTGGACATAACTTAATACATTTCTTGATTAGCTGTCGAAGGTTGCCCTTCTTTGTCAGATCGGAAATAAGCAAATGTTGGTAGATGACAGTATATATAAGTGATACATCAAAGCATTTCAGTGATAGTCTAACAGGGTGGGGGTGGATAGGAGATATGCATGGGAACATAAAAGCATTTCAGTGATAGTCTAACAGGGGCATATCTGCATGGGGCCTCAGGGGCCTGGGCCCCCGCAGATTTTGCCCTGGATCCCCCTACCGCCATCAACCCTCCCCCGCTGCAGTTGCTTACTTTTGCTGGCAGGGGACCCCAACCCCCACCAGCCGAGGTCCGCTTCCACCTGCCGCTGCCTTAAAAACTACTTCTTCAGCCGGCGGGGGACCCCAAACCCACGCCAGCCGCCCCGAGGTGTTTAAAATTCATCTTCGGCCTCCGTGGCCTTGCTGCTGTTGATAGGCGCTGTTGAATCCACTTCGGAGTCTGACGTCCGCATGGTCAAGCGACCTCCGCATGGTCTCTTAACACATGGCCATGTGTGTCTGGAGTCTTTTTGCCCGCTGCCGTAGAAAGGGTCCTGGTGTGAGGGAAATACCGCCCCCGCTGCAAGCGCATGGCCCTTTTTCTGCAGCTTGGTAAAAGGACCCCTGAAAGCAAAATATCATCACACCGCCTCCCACAGGCAGGTACACCAGCAGAGAACTCCAGTTCACATCAATGATGCTTAGCGGGCCGTGACCAAGTCAACATTTGCAAGGCGAGCAATAATTCCAGAGCTGACAAATTTCCTCGGGGGGAAATGTTAGGCTATTCCCAGATGTCAGATAATCCTGCTACCTGCAGCGCTGTGTTTCATATGCTATAACCAAAAACTAGAAATACTACAATGTATTGGGTTTTAAGTCCAAAAGCAAAGAACTGCCAACAGTATCCCTCCTTGAACTTGGCCATTCAGCTCCTCTGAGTTTACCTTTTATAGTTCTCAACTGACCATTTCTGCTGGTCAGAACCATTAGTCCATGCATACAAGATGGCAAGCCTTACTGGGGGAACTACTACTATTTAGCATTTCTATAGCGCTACAAGGCGTACGCAGCGCTGCACAAACATAGAAGAAAGACAGTCCCTGCTCAAAGAGCTTACAATCTAATAGACAAAAAATAAAGTAAGCAAATCAAATCAATTGGCAGTTGGCAGACAATCATTTTTTATATGTAATGGAACTGAAGGCATATTTGATAGAGTTCTGTCCCCTCGTAACTCTGTAGCTTCATTCTATTCGATCCCCAGAAACCATTTTATAGACCTTTCCTTTCCTTCTCAACTGAACACCGCAGCTTCCAAGAGATGTGGAAATGCGTTTCGTTTTTCTTTTTCCCGTAACTTAGTTTCTTTTCGTGGATCTGTTGAGAACTGTTGCTTTTCTGATGTCTGTAACATTACGCAGTGAAGATGAGGCTCCCCATAGAGAGTTAAACAGCAGCTGATGGAAGAGGAAACCAGCTGCACCAGGCGTTCGTTCACATTCTGACCCTTCCTGTGCACAGTAGAGAGAGCTTGGAAGAACTTGATGAGCTATCAGCAGGCTGACTTCTCACTTGGTTAACTAAGAGATAAAAATCCCAATGGGATGCGGAGGTAGGGATGGTAAGCAGGGAATAATTTCTTCAAATTTTCAGCCACTTCCATTAATAGCAGACTGTGCAAGCTTTGCTGTGCTTTTTTTTTTTTTTTTTATCTTAGTTCATGAACGTGGATGGTTTGAATATTTATGAGATAGAAACA
This sequence comes from Microcaecilia unicolor, assembly GCF_901765095.1. Lineage (NCBI taxonomy): Eukaryota > Metazoa > Chordata > Amphibia > Gymnophiona > Siphonopidae > Microcaecilia > Microcaecilia unicolor. The sequence goes on along the minus strand of NC_044032.1, from coordinate 33,220,185 downwards.
TAGAGGAGATCATTTTATAAGGGGGGACCCCATGTTAGGTTGATTTATACAGGCAAGTAGGGTGAGTAGCATAAGAGGCAGGTATGTTTATTGACACCAGATCTAGAGCAGGTGTAAATGTACAAACCAAGGGCCCTGTTTACTAAGGGTAGCTAGCATTTTTAGCACATGCTAATGTTAGCTTGTGCTAATGTTAGAGACACCCAGGAACAGGCAATGTTAACAGGCAGGGGAGTAATCCAAGTATAGGCAGTGTCAATAGGCAAATAACAGGCAAGAGAGTAATCCAGGCACAGGTAAGTCAATAGGCAGGCAGCAGGTCAAGAGAGTAATCCAGGTATGGGCAAAGTTAGTAGGCAGGCAGCAGGTCAAGAGAGTAATCCAGGTACAGGCAAAGTCAGTAGGCAGGTAGCAGGCAAGAGAGAGTAATCCAGGCACAGGCAAAGTCAGCAACGAGGGACAAAGTAGAAAAGAAGCACACTGCTGAGCAAGTAACACCTACCAAAGTAGAAGCCGAAGCATGGAGTCCAGGAAGAGCTCAGCTGATAAAGAGGAAAAATGATTAGTGCATGTTAAAACACTAGCACATCTAAAGAGCAGCTTATTAAACAGGGCAAATTATTTGATAATCTATGTACATATGTGGAGAGTAGAGGAGTAGCCTAGTGGTTAGTGCGGCAGCCTTTGATCCTGGGGAACTGAGTTCAAGTCCCTCAACTCATTATGACTCTGGGCACATCATTTTCACCCTTAACCCTCCATTCCCTGAGCTACATAATAAGAGCCTATCCAGCTTATTTTCGAAAGAGATTGCCGGCCATGTTCCAACACAAATCTGGAGATGGCCGACCATCTCCTCAAGCCGGCCAAATCGGTATAATCGAAAGCCAATTTTGGCTTGCTCCAACAGCTTGCCGTCGCCGGGACAGCCAAAGTTCCCAGGGGTGTGTCGGAAGGGTAGCGAAAGCGGGACAGGGGCGTGCTGGGGTGTGCTTAAGAGATGGGCGCCTCGGCCGATAATGGAAAAAAGAAGGGCATCCCTGGGGAGAATTTGGTCCACTTTATTTGGTCCCTTTTTTTTCAGGTCCAAGTCCCAAAACAGTGCCCAAACTGACCAGATGACCACCGGAGGGAATCGGGATCACCTCCCCTGACTCCCCCAGTGGTCACTAACCCCCTCCCACCCTCAAAAAAACAACTTTAAAAACTTTTTTTGCCAGCCTCTATGAAAGCCTCAAATGTCATACTCAGGTCCATCGCAGCAGTATACAGGTCCCTGGAGCAGTTTTAGTGGGTGCAGTGGACTTCAGGCAGGCGGACCCAGGCCCATCCCCCCCCCACCTGTTACACTTGTGGTGGAAAATAGGAGCCCTTCAAAACCCACCCGAAACCCACTGTACCCACATGTAGGTGCCCCCTTCACCCCTTAGGGCTATGGTAGTGGTGTATAGTTGTGGGTAGTGGGGTTGGGGGGGTTGGGGGGCTCAGCACCCAAGGTAAGGGAGCTATGCACCTGGGAGCTATTTTTATTTTTAATTTTTAGAAGTGCCCCCTAGGGTGCCCGGTTGGTGTCCTGGCATATCAGGAGGACCAGTGCACTACAAATGCTGGCTCCTCCCACAACCAAATGCCTTGGATTTGGCCGGGTTTGAGTTCGCCGGCCTCAGCGAAAACCGAGGCCAGCCATCTCAAACCCAGCCATCTCTGACATTTGGCCGGCCCCAACCGTATTATCGAAACGAAAGATGGACGCCCATCTCGTTCAAACATACGGCCGGCCCCGCCCCTTCGCGGCGCCGTCCTCAGAGATGGGCACCCTTAGAGATGGGCGTCCCCGGTCAAAAATTCCCCTTTACGTGTAAATTCCTTTCAATGTAATCACAGAACGGTAATATATCAAGTCCCTTTCCCTACATTTCAACTCTACACTGCTATCACTTTTGCAGTGATCAACATTTTATAAGAAGCGTATGTGAACACTTCTGCACATAAATGACTAATATACCCCAAAGTGGGTGCATACTTTACAGCTTAAAGCACCCCCCCATATAAAATCACATCTATCCCCCTCATTCTATAATCTTGCATATACAATTTTACACTTAGCATGCAAAATTGCTCAATTAGCTTAATACCAACAGTTATGTGTCTAACTTAATTGACAAATTAGCTGCTAATTGGCACAAACAACCAACTAGTGATGATAACTGATGTTAATTGGTACTAATTGGCAAGTACATGTATAACCAAAGGGCCATCAAGCCCAGCATCCAGTTTCCAACAGTGGCCAATCCAGGTCACAAGTACCGTGGCAACATCTCAAACAGTATAATATATTTTATGCTGTTTATCCTAGAAATAAGCAATGGATTTTCCCCAAGTCCATTTTAATAATGGCTTATGGACTTTTCTTTTAGGAAGTTATCCAAACTTTTTTTAAACCCCGCTAAGCTAACTGCTATTACCACATTCTCTGGCAATGAATTCCAGAGTTTAATTACTTGCTGAGTGAAGAAATATTTTCTTCAATTTGTTTTAAATGTACTACTTTGTAGCTTCACTGTGTGCTCCCTAGTCCTACTATTTTTTTGAAAGAGTAAACAAGTGATTCACGTCTACTTGTTCCACTCCACTCAGTATTTTATATGCCCCTATCATATCTCCAGTCAGCCATCTTTTCTCCAAGCTGAAGAGCTCAAGCTGTTTCAGTCTTTCCTGGAGGCTACCCGTGGGTTCTGAGGACCAGTTGTCCTCCCAAGAGCTGCCCTCCTGCACTGAACTACTAGGGCTGGCCACACCTAGCCAGCCTTCTCCCTCGTTGGGCTCCTAGTCCTGATCACACCCCGAAGGCCTTCACCCTTACTAGGCCCCTAATGCCAATCATACCCCAGAAGCCTTCAGCTTCACTGGTCCCTTCTTCAAGAGGAGTCTCTGGGGTTTCTCCCTGATGGGTTCAGGATTACGAGCTCTTTAACAGGGCTCTAGAACCACCAGTTCCATAGTTCCCCACTCAAGGGATACCTCTGCTCTTTTTGACCCTAGACACAGATAGTGTCCCCACATTTTCTCCTACCTGAGCTGCTCCCAAAGGCTTCTTCACCTTGAGCCTGCTCCCAATGGCTGTTGCTCTCAAGGGTTTCTGCTCTTCTTGTCTTCAAGACAGCCTCTAATGGTATTCTCCCTGCTTGAGTTTAGAGTTTCCAACTCTTAATAATACTGTGTAACCACTAGTAACAGGATTTCCTCAACTAGAGAACTATGTCCCATTTCAGACAGAACCATCAGTTCAGCATGAAACAAATAAACTTCGTTAGAAGTCACGGACCTAGAAAGGGATCTGGGAGTCATCGTTGATAAGACGTTAAAAACTTCGGCAGCTAAGAAAGTGCACAGAATGTTGAGTATTATTAGGAAAGGGATGGAAAACAAACAAACACGAGAATGTTATAATACCGTTGTATCGCTCCATGGTGCGACCACACCTCAAGTATTGTGTCCAATTCTGGTTGCCGCATCTCAAAAAAGGTATAAAGGAATGAGAGAAGGTGCAGAGAAGGGCAACGAAAATGATAAAGGGTTGAGAAGGTTAGGGCTCTTCAGCTTGGAGAAAAGGCGGCTGAGGGGTGATATGATAGAAGTCTACAAGATAATGAGCGGAGTAGAGAGGACAGATGTGAAGCATTTGTTTACACTTTCAAACAACAACAAAACCAGGGGACACAAGATGAAGCTAGTATATGGTAGATTTAAAACAAATAGGAGAAAGTTTTTCTTTACTCAGCGTGTAGTTAGACTCTGGAACTCGTTGCCGGAGAGTGTAGTGACAACAGCTGGCCTTACGGAATTTAAAGGGGATTTGGACAGATTCCTGAGTGAAATGTCCATTGAACATTATTAATTTTTTTTTTTTTTTTTAGGGGGGGGGGGGGGGGGGTTTGACAGGTTCTTGAAGCCTAGATTGGCCGCTGTCGGAGACAGGATGCTGGGCTTGATGGGCCCTTGGTCTTTTTCCAGTATGGCGGTCCTTATGTACCTATGTACTAAGGTTAATCAACTCTCTCAGTGAATTCCCAATGTGCCACCAATCTGCCTCTCCCCTAAACTCATGGGGATCAGGTTTTCAATTCCTTCATTTTGATTCCGATCTCTCCATATTTTGTGTAGGCATAGTTTAATCCACAAGCTTGTATTCCTGTAAGAGAATGAATCTCTTCAAAGTGTGTGGAAATGCTCCCATCCACCTATCCGTTTGTCCTCATTTGCATGCAGACAGAGCTGTTGGACCCATCCCCCCCTACTGTAAAATGTAACATAGTTCAGCACATTCCTGTACAGCTCTACTAAGGCAAACAAAGTGACCGTTTACCTTATAAAGAATAAACCTGTTTGTATTTTGACAACACTTTACCCAGATTTCTTCGGGGGGGGGGGAGGGGGGAGTCGTCACTTGTTTATCTTCCTAAGAAGACTGAGATCAAAGACCGCAATGGGGATAAATGTAGAAGTAATGACCAGAGTACAGCACAAGAGCTTCAGACTTTTCAGTGGCTGGACAACTGTTATAGAATACACAGTCAGGCCAGTTGTGCTTATGTGCAAGTAAGACCCAATTCAAAAAGTTGTTAAAGATTCATTTTTTTTTGTGCATGACTTTTTATGAGGGATGTACGTCATGTTAACAAATGATAATACAAGTCCACTTAGGTGTGAAACACCTTTTAAACTTGATTCTGAGTATTAGGCATTTTGAATGGTAGAAAAGCATATTAGTCAAGGATAATGTATTGCTAGCACCATTAATTTTGGAGGGAATCATGGATGAGTAGCACTGTTGATTTTGTTTGATATGTGTGTATTGTATATAATTTATTTATTTTATTTATTTATGACATTTATATCCCACAGTATTCCCACCCAAGGGCAGGCTCAATGTGGCGTACAATAGTTAAAAAGCAAACAATAGTACAAAATACAAGGTCACAAGAGGGAGAAAGAAGTAACTGAGGAAAATGAAGAGAGGAGAGGTGTTAAGTTATCATAGAGAGAGAGAGAGCCGTGGGTTAAAATGGCATGGCTCCAGAAGGGCTCACAGCATATGCTCTGCCAAAAAGGAAGGTCTTGAGTAGCTTCTTAAAGGTCAGGTGATCAGGAGTGAATTTGACCTCTCGCCGCAGCCCGTTCCACACTTGAGTGCTGAGATAAGGGAAGGAGGAACCATAAATTGTCTTATATTTGAGGCCACAAGGAGCCGGGTAGTGGAGATTGAGGTACGAGCGGGCCGACCTTCGGGAATTCCTTGGCGGCAGGTTAATGATTGTATTTTTTATCATTGTTTATGTACTTGATGTGAACAGCTTAGATTTTAAGTAGGTTATGAATTTTTAACATAAATAAATAAATTAGAAATCCCAATTATAATAATTCATTTATCCCTCTATTGACTCATTCAGGCTTACCTTGGAGAAATTTTTTCTGTTTTCTTTGTTCAGAGCAGAACCGACCCTAACGCAGCTCTTGCGAAACATGCATGTCGGTTACTTATTATAACTAAGGGTTCTAGATGAACGCAGTTAAGGAAGTAGTGGATACCTAACCGCCATTAAGCTAAGTGTTTTAAGCTTTCAAGCTTGTATAAAGCTACACATGGGTGGATGGTAGAGTGGACCGATGAGGAGCCAATGGCACTTTAAGAAGGGGGAGTAATCGGGTCTCCCGGTTAATGAAATGTTGCCATCATTATATTGAGCTACTGAGGTCCTTTGATAGATATATGATAAATTTACATAAAATGATGTTTAAATATACATCAGGTAGTATATAAAAAATAGAAAACAAGAAACGATGTCCTGATTGAATATTGTGATTAGGAGAGTTCTAGGCGCTGCAGTAGCATAGCAAGAGTTCAATTTTTAGATGGGCCTGGAGGTGGACTCTGAGGGCACGGGCCTTGCATTTCCTCCCCCCCCAACCCCCTCCTCCCCCCACCCCCCACTGAACTGTTTCAAACCCAGGGCATTTGGCAGTGTTCTTCCAGATGCCGACAGCCCCCTGCACATGGTCAGTTCTGGTCATTTTTACTGCCCTGAAGCGCCGTTTTCCCTCTAGCACCGGCGATTCCCATAGTCAACCTTCTGCCAGCGTGCATCGTCAGGGCCTCTCCTGAGGCGCGCGTCCCACCTTTGCGGAAAACAAGAAGTTGCAGAGTAGGCGGGATGCACCTGAGAAGAGGCTCCGACAACGCGCAGAAGGCTGACTATGGGAATTGTCGGTGCTGGAGGGAAAACGGTGCTTCAGGGCAGTAAAAGGGAGCAGACTACGCGGACGGGGAGAGCGGGCAGAAGAGGCAGGAAAAGATTGGAGCCTCGCTTGGGAGAGCTACGCCACTGGTTGGGTTGGGGCTAGTTAGGGTGGGCAGGCCTGGAGCAAAGGTGGCTGGGCCTGGGCCCGTCCAGGCCCGCCTGTGGCTACGCCCCTGAGGCGCGGCGCTGGGCAACTTTTGGATGTTGTTAGAACTAACTACAAGGCCCCCGCCGCTTGAAGAGTTTAGGGGAATATTCAGTGAGTTTATATGAGTGATCTAATAATTACCACACAACCTTTTAACGCACTGTGCATGAATATTTGCTCTTAAAGCATGGTGTGTGCGAAAGCCTGCCGCACTTTAACATTCTGAAGGTATACTAATTCTTGCAAAACAATTAAGCGGAAAACAGCACCAGGAAGTTAACACCATGATGTAGTGCGCTTGAAAAGACAGATGAACTTTACGATTCCATTGCTGTGTTCTATACTACAGTAAATATCAGAGCTAATGATATTGGCTTTAAGGTATTTTAGCTGCAAATGTCATTTCTATTCTGTTACACTCCTTCAGATTTACCTTGGTTTTTTTTTTTCCTTCTTCATTTGCAAAGCTGCAGACCATAGGTGCTGAAAAAAAGATATTTGTTCTCTCCCTCTCATACACTTGATCTCTGGTCAGGGGTAAGAGCTCCCCTGTGTCCATTAATTTCTATTATAAATAGTTGCTCTGGAGGTCAAGCACTTAAAGTGGACTTCTCAAAGGCACAGCTAACTGCCTGCGTGCAACCAGGGTCTCATGAAGCCGTTTCCATTCTAAGAGGGTTGCTAATAGCATGGTTTTAATTTTACATAGCATTACGAGCTTTGTACAGTGCCGGAACATCCATATGACAAGAGGACGGAAGTCCCATACAACCTAAAACATTTCTGACAAAACAGGATGGGATTACATCAACATCAGTAAATGGGTCTTCACTTTAATATGATTTGAGGGTTACTGGGTTTCTCCGCTACAGCCGTTGACTTCCAGACTGAGCTCTCTGTAATAATTATTGAATGGCTGGTTTTACCCTGACTCTCACATATATGTAAGAATGTTGCTTAATATGAAAACATGGAATATTTTCACTTTCAGCGATGTAAAATTTAGCTGAAGTGCCAAGAGGGCATGGCGACCATGCTGACAAGTCCCCTGAGATTAGTGATGTCACACTTCTCTCTCTCTCTCTCTCTCTCTCTCTCTCTCTCTGCTTTGTTCCTGTAAGGCTTCGTTGAATCATGCAGAGGAATATGATCCAAGTAGGTGTGCAAATGATTTTAGGGAACCGTAAGGCTAGTAGAGTGATAGAAATCCAGAGGAGAGGAAAGAACAAAAACAAACTTAGCAGAACATTTTCCTCTTTTTTTTCTCTAATAATTTGCAAAAACAAAAACAAAATACGGAACAAAACCTATACCGGCAAATTTTGGAGGCAAAGAAATTTAGGGAAAAGATGCAGGTGGCACAATTCTTTCCTCTTGTACAATGTTTTTCTTTCCACCTTTGGGACAACAATTTTCTTTCTGTAAAAGCATAGACCGCCTTTATTTCATAGAGGGGTACACTTGTACATTATACATTACTAGGAAAGAAGGCCCGTTTCTCTGAGCAATGAAACGGGCGCTAGCTTTTTTTTGGGGGGGGGGGGGGGGGTGACTCACTTACGGAGATCAGTGGCGATTTTCCAGGGCCGCCCCATGGCTCGTCGCGGTTGTAGGTGGTTCGTTTGCCGCCGCTGTTGTTAGCGTTGCTCTGTGTGGGTGTCGATTTTCCTGTGCCGCCCTCAACGTCATCGCGTTTTGACGCGAGGGCGGAGCACAGGTACAGTACTAAAACTCACCCTCAACGTTTGCTCCGCCCTCGTTGTCATGACGTTTGACGTGAGGGCGGGGCCTGGTGGCTTCACCACCACGAACCTTCGAACCTGAAGGAACTGTTGTCAGTGGCTTGGCTTCACTGACGTCAGTGTCCTCAGAACGTTGAGGGTGAGTTTTATTATAGTAGATTTCTACCACAGCTGATGGGCTGTGCTTAAGGTTGAATAGCTCCACCTGGGAGTACTTTTACTAAGGCGCACTGAAAAATGGTTTGCGGTAGTGTAGGTGCGGGGTTTGGGCGCGTGCCGAACTATTTTTTAGCGTGCCTGCAAAAAAGGCCTTTTTTTTTTTTTTTTGCTGAAAATGGACATGTTGCAAAATTGAAATTGCCATGCTTCCATTTTGGGTCTCAGACATTACCTCCAGCCATTGACCTAGAGGTAAAGATTCTGGGTGGTAATGACCTAAGCACGTCAAATGCCAGTTGGCACGCATCCGTTACGCGCGCCGGAAAATAAACATATTTTTCAGATGTGTGTATTGGAGGTGCGCCAAAAATGAAATTACCGCAAGAGCCATGCGGTAGTCGGGTGGTAATTCCATTTTGGCAAGTGTTGGGCGCGTAGATGCTTACGCGGCTTAGTAAAAGGGCCCCCTAGTTTCTTCGACTACACTGGCTGCCTTTCCCCTATTGGTCCTTTTTCAAGATTGTCTGTTTAGTACATAAGGCTTATTACACTGGTCTGCCTTCTTTTCTCTCTTCTGTGGTTATCCCTTACACAGCTACAAGAGCGTTGCACTCTCTTGATTCTCACCGTTTAGTTCTTCCTGCTCCTAAATTAGCACATCTAGAATCTACTCTCTACTCGTCACTCTGCCTTTTATTTCATTGGGCTTAAACTTTGGAATGATCGCTCCCCTGTTATACGTTCGGAACCCTCCCTAAAAAACTTCAAGACTCTTCTTAAAGCACACTTTTTCTCCAACGCCCTTGGTATGAACCACCTGTGAGACTCCATTTCTTGACTAGGGCCTTTCCGTTTTTCTGTTATGAGGAATACTTTTATTTAATGATTATTTCTTGTCTCTGTTTTGCATGATATCTTTCCTATCTTAATGGAATTCTGCTTTCCCTTTGTGTTAAAAATGTACTGTTTTACATTGTTTTCAGTATCGTGACATGTCTGTTCAGATAGAGAAGTACAGCAAATTTTAATAAACATAAGCAAAAACCTGGTGATGATGCAACACACATGTAGGCTTTGGAATAAGCTAGGTAAAAGCTCCCCTTAGAAGCACAGCTAAGGTTACCAGCTGGATCCAGATTCATCTGATAGGATTGATCCAGTCCTGGGTTTATACCATCGCATCCAGGAACGTGTTGTTCTGATTTCTCATTTGCATTCTTCAAGAAAAGCAAAACGACAAGTTCCTGCATGCAATGGGGTGACCTAGGCCTAGAACAACCATGTAATTTTAGTGATGTTATGGAGAAGAAACGATCATTTTTAGCAGCCTATTGGATACGTACAGTGCAAGGTTATGAGCTGACGAGAGAGGGAAGATGACAATGTTATGCATAGAAATAGAGAATGGGGGAAGAGGAGAGGTGGGTTTAGGGGGACAAATAAGAAGTTCAGTCTTGGACATGTTCAATTTCAGATGGTGATGAGACATCCAGGGAGCGATTTAAAACAAACAGACTAGGGGGGTGGAAAGGGGGTGGGATTTTATATACAGCCTATCCATGCTTACAATCAAAGTGGTTTACATATGCCCTGGATTCTGAGTGAAATATTTGGTATAGAGAGGTCACCAGTGCAAAGATGGTACTGCAAACCATGGGAGGAGATCAGAGCACCAAGAGAACAAGTGTAAAAAGATAAGAGAAGAGGCCCTAAAACAGATCCCTGAGGTATACCAACTGATAGTGAGATAGAAGTGGAGGAAGATCCACCAGAGCGTACACTGTGATGGCAGAGATAAGAAGAAAACCAAGACAGAACAAATCCTCGAAATCCAAGGGAGGACACTATATCAGGGAAACTGGCGGTGATCACCTGTGTCAAAAGCAGCAGATAGGGATGGAGTAAAGGCCCTTGGATTGACCAGGAACAGGTCACTGGAGTCTTTGGCGAGGGCTGTTCCTGTTGAATGTAGAGGGTGAAACCTGGATTGTTATGGATCAAGAACAGCTTGAGATGAAAGAAGGTCAAGACAATGGCAATAAATAGCACATTCAAGTAGAGTTTGGATAAGAAAGGGAAGGGGGGAAGGGAAATGGGACTTGATATACTGCCTTTGTGGGGGGGGGGGGGGGGTGTTTGCAACTACATTCAAAGTGGTTTACATATATTCATGTACTTATTTTGTACCAGGGGCAATGGAGGGTTAAGCCTTCCCTTGCAGATCAGCATTGCGGCCGCGCAGGCTTCTGTTTCTGTGAGTCTGACGTCCTGCACATACGTTACTGATCTGCAAGGGCAGGCTTCTACATGGAATGTTGCTAGTGGAATAGCAACATTAACATTCCATGTAAAATCTCAAATAGTAGCAACAGAATCTCAATAGTAGCAACATTCCATCTAGAATCTCCAATAGTAGCAACATTCCATGTAGAAAGGGAAATGGGACTTGATATACTGCCTTTCTGAGGTTTTTGCAACTACATTCAAAGCGGTTTACATATATACAGGTACTTATTTTGTACCAGGGGCAATGGAGGGTTAAGTGACTTGCCCAGAGTCACAAGGAGCTGCACTGGGAATTGAACTCAGTTCCCCAGGATTGAAGTCCACTGCACTAACCACTAGGCCACTCCTCCACTCCAAGAAAGGGAAGAGGGGGATGGGTAGGGTTACCATATGGCTCCAGAAAAAGGAGGACGGATTGAGCCAGCCGGGTTTTACTTCCATTGCTTTCAACGGAAGTAATTGAGCCAGCCGGGTTTTACTTCCATGGAATTAAAACCCGGCTGGCTCAATCCGTCCTCCTTTTTCTGGAGCCATATGGTAACCCTAGGGATGGGAGGCCCCCACAAAACATCTCTTTCTCCCAGTTCTTTCCCCTCTTCACTCATTTCATGCATACTCTTTTCCAAGGGAGCAGGTTCTCTCAGGGGCAAAGGGGTTTTCTTTCAAGGCCCCAGCAGAGAAGTCCTTTCAAATAATCAGTCAGAGATAGATTATAAAGTATGCTCCAACTCTCTTTACTAAAGATAAATGCAAAACAATTACTGCTCTGATGTAATCTTTCTGTACTGAGGCTGTATAGCATTGAATGAAACAGTGCAATACTCCACACTATTCCTTCTACTGGTCTGTTATCCCTTTCAATAATCATCAGTCCTACAGGGACAAAGGGTTTCCTGTGTGCAAGGGTTAATCTATTCCATTCTGAATAAAATGCAAAGTTTCTTTTCTCCGGGATCTATTTTCACACAGATCTTTCCACATAGAAACTGTCTGGCACACAATACCTCTTCCAGCAGTCCAAATCCTGAGTGGGGCTTCTGTCTCCTTGTCTCTTCGACAGAAAGGTGGGTAAAACTTCTGTCGTTTACATGCATTTCACACTGGATGCAAACTCAGACTCTGGGGAGGCTTTACACGGGACATAAACTAAGTAGGCCTCAAGGTAAACCTGAAATGCATACTGCTTACACTACCACACAATCTCCCTCTTAGGACAAGGATTCTCAACTCAGTCCTCAGGACACACCCAGCAAGTCAGAATTTCAGGGTACCTACAATGAATAAGTATGAAATAAATTTGCATGCACTGTCTCCATAGTATGAAAAATTTATCTCATGCATCTTCACTGTGAATATCTTGAAAACCAAACTGGCTAGGTGTGTGGTCAAGACTCGATTGAGAACCCCCTGGCTTATATAAGGGAAGGCCTAAACATTACAGCCATCCCAGAAGGGAGATGCTGCAACCAAATGAAACACACACATCTTCTCTACCCCAAATTGGTATGACTCTAAATGTAGGATTCCTTACAAAAGCATTTCGGTCAATGAATAAATTTATCAGATAATTTCTCCTTCTATGAGCTATTGCATTACTAGCCACCCACGAAGAGTGTTTGAAACCCAATAACTTTCTCAGGGGGGCTTTTACTAAGGTGCGCTGGGGTTTTTAGCACACACTAAAAATAGGTGCGTGCTAAATGCTAAAGATGCCAATGTATTCCTATGGGCGTCTTTAGCGTATAGTGTGCGCCTATTTTAACGTGCACTAAAAACGCCAGCCCTTTATAAGGTAGGTTGCAAAACTAATTAAGGGTAGGGATAACTTACCCAACCTTTCCAACCTTGGTAGCCTCTGCAGGTTTATTCAGCCTAAAATATCAAAGGTCAGGCTGCTGTTGACACCTGGTGTGAAAAAGCTATACTTAATTAAACATAAATGTATTATAGCATGTCTGGCATGATGCAATGAGATCGCCCAGCACAAAACTCACATTTTCTGTGACTAGCCTAAATTACTACTACTACTTATCATTTCTAAAGCGCTACTAGACGTACACAGCGCTGTACTCTTGAACATGAAGAGACAGTCCCTGCTCGACAGAGCTTACAATCTAATTAGGACAGACAAACAGGACAAATAAGGGATACGGACAAAGGTTAGCAAGATTCCGGGATCCCAAAGAGTTGCAAAATTCTGTGCAGAATTCAAAAGAGTAGCAAGATTCTGTGCAGAATCCCAAAGAGTTGCAAGATTCCGGAATCCCACACGCTACTACTACTTATCACTTCTATAGCGCTACTAGACATATGCAGCGCTGTACACTTGAACATGAAGAGACAGCCCCTGCTCGACAGAGCTTACAATCTAATTTAGGAAGAGATGCAAACCTTTGACCTTGAATAATGCATGTGACCCAACCTTGGTGTATGTGGTGTGCCCTGGGTCACTTGTTTCTCTGTTAATGGTCTTTTTTTCACTCCAAGCTGAACGATGACTTGAAAATTCTTGTGCTTCACTCTTCTGTTCCCAGAATAGATCTGCTTGGCTGTTCAGTGCAAAATGGAGATATATTTATAACTTCTAAACTTAGATGAAGTTCATTAGGTAGCTGCATGTCTTGTCATGAAATAATGAAACAGATTAGACTCTCAGAACTGTGTTGTTGGCTAGGAGCAGGTCATATGGTTTTGCAGAGTTTTGTGCCAATCGGCTTAGTGTGTGATTGTGAGGAGCCCTAAAAATATTTGGCTATTTACCCTCATAATTTAACACCTATTGCAGGGTCCCCAGAATAGTGAACACATTTCTATGCACAACATATAAAATAAGGTCATTTTTATGCATAACTTAATTTAATAATGAGTCAATAATTGGAGTTAATGAGCAATGATAGCCTATAATTGGCCTTAATTAGCACTAATTGGCATCAATTAGCAGTTATATCTGTAACTGCCCTTATTCAGTAATCTATGAGTTGCACACTCAAATTCCAGATCATACAACTTCAAGGGGATCGTGGACCTGGGTAGGGTATAAGCAGGTTGGGGAAGTAACATGTGTAGATTAGAGAATACTAGCGTTGACCTGCCTAATTGACTAAAGTTAGGTATGAGCATTTAACCCCCTGATTCTATAAAAGAGTAAACAAGTGATTCATGTTTATCCGTTCCACTCTACTCAGTATTTTATAAACCTCTATCATATCTCCCCTCAGCCATCTCTTCTCCAAGCTGAAGCACCCTAGCAGCTTTAGCCTTTCCTCATAGGGAAGTCGTCCCATTCCCTTTATCATTTTCGTCGCCCTTCTCTGTACCTTTTCTAATTCCAGAAGTTTCCCCAAACTGTCATCCACAGTTATCTGCTATACCCATGGGATCCCATCCCTGCCTCCTTTCGTTCCCCAGCTTTTGAAAATCGTTTTAGGGTGAGGTATGCCTTTGTTTGTTCATTCCAGGAAGTTCCAAGGGGAGAAGTCAAGGAATAAGTTTCAAGGAAGGCGATGTGGGCTCAGGAGAAGGATAACTCCCCAACTCCTTCCTCGCTAAGGGACAGGGCCTGAGGCAGCCTCAGATTTTCTGAGAACTGTCACTTTAATCGCCATTTTCAAATAAGGTTTGAAAACAAACTGTTCTGTTTGCTTGGTTGAAATTATCCATGCATTGCAGAAGATCTTGCGTAGAGACAACATCCAATCAACTGTGACAAGAAATGAGTGTTGCTTTTAATGTGGTTATCGTTTCTTGTGAAAAAAAAAATCGGACTTGTTTAATGTAGTGACGGAGAAGGCTCACATTTTACTGTCCATAGCTCTGTCTGCACTGCCAGTAGTGTGGAAGGCAAAGCAGATTTAAACAGCTATCGTGCACAACCCTAGCACAACCTCGGATTATGTAAGCCTGGGCTAAAGTTTTGGGGTAAAAATGGCAAAATGTTGACAGGTCACACTGCTCACACAACGTTCTAAAAAAAATGCTGTATATCTTTATTTTTAGGTTTTTGCCTCACCCTATGCCTGGAACAATCTTCCTTTACCCATATGCCATGCCCCCTCCCTACCCATCTTCAAATCTCTGCTTAAAACTCACCTCTTCAATGCTGCCTTCGGCGCCTAACCGCTCGAGATATATAGAATGCCCCAATCTATCCACCCTATCAGATTAACTGTTCACTCGTCCTCTAGATTGTTCACTTGTCTCTAGATTGTTCACTTGTCTCTAGATTGTTCTCTTGTCTTTTAGATTGTAAGCTCTTTGAGCAGGGACTGTCCTTCTATGTTTAAATTGTACAGCGCTGCGTAACCCTAGTAGCTCTTTAGAAATGCTAGTTAGTAGTAGTAGTAGTAGTAGGTTTTAAAATATAGAAACATCACTGGCAGGTTTTCCTTTTCTCCATTTATCACACAGTGCTACATGTAAAAACTGGACAAAAAGCCCCATGGTGTGATTTTTCAGAATGTAGGATGCACAATTTTCGTTTCTGCATTTTTCTCCTTTCATAAACGAAGTGAAATGAAATGTATGGGTGAAAGGTGCTATTTCAAAAGTGTGCCAGAAAACTGACATGTAGTCGCTCTGCATCTTTTTTTTTTTTTTCCTAGCTATGCTCGGAATTTAAATGTGTCCCTTAATCTTTGAAGCTATAAACTTTTTACAGCAGTCAATGTTCTGGTCTCCCCAGAGTTGTAAACATTGGATTCTAATTCTGTAAGATTTCAGTAGATATCATCAAAAATACTCCTTTGGACCCAAAAGGCAGCGCAGAGTAGAAAAAGTGCTTTCTAACCTGTCCTGGAGAGACCCTCAGCCAGTATAATGAATATTGGTGAGGCCCCACTTGGAGTATTGTGTTCAGTTTTGGGGGCCGTATCTTGCTAAAGATGTAAAAAGACTGGAAGGGGTGCAAAGAAAAGCTACAAAAATGGTATGGGATTTGCGTTGCAAACCGTATGAGGAGAGACTTGCCGACCTGAACGTGTATACCTTGGAGGAAAGGAGAAACAGGGGTGACATGATACAGACGTTCAAATATTTGAAAGGTGTTAATCCGCAAACAAACCTTTTTCGGAGACGGGAAGGTGGTAGAACTAGAGGACATGAATTGAGGTTGAAGGGGGGCAGACTCAGGAGTAATGTCAGGAAGTGTTTTTTCACAGAGAGGGTGGTGGATACGTGGAATGCCCTCCCGCGGGAGGTGGTGGAGATGAAAACGGTAATGGAATTCAAACGTGCTTGGGATAAACACAAAGGAATCCTGTTTAGAAGGAATGGATTCACAGAACATTAGTGGAGATTAGGTGGCGACACCAGTAATTGGGAAGCATAACTGGTGCTGGGCGGACTTCTACGGTTTACACCCTGATCGTGACTGAATAGATATGGATGGGCTGGAGGGTACATATTAAGAGGTTTCGATGTTAGCTTCAGAACGTAGTAAAAGAACAGTGCTGGACAGACTTCTACGGTCTGTGCCCTGAGAATGGCAAGGACAAATCAAACTCGGGTATAAAGTATTACATACCATGTAAAATAAGTTTATCTTGTTGGGCAGACTGGATGGACGGTACAGGTCTTTATCTGCCATCATGTACTATGTTTCCCCATCTATGTATTTCATGCATGCTCATCGTGGATATCCTGAATGGCTAAAGGGTGCCGGCAGTAGAAAAAAAGTCAGAGGGACTAATCTGGGTTCAGTACCCTTAATCATAGGTCTCTAGAGAATGGAGCAAGTGAATTTCCCTCCTAGTTTTTTTTTACATTTGTACCCCGTGCTTTCCCACTCATGGCAGGCTCAATGTGGTTTACATGGGGCAAAGGAGGGTTAAGTGACTTGCCCAGAGTCACAAGGTGCTGCCTGTGCCTGAAGTGAGAATCAAACTCAGTTCCTCAGGACCAAAGTCCACCACCCTAACCACTAGGCCACTCCTCCACTGTTGCTACGATTTGAGATTCTACATGGAATGTTGCTATTCCACTAGCAACATTCCATGTAGAAGTCAGCCCTTGCAGATCAGCAATGTGGCCACGCAGGCTTCTGCTTCTGTGAATCTGACGTCCTGCACATAGTAGTAGTAGTAGTAGTAGTAGAATCTCAAAGAGTAGCAACATTGCATGTAGAATCTCCAATAGTATCTATTTTATTTTTGTTACATTTGTACCCTGCACTTTCCCACTCATGGCAGGCTCAATGCGGCTTACATGGGGCAATGGAGGGTTAAGTGACTTGCCCAGAGTCACAAGGAGCTGCCTGTGCCTGAAGTGGGAATCAAACTCAGTTCCTCAGGACCAAAGTCCACCACCCTAACCACTAGGCCACTCCTCCAGCTTCTCTTAGTTTTTCCAGTTATTTTTTTCCCTTACCTTTTCAGCAACTATGTCCAAGAATCAGAGTAACATTCTTTTCCTCTTACTTTTATGTAGTTTTCTAACATAAAGGTTTTTCGCCTTTAAAATAGCTCTTTTTAGTTTCACCCACTGTTTTTTTTTTTGTTACATTTGTACCCTGTGCTTTTCCCACTCATGGCAGGCTCAATGTGGCTTACATGGGGCAAAAGAGGGTTAAGTGACTTGCCCAGAGTCACAAGGAGCTGCCTGTGCTGGGAATCGAACTCAGTTCCTTAGGGCCAAAGTCCACCACCCTAACCACCAGGCCACTCCTCCACTCTCTCAGAAACAGTCTTTTGCAGAAATTGTTCCTCGGCCTGCTTTTTCTTTGGTTTCCTTCTTTTGGCTTTGCATCTCACTTGAGTGCAGGTGCTGGCTTGTTTTCATTTCTTGCTCCGTCGATGTGTTGCTCGGTGGTGTGGGTGACTGTAGTGCCATACCTGAGAACAGCCATGGGAAGCCAGAATGTTCCTAGTGACCTTGATTTTCTGTAAAAGATGCCATTAGGTCTGTACTGGGTGAGAGACACTACAGATAGAAAACAAAGCTGCCATAAAGGAAAAAAAAATCCTTTATGCAATTTCAGTGATTATATATAACAATTAATACATAATACCTGGGAGCTATTATTAGTGTTATAAATCAGTCTTCCTTGACTAACTGTTCAGTTAGTACATGGATATGAAAGCATAAAATGCTAATTACACTTCGGACTATATTTCCCAATCTCCTTATCCCCTTATCTGTTCCTATCCATCCTTTGCCCTTTATCTTTTCCTCTCCATCCTCCCTCTCCTCACCCCTCCCTACCCCTTTTCCTTTTTGCTTATCCCACCTTTGTTTGCCTCGACATGCTCAACTCACTTATTCCTCAAAACCCCACTCCCACTACGTTTACTACAGCTTATAATATTCTCCTTAAAGATTTTGCGATTGTAATTGTAATTATTTACTATGTAAGCCGCATTGAGCCTGCAATGTGTGGGAAAGTGTGGGGTACAAATGTAATAATAATAATAATTTGGGCTTCAAGGGCAATTTTATAATGGCCACCCGTATTTATTTGCCACTTGGGTATGTAAATGTACAGAATACCAGAACTTCCACGGGGTAAGTGCACATTTATGCGTGCAAGAGGCAGCAAAATGACTAGCCCCTGGTTTTGATAAATGGCCTGAAATCCTGAGATCCACGTGCAAATAAACTACTTAGTGAGCCATTAATAACCAATTATCGAAGTGAATTGGCTCTAATTTAGATTTACGAACAGATCCAGCTGCACGCAATGCTGCAGGGATCCGCACCCAAATCCTCTTGAGTGAAACCCAAAAGGGATGTGGCTATGGGAGGGGCATAGGCATATCGGGGTGCTCTAAAGAATTACACGCAGTGTTATAGAATTGGGGGCCGCGTCCCAGGATTTACAGCAGGTTTCAGTCGGTGTAAGTCCTCAAGCTACAAAGACAGGTGCTGGAATACACTACTACTACTACTACTATTAAACATTTCTATAGCGCTACTAGACTTAAGCAGCGCTGTACATATGAACATGAAAAGACAGTCCCTGCTCAACAGAGCTTACAATCTAAATTGGACAGAGGAACAGACAGCTAGGGGTGGGGAAATTGCAGTGGTGAGGGTGTTGAGTAAGAGATTCATGGTTAGGAGTCGAAAGCAGTAGCAAAGAGGTGGGCTTTAAGCCTAGACTTGAAGACAGCCAGAGACTGAGCCTGACATACTGGCTCAGGGAGTCTATTCCAGGCATAGGGAGCAGCGAGATAGAAGGAACGGAGCCAGGAGTTAGCAGTGGGGGAGAAGGGGGACGACAGGAGACATTTACCCAGCGAACGGAGTTCACGGGGAGGAGTGTAGGGAGAGATGAGAGCGGAAAGGTACTGAATAAGCACTATTCAATAAAGAGCACGCAGCCCGGCGCACCCTTTGTAAAATAGCACCGAGCATTAATTTTTTTCCCGGTGGCTACCTTTAATGCCATGTACTGATTCTGGCCCTTTGTGCTATTTTATAAGTGCACGTAGGATGCATAGGGGCTATTTTTCAAAAAAAACATCCGCATTTGTATTTTCAAAACCAGTTTTTAGATGTTTTTATATGAAGTCTATCGGAAGTGCATTCAAATCACAAGGGGGGGGGGGCAGGTCAGGGGTGTGTTAAGGGTGGGATGTGTTCTTAACACTTGGACATCATTCTGCCATAATAGAGCAAAACCAAACCGTCCAGGACTAAAACTGAGACATTTTAAGCTAGACCTGTTTTCATAATGAATAAGACACAAAAAGTGCCCTAAATGACCACTGAAGGGAATCAGGTATGACCTTCTCTTGCTCCCCCAGTGGTTACTACCCCCCACCCCAAAATGTGATAAAAAACATTACCATCCTCTACGCCAGCCTCACATGTTATACTCAGGTCCATTAGAGCAGCATGCAGGTCCCTGAAGTAGTCTAGTGGTGGGTGCAGTGCACTGTAGCCAGCTGTAACCAGACCCATACTTCCCCCTGCCTGTTACACTTGTGGTGAAAACTGTGAGCCCTCCAAAATTCACCAGAAATTCATTGTACCCACATATAGGTACCTCCTTCACCCATAAGGGCTATTATAGTGGTGTACAGTTGGGGGTGAGGGTTTTGGGTGTTATCCATTTAGCTATGTCAATCATAACCCACCAGCTGGAAAATCCGAGAAAACCTACTCTCCACCCATGACACGCCCCCTTCCAAACACAATTTCTAAAAAATAGCTAATGCACAAACAGGGAAAATACTGTAAAATGTTTTTTTTTTTTGTGGTAGTCTGTCCTCATATGCTAACTCCACATTAACCCCTGGATTCTACATATGCCCCTATGCCCACGATTATGCCAGGTCTCTGGTCTGTGTATTTCTGGATATGTAAATGTTAAGGCGTGCCAATCAGTGGCGTAGCCACAGGTGGGCCTGGGTGGGCCGGGGCCCATCCACTTAGGGCTCAGGCCCAGCCAACAGCACCACATATTTAGTGCTAGCTAGTGCAGATCCCAAGCTCCGCCAGCTGAAGACCTCCCCCTGATGGGGCTGAAAACACTGGTCTTCCCTTCAGCAGTCTAAGCTTCCTAAGCTGCTGATACTGGCCTCATCGCATTTGGGGGGGGGGAGGAGAACACATGGTGCCCACCCACTTCTTGACTAGGCCCACCCAAAATCTGCTTTCTGGCTACGCCCCTGGTGCCAATGCCAGGTTATACTAGTATTTTATAATGGTATCAGGTTGCCCAGATGCCATTAAGAATAGGATCTCACTGCATGGTATAGGGGCACCTAAAAGGAGGCACCCACTTTATTAGGATTTATTTACCACCTTTTTGAAGGAATTCACTCAAGGCGGTGTACAGCAAGAATAAGTCAAAACATACACAATAGATAATTACAACAGTAAAAATATTCAAATAACAACACAAAGAGGGGCATAATTGAACGAAAACGTCTATCTCCATGGGCGTTTATCTCCGAGAACGGGTCCGTGAAGGGGCAGACCTAACCGTATTTTCGAAAAAAATAGACGTCCATGTTTTATTCGACAATTTGTGAGCTGGGCATTTTTGTTTTTCAGTGATAATGGAAAATGAAAGCGCCCAGCTCAAAAACGAATAAATCCAAGGCATTTGTTCGTGGGAGGGGCCAGGATTCGTAGTGCACTGGTCCCCCTGACATGCCAGGACACCAACCGGGCACCCTAGGGGGCACTTTTACAAAAACAAAAAAAAAGGTAAAAGAGCTCCCAGGTGCATAGCACCCTTCCCTTGTGTGTTGAGCCCACCAAATCCCCCTCAAAACCCACTGCCCACAAGTCTACACCATTACTATAGCCCTAAGGGGTGAAGGGGGGGCACCTACATGTGGGTACAGTGGGTTTGGGGGGGTTGGACGACTAAGCATTAAGCAGCACAATTGTAACAGGTAGGGGGGGATGGGCCTGGGTCCACCTGCCTGAAGTCCACTGCACCCCCTAACAACTGCTCCAGGGACCTGCATACTGCTGCCAGGGAGGTGGGTATGACATTTGAGGGTGAAAATAAAAAGTTGTGAAACATCATTTTTTGTGGTGGGAGGGGGTTAGTGACCACTGGGGGAGTCAGGGGAGGTCATCCCCGATTCCCTCTGGGGGTAATCTGGTCATTTAGGGCACTTTTGGGGGCCTTATTCGTGGAAAAAACAGGGTCCAGGAAAAGTGCCCTAAATTCTAGCTACAAACGCATACTTTTTTTCCACTATCAGCGAAAGGCGTCCATCTCTCCTTGGCCGATAACCACGCCCCAGTTCCACCTTCGCCACACCTCTGACACGCCCCCGTCAACTTTGTACGCTTCCGCGATGGAGTGCAGTTGAAAACGTCCAAAATCGGCTTTCCATTATACCGATTTATTCGTTTTTGTGAGATAAACGTCTATCTCCCGATTTGGGTCGAAATCTAGGCGTTTTTCTCTTTCAATTATAAGGTGGAAAGTGTGATATAATATGTTATATTATAATGCCTATGATGGCTTTTATCGCTTCTGAATATTGACTAATGCCACACATCCTTGTGTTTTCTTATTCCAATGATGAGTTGTGGTATTATTATTTATAAATTAATAGATTGTAAGATGAGGACTGGATGATGTGCAAATGCCAATGTTATGAGATTTAACATAGGTCCAAAAATGTTGCTTCACAAACCAATGCCCAATACCTATTGATAAAATAGCCAGCATATTTTCAAAAGAGATCGCCGCCCGTCTTCCGACACAAAGCGGGAGATGGGCGTCGATCTCCTGAACCCGGCCAAATCGGCATAATCGAAAGCCGATTATGGGCGGCTTCAACTGCGTTGCGTCGCGGGGCCGGCAAAAGTTCAAAGGGGGCGTGTCGGCATGGTAGCGAAGACGGGACTGGGGCGGGACGGGGCGTGCGTTGAGATGGCCGGCTTCGCCCGATAATGGAAAAAAGAAAGCCGGCCATCACGAGAATTTGGTCCGCTTTATATGGACCCTTTTTTTTCAGGTCCAAGTCCCTAAAAAGGGCTCCAACTGACCAGATGACCACCGGAGGGAATCGGGGATGACCTCCCCTGACTCCCCCAGTGGTCACTAACCCCCTCCCTCCCTCAAAACAACAAATTTAAAAACTTTTTTTGCCAGCCTGTATGCCAGTTTCAAATGTCATACCCAGCTCCATGACAGCAGTATGCAGGTCCCTGGAGCAGTTTGTAGTGGGTGCAGTGCACTTCAGGCAGGAGGACCCAGGCCCATCCCCCCTACCTGTTCCACTTGTGGTGGTTAATGGGAGCCCTCCAAAACCCCCCAAAACCCACTGTACCCACATGTAGGTGCCCCCCTTCAGCCCCTAGGGCTATGGTAATGCTGTAGAGTTGTGGGGAATGGGTTTTTGGGGGGGGGGATTTTGGGGCTCAGCACCCAAGGAATGGGTGCTATGCACCTGGAAGCTAATTGTTGTATTTTTTAAATTTTCTAAAAGTGCCCCCTAGGGTGCCCAGTTGGTATCCTGGCATGTCAGGGGGGCCAGTGCACTAGAAATGCTGGCTCCTCCCACGCCCAAATGCCTTACATTTCGCTGGGTTTGAGATGGCCGGCTCCAGGTTTCCATTATGGCCGAAAATTGAAGTCGGCCATCTCATCTAACCCCGGCGAGCAATTTGTCCGGCGCCAAGCGTATTTCGAAAATACGCTTGGCTCCGCCCCTTCGCAGAGCCGGCCCCAAAGATAGCCGCCCATCGATTTGGCCGGCGTTGTTCGATTATGCCCCTCTATGTCAGTAACACTTAACAGTGTAAGCCAATAAAGACGTATCTTGCCAAAACAACTTTAGGCAGGTTGACCCAACTGTGGGCTGATGAGATGCCCCATTTCGTGTCTTTCTCAGGAACCATAGCTGTAATTTCCCCTTCTGCCATTGACAACAGGCATCAAAATGATCTGATGGCAGACAAAGGGAAATTACAGCTATGGCTCCTGAGAAAGACATGAAATGGGGCATCTCATCAGCCCACAGTTGGGTCAACCTGCCTAAAGTTGTTTTGGCAAGATACAGTTGATTGGCTTACACTGTTAAGCGTTACTGGCAAAGGTTATCAATGGATGTTGGGCATTGGTTTGTGAAGCAACATTTTTTGACCCATGTTAAATCTTGCTATTGTTGAAAACACCACTATGAAGAGCCCCAAGGATGGTATTATAGTATTAGGGTCACTTTCAGAAGCGATAAAAGCAAAACAAAAGCACTAGAGAATGCACACTGAGGGGTTCTTTCTTCTCTCTCTCTCTCTCTCTCTCTCTCTCTCTCACACACACACATCTATTATTTATTTATTTATGCATTTGTATCCCACATTTTCCCACCTATTTGCAGGCTCAATGTGGCTTACATTATGCCGTAATGGCAATCGCCATTTCCCGAATGAGAAATGCATATGAAAAATGCAGTCATGTTTTGTGCTTATAAACATATTCACAATAACTTGTTATTTATAGAAGTTCATCTTATGTAGGTTATTATAGAGAGCTTTTCTTGTGGGTAGTACATGGTTTTTATCTGCACAGAACAGTTAAATATTATAATGTCAACACAATACGCAGTAAAACATTTTAATAGACAGCATAGGATGTAAGCCAGGGTGGAATATATAGATATATAAGACAGAGTAACAACAGTAAGAAAAGAAGGGGATTTTTTAAAAGAAAGTTGGACGTAAGGTCAGAATGGTGCGTGGAAATGATCTTCGCTAGGAGGTTCTTTTTAACTAAGCTGCGATAAAAGGATGCCTGTAATAGCATCAGCGCATCTTGCTGACACGTGCTGAGGCCACCATTTTGCCGCAGCGGGTAAAATGCTGTCTTTTCTGAAGAAAAGAACTGGCCATGCAGTAAGTAAAACACATGCATTAAACACTAACACACCTATGTGCCTTAACTTTATAGGCGCATTAAACATGCTAATGCGCCTTAGTAAACATACCCCTTACTGTTCAACCATTTCGGTGGGAGCCATTACCACCCCCAATGAGACAGCGGTAAGGGCACCTGTGCTACCCCAGCAGTCACCAGGCAGTGCCGATTGTCACTGGTAAAGTTCTGGTACTACAAAAATAGGACATATTTTTGTAGCGCCAAAAATGGTGCACGCTAGGGGTGCAAACCCCTGCAGTAGCACGGCAGTAGTTTCGGATTGATGCACGGTAAGCCCGCGGTAGGCTTACTGCCGCTTAGTAAAAGGTCCCCTAGGGTAGGAGTGGATAAACATGTCCTGCTATAATATGTGCAGCCAGTATCATTCTTTACATGAGTGGCGTAGCAACGGCGGGGCGGTAGGGGCGGTCCGCCCCGGGTGCACACTGCTGGAGGGTGCAGAGAGCAGCCGTGTGCCTGTCGGCTTCGCTGGTTTCCTGCTCCCTCTGCCCCGGAACAGGTTACTTCCTGTTCCGGGGCAGAGGGAGCCAGTGGAGCCGACAGGCGCGCAGCTGCTCTCTGCACCCGGGGGGGGGGAGGGGGCTTGATGCACCGGGAAGGGGGTGTCATTGCACCAGGGGGGGTGTCGTGCTGCACCCTGGGGGGACAGACGCCGCTGCACCCCGGGGGGGGGGGGGGGTGCGCAGCAGCGATGCACCCTGGGTGGCAGCCGACCTAGGATCGCCACTGCTTTGCATGCATGTGACTAGCAAATTAGTTACTTCTTCCATTATAGAATTGCCCCTTATATGCTGTGTGGAGAGTTGAATGCCTGTCTAAATTGGTTTAGCTTCTTGCGTCTTAGCCAGTGATGGCTTCAACTCATCTATTTCCTTCCAAGCCCAGGAAAACTCATTCTTTCCTGAAGTTACTTATTCATTATAGGGGAAACAAACAAAGCAGGCCAGCACAGGCACGAGAGCCTGCCATCATCCTTCAGGAATTTTAAATGCAAGATTAGCATGGGGGGGCCTTCCTTTAAGATAAAAAAAAAACCTTGACCTTACGTTGCCTGGTGATTGGCAAGCGTTCACCAGTCCTGACTCGATTAACATTTAAATGCCATTTTCTCGGAATATTAGCAGTGCCTTCAGAACAAACAGATTATGGATGTCCTCAGTAGGATTGGGGGTTCAGATGCTCCTTATTAATTTTTTTTTCCACCTAATTGAAAATCTTTCCTGTATGGCTTTGAAGTCAAAGGGAGACAGTTTTGCATGCGGATAAATAGTGGAAGGGTAACTTAAGACAAGTGTTGGCCTCCCTGATCATTTCAGATGATATAATGAGTCTACTTTGAGCAGCAAGGCAAGGGACAAAAAAAAACAAAACATTTTTTAAAGATGCAAGCAGAGATTTGAAATGAGATACAATTTTGCAGAGCAGGGGTTCTATAGCCTGTGTTCCACTATGTTCCCATTGTTAAAAAGCAACGTCCTTTCTCTTGCAGAAAAGAATATGAATCCCTTTCTGTATCCTGTAACGTCAAGATAGCTCAGCTTATGAACTGTCCTGTCGAGACGAAATATGCTATTATGAATTAAGGGGTCCTTTAACTAAGGTGCACTGAGAAATGGGCTGCGCTAGTGTAGGCGCGTGTTTTGTGTGCACGCAGATCCATTTTTCAGCGTGCCTGTAAAATAGGCCTTTTTTAAAACATTTTTGCCGAAAATGGATGTGTGGCAAAATAAAAATCGGCGCGTGTCCATTTTGGGTCTGACACCTGACACGCCAGCCATTGACTAAGCGGTAAGGTCTCACACGGTAACCGTGCAGTTATCGTCTGCGCATGTAGAATGACGATTACCGCCCGGTTTCTGCCACGCGCGCAGGAAAATAATTTTTTTTTTACGGCACGCGTAGCAGACACGTGTAAAAATCTAAATTACCGCCCTGGCCTTGCGGTAGCTGGGCGGTAACTCCAAATTGACGCACATTGGGCACGCATAGGCGCCTACGTGGCTTAGTAAAAGGGCCCCTAAGATTTATTTCAGGGTATTTAAGGTATTTGGTTTATAGGATTTATTTTAAAAAAATGGAAAATAAAAAAATAAAATAAAAACCTAGAGCCAATCCACAACCAGTTGGGTTTGGACATTTCTGTGATATCAATGCCTTTAAGGTCTCCAATGCATGCATCCCTCAAGCCTGGAAAAAACCCTGCCCTACAGTTGAGCAGCACTGAAACTGTCCTTCACTGTGCACTTTACCTCACATGGAAGTCTGAAGGACGCCTTGCAGCTTGTAATGCCTTTTTTATTGAACCTATGTGACTCAGAGAGCCTATCATCTTTGGATGGACCTTGTGTCAGTGTAATAAAAGTTATTGGCCTGCAAAGAATGTGGCTTGCCTAGGTTTGGAAATATATCAGTCTATAGTCAAAATTAGAACCCCCCCCCCCCCCCCCCAAGCGTCTTCTGGTTTACGGGGTAGTATTTTAAACTATGCCTTCACAAATAGCAGTCAACAGTGGAACGTTTATGAGCACACTCAGGTCTTTGTAGCCGCACTGATAGAAATAGGCAAGCAAGGCTAAGGGGTCAATATGGAATGTGGTTTCTATCTGCTTAATCTCTTCTCTGACATCTTTAATAGTCCTTCATAAATCTTTCAGTAAATAAATAAGAAAAAGAAAGCATAAACTATAAGACTCCTGAAACAATTCAAGTGACCACTGTGGCACAAACCCACAAATCAGCATTCAGCGTGCAGAAGATTCACAAATACATTTTCAAAAGACTCTTACGCTGATTAAGGGAGGCAGCTTATGTATATTGACAATGTCTGGTGCGTTCCAGCAAGAGCAGCTGAGCAGGCAAATAGAAAATGAAAAGGAAAAAAAAAAAGAGAGAGAAAGAAAGAAAATGCATACAGGCTTTTTGGAAAGCGCAGCTTGTCGTTTCAGGATTATCATTTGAGGAAGTGTGTTGATGCTTAAGCTTTTCTGAAAGAATGTGCTCTGAATCCTCTATTTCTTAAGTCAAAGGTTCTAGTTTCAAGTCGGTGGTTCCTCTGGCTTCCGTGATCTAAAAACTACAAATAAAAAAATCAACTGTAAAAAAAAAAAAGACTAATGTCCCTGACTGTAGCACATGGGTGGGCAACCTGCGGCCCAGCCCACCATTGGATTTTATGTGGCCCACAAGACCATGGGAGAGACCTGATAAGCACGTGTCAGTAGAGTGTAACGGATGAAATACATGACTATAATTTAGGTGTGAGCTCTTAGGCCAGTGATAGATCTGGTATAAGTGCTTGAAAATTAACACCGCAGGCACCTATGTGTTTTTATAAAATGTATTTATCCTATATATTTCATGTTTAAAATGCACCTCCAACATTCTGAATCTGACTGCATGGCTGAGGCATTCCTGCTCTCTGTATCCATCTCCTGAATTGACATCACGTACTTCCGGGTTCGTCACAAGCAGAAGTGACCAACCACACGAGGTTTCTCAGCTTCAGAATGTTGGAGGTGCATTCTATTAAATAGGATTGGTCAGTTCCTTTCCTATATAATAAAAGGCACCTCCAACATTCTGAAGCTGACTGCATGGCTGAGGCATTCCTGCTCTCTGTATCCATCTCCTGAATTGACATCACGTACTTCCGGGTTCGTCACAAGCAGAAGTGACCAACCACACGAGGTTTCTCGGCTTCAGAATGTTGGAGGTGCATTCTATTAAATAGGATTGGTCAGTTCCTTGAAGCACAGCCAGAGCTCAGTGTCCTGCACAATAACGCTCAGACACCAGAGAGAGAGGGGGGGGGGGGGGGCCTGACACCAGAGAGGGGCGGGGAGGTATCTCTGTCACACACACACACTCTCTCTCTCTCTCTCTCTCTCTCACAGTCAATGTCTTTCTCTCTCTCACTCTCACACACTGTCTCTCACACACTCTATGTCTCACACTGTATCACATTCACTCTCTATGTGTCACAGTCACTCACACACTCTCTTGGTCTCATACACTCAGTCTCACAGAGAGTCTGTGTCTCACACACACTCTCTTGCACACACTGTATCTGTGTAAAACACACTCTCTCTCTCTCACACTGTGTCTCACATACGCACTTGCACACACTCTCATTCTCACACACACACTGTCTCTCTCACAGACACACTCGCACTCAGACTCACTCTCTCTCTCTCACACACACACACACTCGCACATTCACTCTCTCAAACATACACACTCCAAGGAAAACCTTGCTAGTGCCCGTTTCATTTGTGTCAGAAACGGGCCTTTTTTACTAGTTTTGTTATAAAACGTATACTCCGCCTAAGTACTAGGCAGTTTACAGCAAAATACATAATAAAAAGAACAAATAAAAACATACAGTACAAAACAAGCATATCCTGACACACCTGCACCTGCACTGTTCAAACCGCAAAAAAGTCATCATACATTAAAAGCCTGGAGAAAGAACTATGTCTTTAGATCTTTCTTAAACTGCTTCAAAGATGTACAATATCTCCAGTTGGAAGAGAATTCCATAATAATGGATCCACCTTAGAAAACGCACATTTCGTTGTTTCTGCATAATGGATATGTCTCAAATCGGGTGCTTTTGCTTTCTCATCATTACATGTTCTCAATGATCTAGCTGACGTCTGAAATTGTCCTATTATGGAATTTTCCATCAAATGATTTATTTTATTTAGGCCTTCTGAAAAGTCTAAGTCCTTTCACAAAGCTGCAGTAAAAGGGGACCTGCGCTAACGTCAGTGCGTGTTTTTTACCAGCTGTCTTTTTTTCTCAACAAGAAATGGTCATGCGGTAAGTGAACCACTTACTGCCAGTGGCATAGCTAGGTGGGGCTATGGGGGCCTGGGCCCCCTCAAATTTGCTATGGGCCCCTGGTTGACTGATGGGGGTCCCTAACCCCCGCCAGCTGAAGACTTTGTCCAGCGCTGGTCTGCGGCAGCACTGCCACATTGCCTACCCTTCTCTCTATTTCCCTCACGTCAGACATGTTCCTTTTAGTGAAATTCAGCTCAATTTTACTAAAAGGAGCATGCCCGATGTGAGGGGAAGAGAGAGCAAGACAAGCAATGTGGCGGCACTGGAGACCAGCGCTGGACGAAGTCTTCAGCTAGCAGAGGGTTAGGGACTCCCGCCAGCCCAGGTGTTTACAGCATCGGCAGTGGGTGGCGGAGGGGGGTCAGTAAGGTGGGAGACGGCAGTGGAGGGGAGTGTAACGGTGGGGTGGCAACCAAAATGTGCACCCCCCACCTCGGGCTCTGGCCCCCTCCCACCTCGAGGTCTGGATACGTCCATTTTCGGCAAAAAAATAAAGTCATTTTTCAAAGGCGCACTGAAAAATGGATTGGCACGCGCCCAAATTCTGCGCCTACACTACCTCAAGCCATTTTTCAGCGCGCCTTTGTAAAAGGACCCCTTAGACTTGCAAAGTCACATGTATTAACTTCTAAGCCAGTGCTGAACTTCAAATGGTGGTCGTGGCAGCTCAAATTCAGGCCCATTGCTCATCTCCTGCAAATCTCTTATGTTCCCACTCCAACCTACTAACTACTAACACCATTCCAACCTACAACCACTAACACCAATTTCCATTGATTTCCAGATGAATTATCACACCTTCAGAGACTTCAGTTTCCTCCAGGACCAATAGAGTTTCTGGCAGAGTTGTATTTTAGTGCCTGGAGCAAGCAAGGATAATTGCATCCAGCCCTAACCTAATTTCCTGTCCTCTCTCTCTCTGCAGCCCCTTCACTCTGATCCCCAGTCCTCTTTCTCCCTCTCCCAATAGCTCAGATGGTGGGAGGAGAGTAGCTCTTATCCTGGCCTCTCACTTGTTATGGTTAACAAGGCTTCTCTAGGGTCCACTCATGTTCTATTTATGCTTTCACAGACACTGGTATGATCTTAGTAAAGAGGCCTGATAAAGATCAGCACAACATTTCCCTTGTTCTTTCACTTTCATGATGATGAGGTGACTTGATAGAAGATGCTTTCAAAACCATTATATTCTTGAAACTTAAACAAAATGCAGGGTTTCTTCACTCAACGTGTAATTAAACTCTGGACTTCGTTGCCAGAGTATGTGGTAAAGGAAGTTAGCTTAGTGGGGTTTTAAAAAAAGGTCTGGACGGCGTCCTAAAGGAAAAGACCATAGACCATTATCAAAGTGACTTGGGAAAAATCCACTGTGTATTTCTGGGATAAGCAGCATAAAATGTATTGAACTTTTTTGGGATCTTGCCAGGTATTTGTGACCTGGATTGGCCACTGTTGGAAACAGGTTACTGGGCTTGATGGACCTTTGGTCTGTCCCAGTATGGCAATACTTATGTACTTAGAATTATTGATTGGAATCGTTCAACTACCAATTGAATTATATAAAATGTGTTTGCCGGGACTTCTGGTGGAAGGTAGCCATAAACAGTTCTTACAAGTGTGAGAAGCCAATGCAAACTGACCTGCCCAGTAACCCACTGCTACCCCCTCTTCTTTTCCCCCACCCTTGCAAAATATTTAACGCCCATGGGTGCAAGTCATGGTTTAGTGGCATTACCGAGATCAGGTGAGCATGTAGGGAGAACAACACAAGGCTCGAGTATGAACAACGTCATGGTCAGCAAGGATGACCAGTGAATCTCTTATCTGAACATATTATGGAGCATAGATGAGCAGCCTGTATTTCAATATTAAAGTGCCAAGATGAGCCATCTGTGAACAAAGGAGACTGCAGATGAGGCGTTTGAGGGCATTGCAGAGTAGAGACAAGTCATCTTTCCTTGGACACAAGATATAGTGGAGAGTCTGTGACTTGTGTAGCAATGTATAAATCACAACAGAATTTCTTCCCCTACCAGTCAAACAGTCAATGTTTTAAAGAAGACTCTGTCATATTTAATAGCACTGTCAACCTTGCAGTTTCACTGGCGTGTTAATAAGACATTCCGAGTCGGTGTGTGTGGCAAGCCATCGGATTCCTGGAGCTGATCTAGCAGTCATGTCATAAATATAACTGGACAGACACTTTGCAAGACTTTAGTTAAGGTCATAGGCACTGAAAGTTATTAGAAAGGTTTTACAGTAAAGACAGAGGGTTCTAATAGTTCCCCTTGCGTTACTTTCATGGAACTTTGAGTCAGGGAAGGGAAATGACAGAGCCCCGAACTCGCCTTCACGTTCAGGGTGATGAGTCATTAGAATTCACCTTCACGTTCAGGGTGATGAGTCATTAGGACTCACCTTCACTTTCAGGGTGATGATTTTATTAGCAATACTTACTGTACATGAATGTAACTCACCTTGAGCTAACAATGAAAATGCGTGAGCAGCAAATTAAGTTTCTCATGAGTAGCAGATGAACTTCAAGCATAGTTTGTGAACCTGCAGGATGAAGAAAACAGTGAGTAAATGCCCAGCGCTGTTGGGGTGATTCTACAAAATGGTGCCCCAACGCTGTGCCTTTGGCATCAATTCTAGAATGGCATCTTGGCACCAAGATTTTTTTATAGAATGCTAGCATAAGTCAGTGTTGACATACCCAAGTTTAGACATGCCATCTTGGTGGGGGAAGCTAGAGGTCTGGGGGGGGGGGGGTCTCCAGCCCCCTAACCCCCCCAGTATCCCTCAGATGTCCCTGGTGGACCAGTGGGCCACTGGTCAATCCCCCCACCTGGTGGTCTAGCGACCCTTCCCCACCTCCTACCTTCAGAAACTCCCTTATATGGTGTGAAGCCCGGCCCAGCACATCCTAGGATGCACTGGGCAGGGTTGGGCACCACCATTTTCCAGGCAGCGCCGATGGAAGAGGAGGGAGGCCACCTCCCTCCTTGGGAATTGACCGGTGGCCCACTGGGCCACCAGGGACATCGGAGGAATGCTGGGGGGTGTTAGGGGGGTTGGAGACCCACCGGATGTCCAGACCTCCTGAACCTGTGTCGGGGGGTCAGGGGACCGGAGGTCCGCCGGACCTCCAGCCCCCTGTCGCTCTGAGGGTCGGGTCAGGGTTCCTGCGGGGGGCTGTTGCATTGGGGGGAATGGGAGCCTGCTAGCATTCCTCCCCAATGGTCTGCAAACCCTAGCACCAGCTTCCAGCTGGTGTAGGGTTTGCCGCGGCCAGCGCGCCAGTCGCTGATCATTGGGGATGAATAGGTTTAGCATACATTTGCATGCTACTTGTGCTAAGGGAGCCCTGTTTTGCATGTATTTGCATTCTAGTTGGGTTCAGAGCCCACAAGAGCATTGTTTCATGTGTTCGGGAGCTCTGATCATGGGGCAGTAGCAAACGCAGGCGCTAGTATGGCACTAACAGCCTCTAGTGCCTGTATTTGCTTTTGATCATCGGCCCATTAATCCCCCAGTGGTTGATGTCCTCCCCTGAAACAAACCTGGCAAGGAATATCGGGATTTATTTTTTCTGGCACGCCGGAAATAGCGCGTGCTCGAGCCAGAACTACCGCTGACAGCCACATTGGGCTGGCGGTACTTCTGAGTTAGCGTGCAGTAAGCCCGTGTTGGTCTTACCACTGCTTTGTAAAAGGGCCGCTAAATTTTGTATTTACCATGCCTTTACAGCAAAGAACATGTGTTAAGTGCAAAGGCAGCACGGCAACTGTCGGAGGCATGCCCATGACCAGAATGTTCTCTCCAGCTCCCATGCAGAAATATTCATTTGTTCAGGTTTACTCTGGTCGCAGTTAGTGCAGATGTACTTAAGGACTTTTACTGAGGATGCGTTCTTGTGCAGTTAGTGTATATAGTTAGAATATGTACCTTGCAGTTACTGATGGGTGCTATCCACGCCCATTCCCCCCTTAGTTCCCATCACCTAACACAAAGTAAACTTACCCCTGGATTCTATATAGCACGCCTAGAGTTACGCAGGATTCTATGTGTAAATCCACGCATATTCTATAACTACACATGTAGATTAATTGTTTTAACAAGTTGTTAAGCATTGTTAACTGCTCTTAATGAGCAACGCTGAGCACTAATTGGCAAAAATTAGAATTTACGCACATTCATTGCTAAGCATATTCTGTAATGTACTGCACCTAAATTCCAATGTGTGCAGGCAAAACGGGGTTGGGCTTAGAGGCATGGAAATGGGCGTTTCATTGGCATTCCAAAATCTATGCGTGTTGTTATAAAACATGACCCAGTGTGCGTAAATCTATATGCAGGGATTTAGCATTGGCATAAATGGATGTGCATAGATTTAGTCGCAGGAACTATACCTAAGTGTATGCTAAATACCATGTGTAAAATACATGTAGGCGTAATTGCCTAATGCACATTAATTTTAGGCGTAGGCACCAAAACCTGTCGTTTCTTTATCTACAACATTAGCAAAATTTATCCCTTCCTTTCTGAATACGCTACCAGAACCCTTATCCATACCCTTGTCGCCTCTCGCTTGGACTATTGCAATTTACTTCTCACTGGTCTTCCGCTCAGCCATCTCTCTCCTCTCCAGTCTGTCCAAAATTCTGCGGCATGACTTATTTTCCATCAGAATCATTTTACCCACACTAGCCCACTCCTCAAATCACTTCACTGGCTCCCTGTCCGCTTCCGCATAAAGTTTAAACTTCTCTTACTGACCTTTAAATGCATCCACTCTGCAGCCCCCCATTACCTCTCCACTCTTATATCTCTCTACATTCCTCCCCGTGAACTCCGCTCACTTGACAAATCTCTCTTATCGACCCCCTTCTCCTCCACTGCTAACTCCAGGCTTCGTTCCTTTTCTCTCACGGCACCTTATGCCTGGAATAGACTTCCTGAACCTATACGTCTAGCTCCATTTCTACTTATTTTCAAATCTATGCTGAAAACCCACCTTTTCACTGCTGCTTTTGACTCCTAGCTACTACTCAATTGCCCTCCCCTTGTCCCTTCCTTCCTTCTCACCCGTTACTCTTCATCACCTATTACTTCATTACCCATTACTTTTCATCACCTGTATCTGTCTTGTCTGTCTGTATTATTTAGATTCTAAGCTCTTTTGAGCAGGGACTGTCTCTTTGTGTCAGATGTTCAGCGCTGCGTGTGTCTGGTAGCGCTATACAAATGATAATAATAATAATAATTATTATTATTATTATTAATGCATAAATTAGTGCACGCTAACTGCCAAACCACCTCAAGAAGTTAGGGTACATAAGTACGTAAGTATTGCCATACTGGGAAAGACCAAAGGTCCATCGAGCCCAGCATCCTGTTTCCAACAGTGGCCAATCCAGGTCACAAGTACCTGGCAGAAACCCAAAGAGTAGCAACATTCCATGTAGAACCCCCAAAGAGTAGCAAGATTCTAGAATTCTAAAGAATAACAAGATTCCATGCAGAATTTCAAAGTGTAGCAAGATTCCACGTAGAACCCCCAAAGAGTAGCAAGATTCCATTCAGACTCCCAAGTACATAAGTGTTGCCATACTGGGAAAGACAAAAGGTCCATCGAGCACAGCATCCTGTTTCCAACAGTGGCCAATCCAGGTCACAAATACCTGGATTGGCCACTGGGTGTTTGTATGAGAGCTTTAACCTACACTAATTCTTGTTTTAACTGCTTAACACACAAACCGAGCAGGCGGCACCTAAGCATTCTCCTCTCATGCCGTACTATGCATGACATATATCGACACTTGACAAGTTATTCGAGAAAAAGTGGAATTTATTATGGCTGCAGCATTCTGCAATTTAATAAATGCAAACTCATTCACAGTAATGATTAATTTAAATTTCAGTATACATTGTACATTGGAGCAACAGACGAAACAGAGATTTTACCTCTGCAGTGACCACCTCCCTTCTCTGCATCCGGCCCTTCCTCTCTGGCTATGTCCTCTTCTAACTCCACTATCTTTCTTACTTCCCCTCTCCCCCTCCCTAACCTAATTTCTTTAATTCTATCCTCCCTTTCTTAAACTTCCTCAGCCTCCTCCCCCCTGAGCCTACCCCCCCCCCCCCCCCCCCCCGCTGGCTATGCTTGAGCCGCTGCCCATTTGTGTTTGTGACCATATAGGGTCTGGGTCACTGTTCTCTTCATTTAAAGGACCCCTAAGATTCAGTGGCAGAGGAAAGCTGACCTCTATCTCAGGCCTCCTAGTCTCTACCCAATCAATCACAGCGCAGATCAAACCGGCCTTTTCTAGCTGTTTGACCCTATACAAAAAGGTACATAGCAAGCTGAACCATTATAACAATTTGATGCTAAATATGTAATATTGCTGCTTATTTATCTGTGCAGATTTAATTCTGCTTTTGGAAACTTCGCGGCCAGCTTGCAATACCAAAAGATTTGTCTGCATTGTTAGATTAAATGATTGCATATTTTGACATTGTGCTTAGTTACAGAAATGTAATTTGGCACTTAAAGACATTCATGTAGTTTTTTTTAATTTATTTTTTAATTTTTTTAGATCATTCATATTGTTTCAGCAATAACGAAAGACATGTTACCAGTCATAAGCTAGATAAAGAAGACAATTTGTAGAATACTCATGTGCTTCTGATTCATTGGGAGTAGGGTTATTAGAGGCGGGGAGAGGGGTGACCCAGCATTTACTTCCTGCACTTCTAGCTCAGTAGAAAAGGGCTGAAATTTGACTCCATGAGCTTTCATTGGCATCTAATCAGAGATGTATTTCCTCGTTTTCTGTAGCCCCCAACATACCTAGTCTAGTGGTCGCAGTGGCAGTCCTGAGTCATGAGCCACACACCATGTTTTCTTCTAGAGTCCTGCTGTCATGATCCTTAAATTCATCCACCAGATGTCAACATTAAGCAAAAAACATGCCTGCCCATGCAGTCACAAGATCCTAGTCAACCTGGGGAGTGCAAGATCCAACTCGGGAATCACAGAAGGGAACTTCTACCACCTGAACCACCAGACTGGTAAACCATATAGTTCTGATGGTACAAATAAACCTAATGACATCAAAAATGCCATGCTGGGTCAAGAATATTTGTTGATGATTTCAATGCATCCTGTCAGAAGATTATTATTTTGGATAATGAGCCAACCCATACTCAAAAGATCCACTAGTCATTGAAAGGATTCATAGATCTCTAATTAGCGAGACACTTAATTCCTTCAGCTTCCACAAGACAAGAAAAAAAGCCTTCCTCTAAGTAAAATTAGGAGTGCAGTCTGGAAATGTAACCTTTAATGGGCACATGTTCACAGGAGCAGTCATTTGTTGATATTTTGAAAGAGTGGAAGATCATTAAAGTTATTTGAGCTTTGAGGGCAGCCGGCTCCCCTTTCTTCATTTATCCCCAGCACATCAGGCCATCTAGGCAAAAATCTTCCAACCAGATGGTCCATAAGCAAACTCACAG
The DNA here is from genome assembly GCF_901765095.1 of Microcaecilia unicolor. NCBI lineage: Eukaryota > Metazoa > Chordata > Amphibia > Gymnophiona > Siphonopidae > Microcaecilia > Microcaecilia unicolor. The sequence goes on along the minus strand of NC_044032.1, from coordinate 33,183,837 downwards.
CTGGTGAGAGTCAGTTTTTTAGCAGTTCATGCTCTTACAACCCATTTTCTGTCTTCGGATTTCTAGTTTTTGCTTCAGCCTTTTGATCCAGATGTTGTGATCTCATGTGAAATCAAGAGCAAGTTGTCAAGGCCATTGGAACGAAGTCTAATTTATTAGGCCAGGGCTACCAGTTGAGATTTCAGAATTCCTCCTGCAGACTTTATTTTTTATTCATAAAGGTATTTAACGGGTTAATGAATTATTTATACGTCTCCTTGGTGGCACTGCACAACAACAGCGTTTTCTGTTTCTCTCTAAAAATAGGAGCAAGGTTTTAAAAGCCACGGAAACAGCAATGGACGAGGAAAAGGTTCTCATTTTTTGAGCAGGTGGGCTATCCAGTTGTAAAGATTTATTTACTTACTTTATTTAAACGTATTTGTTATCTGCTCATCAAAGTGTCTGAGCAGAACATAGCCAAATGTGCATACATCAATAAAACACCAATGTTTATAAACCTCAAAAAAACAAAGAGAAGAAAGTATCTACAATGAAGACAATAAATAATAAAAAACTAAATATAAAACACCCACATATTAAAAAAAAAAAAAATACACCTGCATTAAGGACAACTGATTTTTCCTTAGAATTCAAAAATTCCAAGAGTTGATTTGGCTCTAGAAATTAAAAAAAAAAAAAAAAGAATTAAACTCAAATGTTACAAAACATTGTGCAGGAAATTTCAAAATAAATTATCCTTGGCAGTGCCAGATCCCTTGGCTTCAAAGCCAAAAATCTCCTTCTAGCTTGAGTCATTCAAGGTTGCAAGGTTTATTTTACTTGATATACCACGCCATAAGTACATAGAGCCAAATTCTAAAAATCGTCACCGAAAAATTACATGCTTAGTGTGATTCTGTAAACTATGCCTAAAGTTAGACATAATTTATAGAATATATTCACGCCGTTTTTGTAACTAAAATTTAGGCGCACCCATTTAAGCCACCTAAAACCAAGCCTAACTACTAAGTTAGGCTCAGACCGGGTGTATTCTATAATAGTATGCATACGTTTTTGAAATGCCCACAACCCACATATTCCACGCTCATATCCACGCCCCCTTGTCAGCTGCATGCATTAGAATGTATGTGCATCGCGTTGTAGAATACACCTAGAAAGCTATGCATATAAATTCTAATTAAAGTCAATTAGTGCTCCTAATTGGGTGTTAAGTACCAATTATTGGCGCTGGTTGGCTTGTTAATCAATTAAGTTGTGCGTTCAATTTGGCCATGTGGCCAAATTAATGTGCACAACTTGAGGCAACATTTAGAGAATTTGGGGGATACTGTCTGAGCAGTTTACAATCATTAAAATTCCAGTACAGGAAAAGGAACTGCAATAATTAATGGGATAGAAAGGAAAGAATTGGAGAGACGGATAGGGAACGTTATGTCTCGCAGGGTCCTCCTAATGTATACACATCACCACGCTGCAAAAGAACAGGCCAAGGTTTAAACAGGTTCAGATCCGAAGGCGTCTCTAAAACAAAATGTGTTAAGCATACTTCTGAATTTATCAAGGGTGTTTTCTAAGTGAAGATGAAGTGGCAGGGAGTACCAGAGTAGGGGGTCCATTCACACTAAATGGACGCTCGGCAATTTTCATTTTGCCGCACCTCCATTTTCTGCAAAAAAATTTTAAAAAGGCATTTTTTTGCAGGTGCGTTGAAAAATGATTCTCCGTGCACCCAAAACACGCATGTACACTACCGCCTGCCATTTTTTAGTGCACCTTAGTAAAAGGACCCCTTAATCTTGAAGTCACATGGCAATATGGAGGGTCCCACTCACAATCAGGATGTGCTGACATCTCTGCCAGAAACTATTAAAACCATCCACAACCATCTGAATTTCAGGAAATCACTTAAGACCATGTTGGAAAAGCTTATCCAAAGGATTCAGCAAGTGTCTCCTCTGCTCGATACACATCAATCTATCGACAAGTTTGGACACATCCACCCTTCCTTCCTCTCCCCCAGTTTCCCTGCTCCTTCCGTCCCTTCCCCATCTTCCCCATTATTTCTTATGTAGGTGTTCTGTTGTATTAGCTCGATTTTACTGCACTGGCGTCTGCCTCTGCGGTGCGCTGTAAGCCACATTGAGCCTGACGATGTTGGGAAAATGTGGGGTATAAATGAGATAATAAATAGATAAATAAATAAATGAATACATCAGAATGTCAAACCTGTTAGGAACTTTTACTCCAGATCACAAGTTGCCTGTGAACCTTATCTCATAAGACATACAGACTATAGGTTCCCATAACAGCAACAGAATGGCAATCAAATTACAGTTGTGTTCAATTGCTCCTGATTTCATGCAGCCCATTTTACCATAAAGAATCTATAGTACTGCATGTATTACCAATGGGCGAGATTTCCTGGTGCTTCTGTTTTGTGTAAGCACATTGGGAACTCAGTAACAACTTTCCATTCTTGCTCATCAGACCGCAAACGCTACGGCCAGCGTGCGTACACTATAGTTATAAGTTATTGAACGTTGCTGTCTCCATAGGCATTAAGAAAAATGAGGCACAGCTATTAATGAACCAACCATGCAACAAAGTGTCTCCATGCACAAGTTGGATTTTATAACAAAATCCACCACGGTAATTTATAATATAATGGGAAACTGCATAAAGCAGATGTCATTATCTTCTACAGCACACCTGATTGCCATCTGATTGCTGGCATGTCCTCTGACTCATTTTGCCACAGTTTTGCTACACCTAAGGGAGCAGCTACGGGAACATTCTATTACAGACAGGGCAAGGGGGTAAACTAGCTCTGTAGCAATAAAATTGACATTAAGCAAAGCACTGTACACCACCTGTAAATGTGAAATTTAAAGATGATATGATGAGTGCTGTACACTTCCTACAGGACACAGCTGACTAATATGCTTATCTGGAAATCCTTTGCACATGGTTACAGTTAATGGAAGCTCATGAGATGTGAGGGCTGCCATTGTGACTCCTGGATAGGTCCTGGGGGTTGGGGGAGTGGGGGGATGGTCAGGCTCTGCGAATTGGGCTTGTTTTCATGGAGCAGGGTTTATGGATGGGGAGAGGGGTTTTTTCAGGGGGTCAGGGATGTCACTTTTTAGGGAGATTAGAATGTCGGGGATCAGAGGGCAAGGACTGTGCACAACCATGGCTGTTCTTCCCTGATCGGGCCATGCTAACAGATTGTTAATACTGTGGCTGCACTTAATGACATTTTCTGAACAGCCATGGCAGCTAGTGCACATTAAGCAGCTAGCATTTTTGTTCTTTTCCATGCTGATCATTTTATTGTGCATTAGCCATTATTGCGAGTCTACCCTAATGCATGGTAAAATCCACACTAGCTGCTTGGTACAGCTTAGTAAAAGAGCCCCTCATTGTGTTCCCTTAAAATTACAAAAGCATATAAAGATATGATAGAGGTCTATAAAATAATGAGTGGAGTTGAATGGGTAGATACGAAGCGTCATTTCACGCTTTCCAAAAATACTAGGACTAGGGGGCATGCGATGAAGCTACAATGTAGTAAATTTAAAACGAATCGTAGAAAATGCTTCTTCACTCAACGTGTAATTAAACTCTGGAATTCGTTGCCAGAGAATGTGGTAAATTCTGTTAGCTTAGCGGAGTTTAAAAAATGTTTGGATGGCTTCTAAGAAACGCCAGAAATGCCATAAGATCAGCCCGCAAATTTCTCAATCTGCACTCCCCCAGCTGTAAAGGACTAAAATACAAGCTGATACACGCCACCACCTTCTCTTACAGGAGCACGCAGTTGTGGAATGCATTACCTACAGCCCTGAGAACCATTGACGAAATAACTAACTTTTGCAAATCTTTGAAGACACATCTCTTCAATAAGGCCTACAAAGAGAACCCATAGCCTTACAAAACTAGCTCAGCAACTCACCCAGTTATTAAAATCCACCATCTATACTATCCTGCCCAACACCTTCCTTCTCTCTTCCCTTTCTTAATCTCTGTATATTACTAATTGTATCTGATATCCTGGAATGACTATGTCATAACAAAACTCTGTAAGTCACATTGAGCCTGCAAATAGGTGGGGAAATGTGGGATACAAATGCAATAAATAAATAAAGGAAAAGTCCATAGACCATTCTTAAATGGACTGGGGGAAAATCCACTATTTCTAGGATAAGCAGTGTAGAATGTTTTGTACTTTTTTGGGATCTTGCCGGGTATTTGTGACCTGGATTGGCCACTGTTGGAAACAGGATGCTGGGCTCGATGGACCTTTCGTCTTTCCCATTATGGCAATACTTATGTACCCAACATGACTGAGACACAGAAGCTTGCAAGTAGGAACTGGGAGTTGTCCGTGCATGAAAGTGGGTACATGAATGAGTGCAATGCGATGTACATGTATGTTTGTGATTCCATGTGTAGGGGAGAAATGACTGGGTGCACCTTTCCTCTTCTCTTGCCTTCTCCAACCTCTCTCGGGTTCTCCGTCATTTCCTTCCGATTCCTCAGGCTTACACTCTCCCTCTTATCCTTCCACCGTAGGTGTACTCCCTCTTTCGAACACCAAGGCTCAACCTCAGTCACCAATTCACCACCTTCTCCTCAGTTTTCGAATCAGCCACTTCTCCGTTCCACCTCCCATACTCTTTCAGATTGACTCCTCAGGTTTTCTGCTTCATTTTCACTCCTTCTAGGGTCAATCGTGACTGACACAACATGCTACTGCTAACATTTAGGGATGCTTTTACTAAGGTGTGCTAACAAATTTAGCACGCGCTAATGATACGACACCCAGTATATTCTTTTGGGTGTCTTATCATTTAGCGCACACTAATTGTTAGCATGCACTAAACCTGTTAGCGTGCCTTAGTTAAAGGCCTCTTAAAGCTTTTTATAGAATTGGCTCAAACTATGTGGCAGAGAGGAAATCCTGGTACACTATGTTGGTAAAGCTCAGACTAAATACTTTATATTAGCACCAGTACTGTAGAACCATAACTACATAAGTATTGCCATATTGGAAGAGACCGAAGGTCAATCAAGCCCAGCATTCTGTTTCCAACATTGGCCAATCCAGGTTACAAGTACCTGGCAAGATCCCCAAAAAGTACAAGATCCCAAAAAAATACAATACATTTTATGGTGCTTATCCTAAAAATAAGCAGTAGATTTTCCCTAAGTCCATTTTAATAATGGTCTATGGACTTTTCCTTTAGGAAGCCATCCAAACCTTTTTAAACCCCGCTAAGCTAACTGCTTTTACTACATTCTCTGGCAACGAATTCCAGAGTTTAATTACATGTTGAGTGAAGAAACAAATTCTCTGATTCATTTTAAATTTACTACTTTGTAGCTTCATTGCGTGCCCCCTAGTTATAGTATTTTTGAAAAGAGTAAACAAACGATTCACGTCTACTCATTCCAATCCACTCATTATATTATAGACCTCTATCATATCTCCCCTCAGCCGTCTCTTCTCCAAGCTGAAGAGCCCTAGCCGCTTTAGCCTTTCCTCATAGGGAAGTCATCCCATCCCCTTTATCATTTTCGTCGCCCTTCTCTGTACGTTTTCTAATTCCACTATATCTTTTTTGAGATATTTATTTATTTATTTGTTACATTTGTACCCCACATTTTCCCACCTTTTTGCAGGCTCAATGTGGCTTACATAGTACCATGAGGCGTTAGCCACCTCCGGTGAAGAAACAAAATACAAAGTGATGGTATGGTCGAATGAGATTCATGTGTTACAGACACATTAGGGAATCGTAGGGAAGAAGAGTTATATAGTATTCATTACGTGCTTTGGCTTCATTGTGTTGCAGGATTCACGCACTTAAGTTGGGTCAGTAGGGTATGCCTTTTTGAACAGGTTGGTCTTTAGTGATTTCCGGAAGTTAAGGTGGTCGTACATTGTTTTCACGGCTTTTGGTAGTGCATTCCACAGTTGTTGTTTTTGTTACATTTGTACCCCGCGCTTTCCCACTCATGGCAGGCTCAATGCGTCAGACTCACAGAAACAGAAGCCTACGCAGCCTTCTACGTGGAATGTTGCTAGTGGAATAGCAACATTCCATGTAGAATCTCCAATAGTATCTATTTTATTTTTGTTACATTTGTACCCTGCGCTTTCCCACTCATGGCAGGCTCAATGCGGCTTACATGGGGCAATGGAGGGTTAAGTGACTTGCCCAGAGTCACAAGGAGCTGCCTGTGCCTGAAGTGGGAATCAAACTCAGTTCCTCAGTTCCCCAGGACCAAAGTCCACCACCCTAACCACTAGGCCACTCCTCCACTCCATTCCACAGTTGCGTGCCTATTTAGGAGAAGCTGGTTGCATAAATTGATTTGTACTTGAGACCTTTGCAGTTAGGGTTGTGAAGATTTAAGTATGTTCGTGATGATCCGATTGTGTTTCTGGTTGGCAGGTCTATGAGGTCAGTCATATATCCCGGTCGCACCACTGAGCGATACAAAGGCATTATAACGTCCTCGCTTTTATTTTCCATTCCTTTCCTAATAATACCTAACATGGAACCAGTTACCACTAGAATTGAAGAAAAGTGACAATTGCATGTTTTTTTTTCATAAAAAATGGCTTGTAAATTTATAAACTGTTTTCAAGCTGGCCTTCTGAAAGATTGAGTTGTGGAGATTATGCAGCAGGACAAGAGATAAAATAAAATGTACTTTTATTTTTTCTATTTTATTGATATTTTCGGCTTTAGATATTTTCTATTGCAATTGTTATGTAGTTTAAAGCCTTGTTCAGATTTTCTGCTAAGACAAGGCTATGCATGTTATTGAATTATTAACTTTACAATAATTAAATCGATATAGATGGTCACAACAGAGGAGACAGTAGTGTCATTTTCAGAGATGCCAAGTTGTTTAGTTCCAGGCTGGAGATGTTGGGACCGTTCTGGATTTCTGAACACCCCAACCTGTGTGTTATGGCACTTGTAGCACTGATTTCAAAGGACATGACGAGGCACTACAAATACCACAATGCTTTGGGATATAAGTTCAAAACCAGGACTGTCCCAAAATCTCCAGCCTGGAACTGGATAACTTGAAATCTCTGCATTTCCACAAATCACCAGGAGAAGGCCTAAGAGCAAAGGGTCAAAATTAGGTCAGAAGATGTTCAGGGGTAGATAGCATAATATACAATTATAAAAGACAAAAAAAAAAGCTGACAAAACATCAAACATATAAACGGCGAGTGACCGACTCACTTGCAAATGCGCAGTACAGACTTCCCTCTCTGTCCCGCCCCCGCGTCAATACGTGATGATGAGGGCGGGACAGAGGGAAACTGCGCCACCGAGGTTGATACCGCTCCCCCCCGCCCGCCCGAGGTCGCCGCTACCGTCCCCCCCCCCCCCAGCCCTGGCCCTCTCTCCGCTACTAAACTTACACATCCATTCGCCGGAACGCAGCACGCACATCAGCTGAGCTGCCATCGGCCTTCCTTCCCTGCCTGTGTCCCGCCCTCGCTGACGTTACGTCACAGGAGGGCGGGACACAGGCAGAGCAGGAAGGGCCGACGGCAGCTCAGCTGATGTGCGTGCTGCGTTCCGGCGAATGGATGTGTAAGTTTAGTAGCGGAGAGAGGGCCCAGGCCGGGTGGAGGGATGGCGGCGACTCCAGGGGTGGGGGGGAACGGTAGCGGCGGCGACCTCGCGGGGAGGGAGGGAGGGAGGGGGAAGGAAGGAAAACCACAATACCAGCCCGTTTTTACGGGCTCAGCGGCTAGTGTACAATAAAATGTACAAGGTAGAACAGATGAGAAGCAGGCAGGAGAGTTGAAGAGCTAAAAGTGCAGGAGTCTTGCTCAAGCGAAGGTCAGCTGAATGAGCTTGGTTTTTAATTGTTTCTTACATTTATTGTAGGTCAGGTCCAGACAGAGGTCAGTGGGTAGAGAGTTTCATAGGCACGGGCCAAGGTATGAAAACACCATAAACACTACAGGGGAAAAATTTGAAATAGCTGAAAGGCAGCCAAAAAAATATGCACTATAAAAATAGACTAGCAGCAGCTAAGGGGTAAAAGGACCCCTGCGGTGGCATCAGCGCACGGGTTTGCTGCACAGCAAGGCCCCCTTTTACCACAGCAGGTAAAAGGATTTTGTTTTTGTTTAAAAACGGAAATGGCCATATGGTAAGTTAAGCACTTGCTGCTCGGCCATTTCCTGGGGAGGCCTTAGGAGGTGGTAAGCTACGGGTGGGCCTGGGTGGGCACAGGCCCACCCAATCACAACTCAGGCCCACCCAGTCAGCGCTCGTAAAATCGGGCATTAAAAAAAATCTGTGAAGCCATTTCGCAGGGCAGGCAGCGCTTCACGTCTGCCCTGCGTGCATTGCAGAAGAAGGAAATCGCCTCTTCGTCTTTGGGCCTTCCCTCACTGTGTCCCGCCCTCCTTCCATGTGGGCGGGACACAGTGAAGGAAGGCCCAAAGACGACGAAGCGATTTCCTTCTTCTGCAATGCACGCAAGGCAGACGCAAAGTGGACCTGCTGCTCCGAGGGTAGCAATTAATTTACTGGCGCATCATCACTGACGGCGCAATGCGGCTGCTAGTGCTCTGCAGCTGCTCTAACCCAGCATCAGCTGCCCAGCTACCCCGTGCCCCCCGCAGTGCGCACGTCGCACACCAATAGAAAAATCTGCCGCCCTCGCGGCTCGGCTTAGTGTTCTGCAGCGAGTGTTCTGCAGCTACTCTCACCAAAATGCCTGCTACTGTGCTGCCTTGCCCCCCCCCCCCCCCCCGCAATGCACATGCTGCACCTGTGCTGGGCCAGTCTCCCTGTTGGAGTGTCAACTGAAGAAGTTGGGTCCTCTTAATTCAGCCTCAGGCCTCGTCTTAGCACTCCCCCGCAGCCACAAACACCTACAGGAGCCACCACAGTTAGAGCTCTGCTCCAGGTGCACACTGACTGCATAGTGTGCATAACTGCAGTCTTTTGGGAAACAACACTCAAACCCAGGTAAAAACAAATGTTTTAATTTTAATTATGTGTAATGCTGGTGGGCTTATGGGTAGGGGTGGGCTTTTCACTGCCTAGGGGGAAAAAGGTATATTTAATGTAATGCTAGTGGCTTTCTTTCTGGGTGGGGGTGGGCTCAGTGGCCAGGTTAAAATTAAAAAAAAGTTTTGTATTTAATATTGGTAGGGATGGTTTCTGCAATATCCATGTTAAAACAAAAAGAAAAGTTTTATTTTTAATGTAGGCAGGTTTCTAAGTGGGGGTGGGCTCTGCAGTGCTCAGGACATTACAAAACAAAAGTTTTATATTTAATGCTGGTGTGCTTCGGTGGTGGGGGGGGGGGGGGGAGTGGTGATGCCAGACTATGGGGGGATGGTTAAGGGGTAGGACATGGCTGACTCTAGGCTACAGGGAGGGGTGGGGGGTAGGGTAGGGCTGATGCCTAGATACAGAATGGATGGTGGGGAAGGGAAGGGCTGATGCTCGGCTACAGGGATGGATGGGGGGATAGGGAAGGGAAAGTTAAAGCTGATGTCAAGCTACGGGGACGGATGGGGTGAGTAGAGTAGTGTAGGGAAGGGCTTGATGCCGGACTATGGGGATGGATGGGGGGAGGTAGGGAAGGGGTGATGCCCAGCTACTGTATGTCATTTACTTTGATGCAGGGCAGCTGTTGGGCAGACTACTTAGAAATCCTTATCAAGTGCATTCTAAGGCATTAGTTTGTATTATCCCAAGAAACACTACTCATATCTATATACATAGCGCCCACCCATATTAACTCTGGGCCCACCCAAAATGTCAGGTCTGGCTACGCCACTGCCTCCGGCGCTAACCTGGCAGTACTGCCCAATTTCTGCTAATAAGACCCTGGGACTAAGAAAATAAAGTCTTTTTTTGAGCGATAGAAATGGCGCATGGCACGATCCGAAACTACCACCAGGCTGCTGCAGTAGCCCAGCACCATTACCATGGTAGCCCTACTGCGGCTTTCTACAAGGGTTCCTAAGTTCTTTTCAATACCTTAACATATACTTTTTGCAAACAAAATATCTTTTAACTTGTATTAAGGTGCTCATAAATAGTTGGGACACTCCCACAGGCACTATATATCTCATAAAAATCTCCAAAAAATGCACTAATTTGAAAAATAGTTTAGCTACACTTGAATCTTTACAAGAAAGGGTCCCGACATGGTCCATACTTTGCATGCCACTTCTTCAAGGAACCCATTAAAAACTGATCGCACAACAATGAAGGCAAAGTCAACTGAGCATTATTTTGCACACTCCAGTCACCATATAACTGCATAGAATAGACTGTTGGTTCTGTGGTGACTGGTGTGTATAAAATAGTGCCCCTGGCTGTACACGTCTGTGAGACCCCGGGCGGTGATGGGGTAGCCCTGTGAATAACTCAGCCAGACAAGGGATATAAATGTTAAAATTATTGTTTTATTCACCTGATGCCTGGAACCTGTTACTTCGCAGGCCAGGAACATCAGGTGCAACAATTTATCTGATTTAGTAACAGTCTTGAAGAGGCTTGTGGCTAGCAGGCCAAGCAGTCTGTGACTTGTGGGGCTGCCTCGCCCCAAATACAGCCAGACAATGCTTGCAAGTCTTAAAAAGAAGCAAAGTTGACTTACCTCAGCCAGATCACAGCACATAAATGCATTCAGTAAAGGCACAGACTTGGGCTTCAGTTCTTCCTTCCTTGGGCCTCCTTAACCTCAGCCTGGTCCTGTTTTTAATCTCCCAGGAATTGACTCTGCCTCCTCTGACTCACTTCCTCCCAGGGCGGGACCTGTGCTCTTAACATAGCCCAGGCTATCGGAGGGACTTTTCTTAAGGATGAGGGGCAGTGTTCTATAAACGTCCTCACAATGTTCTGACCACACCTTGACTCTTACTACTACTATTTAGCATTTCTATAGTGCTACAAGGCGTACGCAGCGCTGCACAAACATAGAAGAAAGAAAGTCCCTGCTCAAAGAGCTTACAATCTAGTAGACAAAAAATAAAGTAAGAAATCAAATCAATTAATGTGTACAGGAAGGAGGAGAGGAGGGTAGGTGGAGGCGAGTGGTTACAAGTGGTTACGAGTCAAAAGCAATGTTAAAGAGGTGGGCTTTCAGTCTAGATTTAAAGGTGGCCAAGGATGGGGAAAGACGGAGGGGCTCAGGAAGTTTATTCCAGGCGTAGGGTGCAGCGAGACAGAAGGCGCGAAGTCTGGAGTTGGCAGTAGTGGAGAAGGGAACAGATAAGAAGGATTTATCCATGGAGCGGAGTGCACGGGAAGGGGTGTAGGGAAGGACGAGTGTGGAGAGATACTGGGGAGCAGCAAAGTGAGTACATTTATAGGTTAGTAGAAGAAGTTTGAACAGGACTCTTCACTCTTCTACCTTCTGTTCAAATTCATTTTGCCTCCATTATTCTATGATCTAAAAAATTTAAGGAACTTAATAAAAAGGGAGAGGTATGGAGTGTGACTGCCCTCACGAAGGTATTCGGGTAAGGGGATTATGCGCTCTTAGTTTTTACTAAACAGTTTGTTGCCTAACAGCTGAATGGACTTCCATGCATTCTTAATTATTCTGAGTATGAGCTGACCCAATGTGGACACCTTCCATGTCCTAGAATTCCAACTGCACAAATCAAGCACTTTCCAACCTCTCAAGCTCCAGGTGCATCTACATGCACAAAAGGACTGGGTAGCATACTATGTTCCATGAATTAAGGATGAATAGAGTGGGTACATATGGTCAAAAGAAGACTCGGGGAAGAGCTGAAGGCACCACTGGAGTTCCTCTTGAGGTGCTGAGAGCAGAATCCTATTACTGGTCTGAACCTGTATATTAGGTGGTAAGCATGCCTCTTTGCGGCACCTAAAATGAGATATCAATTGACAGAATTGTCACCATAGTATTTTACCTGAGATCTCATTTTATACCATAGCATGTAGTTAGTAATAATCACAAACGATGCTATGCAAGTATCAACATCTTGTATTGAGTCTGAAATAAAACAAGGAGATAGGAGGAAAAGATCTCTGTCGCTCAACAACAAAAATCAAGGGTTTGTATCCTGAAATCAAATAACTGACTCATCGGCAGTTATAAAGTTGAACACTATCGTCACGAGTCTAAAAAACCTCCTCCTCCTCATTTACCGTTTTAATATTGTGATTTTACTAAACTTCATTTAACAAAACTTATTGAAACATACTCCTCTTAATATATTTTTGGTTCTTTTTATCGCAACAAAATTGGCTGAAGAATAGCAAACTAGCTGGCTGATTGGTCTGCTCAACAGAGCGCTGCTGTTTCGCAACGGCTTCCTCAAGAACTTCGCTAATATATCTGCCAAAAAGAAATCCTATTTCATTGCCAGCGTTACTGACTGCAATCATCTAGCCACTATGACGATGAGTCATTTATTTGATTTCAAGATACAAACTCTTGATTTTTGTTGTTGAGCGACTGAGGTCTTTTCCTCCTACCTCTTTGTTTTATTTCACACTTGATACAAGAGTTTGGCATTTACATAGCATTCTTAGTGATTAGTTCTATTCACAAGTGAGTAGCTAGATTTGGGATGTAGTTAGTAATAATGCTCATGAATGGCATTAGTATGAAGATTAGAATGGCAGTGTACATTTCTATATCTAATCCTTAGTCAAGTGATCCATGGAAAAGCCCATGACATGCCCATGTTCCACCCACACATGCTTCCTGACAGTTACACAGTAACCCACAGATTCTATATATGGTGCCCAAATTGTGGGGGCAAAGTTGATGCCATGCCCAAGTTGTGCACACATCTTAATTGAATAACGAGCCGCTGACTAGCAATAATTGGGGCTAACAACCAATTATTGCAGTTAATTGGCTCCAATTGGTATTTGCATGTGCTTCTTGCTAAGCACTATTCCATAAAGAGCGAATTACTGCAACTGGGTATGTCCATGGGTAGGGCATGGGCAGGTCAGGGGCTTTTACTAAAGATGCACACAGTATTATAGAATTCAGGAGCTCTTTGCCTAACCTATGTACCATAATTTATACCAGGTTACAGCTGGTGTAAATCCTCATGCTCAAAGTTGTGCATGGATCCCGGCACTAAGTCCTTTTCAGTATCCTGTTCCAGCCAAGCCAAGCCCATTCCAGAATCCAGTTCCAGTCAAGCCAAGCCAAGCCAAGCCCAGAATCCAGTTTCAGTCAAGCCAAACCAAGCCCGTTCCAGAATCCAGTTCCAGCCAAGCCTGTTTGAGAATCCTGATTCTTGTTCGAGAATCCTGAATCCTGTTTGAGAATCCTTTTTTTTTTAATTTATTTTTGCATTTTTATAACATATTTCAAGGTTACACACTTGATCCAGCTTATATTTCAGCATTTCTCAAGGAATATAATATAGTAAACATAATTTTTAACACTCAAGTCCACTATAAAAGGGTTCCAAGAGTTCAAAATTCAGAAAAATCAATGAAAAATTACAAAGGTTAATCAGCACCTAGTACAGGACAGAGAATATTAAATTAGACTCCTTCCGATCCTTTAGAGGCTATCAATGATGACAAATGTGAAGGATCCATGAAAACGTATTTAAGTGAATTGAATTGGATGATACATTTACAAGGAAACCTTAAATAAAATACTCCTCCAAGCTGGAGAACGGCAGGTTTTAATAATAAAAATTGTTTGCGCCTTTTCTGGGTCTCTTTTGAAATATCAGGAAACAAATTTATTTTTAGGCCCAGGAATAATTTATCCCGGTTCCTAACAAACAAGCGAAAAAGCCATTGTTTATCAGGAATTAAAGCTACAGTAGCTATCAAAGTAGCCGCCTGGGCTTGTTCAGTTTCGGAAGTTTCCAGAAAGGCGGTCACATCTAGGAAATCTTTTTTTCTCTTGTTGAGACAGTTCCTTTTGTGGAATATAGTACACCTGGTTGAAGGGTGGTAAACATGCCTCAGGAATTTCTAATATTTCATGGAGATATCTCTTTAGCATATCCATTGGTTTCACCAGGTTAATCTTTGGAAAATTTACAAATCTTACGTTATTGTTCCTCATATAATTATCATATATTTCCATTTTTCTTCTTAGATTAGCAATATCTTTTAACATTACAACTTGTAGGTTTCCCATATCTGTGACATTTTTCTTATTTTTCAATTGAAGATTTTATATCCAATTCCGTTTTTAACATCCTTTGTTCCATTTCTGTTAGTTTCTCAGATATAGAATTAGTTTTTTGGGTAAAAGTTAATATAAACTGAGATATTAGGTCCAAGAGAGAATCAAGAGTTACCTCTGCCGGCTTCTCCAACATTTTAGGAGGAATATTGTCTACGTGTTCCGGTTTCTTCACCAATTACTACTACTACTACTACTACTTAACATTTCTAGAGCGCTACTAGGATTATGCAGCGCTGTACAATTTAACAAAGAGAGACAGTCCCTGCTCAAAGAGCTTAAAATCTAATAGACAAGTGAACGGTCGGTCCGATAGGGGCAGTCAAATTGGGGCAGTCTGGATTCACTGAACGGTAAGGGTTAGGTGCCGAACGCAGCATTGAAGAGGTGGGCTTTAAGCAAAGCCTTGAAGATGGGCAGGGAGGGGGCTTGGCGTAAGGGCTCAGGAAGGTTGTTCCAAGCATAGGGTGAGGCGAGGCAGAATGAGCGGAGCCTGGAGTTGGCGGTGGTGGAGAAGGGTACTGAGAGGAGGGATTTATCCTGTGAACGGAGGTTACGGGTGGGAACGTAAGGGGAGATGAGGGTAGAAAGATAGTGAGGGGCAGCAGACTGAGTGCATTTGTAGGTAAGAAGGAGAAGCTTGAATTGAATGCGGTATCTGATCGGAAGCCAGTGAAGTGACCTGAGGAGAGGGGTGATATGAGTATATCGGTTCTGGCGGAATATGAGACGTGCAGCAGAGTTCTGAACAGATTGAAGGGGGGATAGATAGGTAAGTGGGAGGCCAGTGAGGAGTAAGTTGCAGTAGTCCAGGTGAGAGGTAATGAGAGCGTGGACGAGAGTTCCATTCCTTGTTGCCCTGTAGACGTTGTAGCTGGACTGCTCACCTCAGGAAAAAGCAACTGTCCCCCAGATTCCCCCACAAGTTGTACTTGAGCTTCGGTCACGGGCATTGCCTTCCTGCTCCTTGGTGAAGGCCCCATCGATCCTTCAAAGAGGGAGCTAGTCAACTGCAGCTGCGGGGGTAGAGTTCGTTGATCGGGGCTCAGTGTAACATCGTGCCCCGAAGACGCCGATACTTCCTGCCACCTGAAATTAAATATGACCAAAACCGAGCTTCTCATTTTCCCCCCCAAACCCACCTCCCCGCTCCCCCCATTTTCTATTTCTGTTGATGGCTCTCTCATTCTCCCTGTCTCCTCAGCCCGAAACCTTGGGGTCATCTTTGACTCTTCTCTCTCCTTCTCTGCTCATATCCAGCAGATTGCCAAGACCTGTCGTTTCTTTCTGTACAACATCTGTAAAATCCGCCCCTTTCTTTCCGAGCACTCTACCAAAACCCTCATCCACACCCTTGTCACCTCTCGTTTAGACTACTGCAATCTGCTTCTTGCTGGCCTCCCACTTAGTCACCTCTCCCCTCTCCAGTCGGTTCAAAACTCTGCTGCCCGTCTCATCTTCCGCCAGGGTCGCTTTACTCATACTACCCCTCTCCTCAAGACCCTTCACTGGCTCCCTATCCGTTTTCGCATCCTGTTCAAACTTCTTCTACTAACCTATAAATGTACTCACTCTGCTGCTCCCCAGTATCTCTCCACACTCGTCCATCCCTACACCCCTTCCCGTGCACTCCGCTCCATGGATAAATCCTTCTTATCTGTTCCCTTCTCCACTACTGCCAACTCCAGACTTCGCGCCTTTTGTCTCGCTGCACCCTACGCCTGGAATAAACTTCCTGAGCCCCTACGTCTTGCCCCATCCTTGGCCACCTTTAAATCTAGACTGAAAGCCCACCTCTTTAACATTGCTTTTGACTCGTAACCACTTGTAACCACTCACCTCCACCTACCCTCCTCTCTTCCTTCCCGTTCACATTAATTGATTTGATTTGCTTACTTTATTTATTTTTTGTCTATTAGATTGTAAGCTCTTTGAGCAGGGACTGTCTTTCTTCTATGTTTGTGCAGCGCTGCGTATGCTTTGTAGCGCTATAGAAATGCTAAATAGTAGTAGTAGTAGTAGTAGTAATCCAGTTCCAAGTTTTGCCTTGTCCAGTCTGGGTTCCAGTTCTGGCCCCTTTGCCTTCTTTTCCTTGCCTCGTCTGGATCCGGTCCTTGTTTAGTCCATTGTGTTTAGTTACCTTTGTCCTGCCTGTGTTGAGTCTGTTTGTTTATCTTAGTCCAGCCTGTTCTGATTCCTGCCTGTGCCAGCCCAGGTGATTTGTCTGCCAAAGCTCCGGCTTTGGTCCAAGGACTCACTAATCCTGACAGCTGTGATATAATGTTAGTTTTCATTTCTTTGAACCTTTACAACTTTGATCTTTTTGGATGCAAGAGCTCCTAAAGCCTGACTTGTAACGACTTCTGGATTTAATAGAGAGTTTTGATGCAGTTAATAATACCTTGTTTTCTTATTTTATTGTTTTGCTGTTTCTCTTTGTACCTCCTCTCAGGTAATGGTGTATAGATCAGTCTCCCCCTCTTGTGGACTAATGCATGTAGAAATTTTGCTAGAAGAGGGAATTATCCCTAATTATTTTCCTTTGTAAATCATCGCATATTGCTTAACAAAGAGGCGTATTTTCAAAGCACTCAGACTTACAAAGTTCTATAGTAACCTACTGAACTTTGTAAGTCTAAGTGCTTTGAAAATGAGCCCCAAAATTATCTTTGCTGAATTATTGTAAACTGTTATAAATAAATTTAAAAAATCATGTTCATTAGCAACTGAGCAGTGGAGCCATAGATACTATGGTGTAATAAGCAAAATGCCTTGAACAAAATACGTTGGTCTGTAATGTAATACTGGCCACTTGCTCCTGGTTATGCTCTTGGATTTAATTCATACTCTGCTTCTATCCTATTGGGATTTGAGGCAGTTCACAGTCTAAAGTCACAACACTTACATTCCAAAACCATAAAATCACATATTGCATGCCTATTCATGCTTTCTAAAACATGTTGCGGCCTAACTAATTCTATTTTCCTTTCACATAACATACATTAATTCTCAAATCCCTACGTAATTTCATCCGAAAATGTTGTCTCGTTGCCTTACGATCCAACTGAATGAAGCCATCAGACGTGTTTTACAGAGCAACTCTCTCCTTAATGCAGTTGTGCTATCGTATACAACGTTTCTACGGAAAGCAGCCTTACTGGGCTAAGACAACACAGACAGGATGTGAGGCCTATGCATTAATGCTGACTGCTAACAGAGTCCTTTTTTTATGTGGAAGGTTCGCACTTCATTTTTTTCCTCCTGTCACTTTGATTTGTTTCTTTTTTTCCCTTTGTCACCAATATCGCATTACTGAAGAGTCAAACAAAAGCACCAGCATGACTTGGGGGTGGGGGGGGGGGGGCCTTTATTGCATTACACAGCCAAATCAATCAGCCAGTGGCACGCGTTACGGCAGTTCAATCTATTAATAGTGGTATAATGTGAAAAGACAAATGCAGCAGACACTGAGCGTGCTCGGTGCCAAGAGCTTTCTGCCTGAAAAGCTTTTTAAATGGGCTCTGCAGCTCAGCAATAACACCCAACGTGGCTGGATGCGAGAGAAATGTACAGACAATGCAGTGAGAAAAGACAACAAGATGCATGGGGACTGTTTTCTTAAAGCAGTGAATGGGGCAAAGTCCTTTTTTTTAGTAAAGCCCCTATTACATCTTTAGAAAAAAATCAGCAGGCTAGTTCAATGGTCCGTGGCATAAGTTGTTTCCGAGGAACTGGAGTTGAGACTACCTGAATGCAGTAGGCAGATGGACCAGGTCAACATACAAACACCCTTTCTTGCTGATTTTTATATATAGGTACAAAGACTAGGGGACACTCAAGGAAGCTATATGGAAATACTTTTATAACAAATAGGAGGAAATGTTTTTTTCATTCAATGAATAGTTAAGCTCTGGAACTCTTTGCCAGAGGAGGTGGCAACAGCGGTTAACATATCTGGGTTTAAAAAAGGTTTAGACAAATTCCTGGAGGAAAAGTCTGTAGTCTGCTGTAGAGACATACATGGGAAGCAACTGCTTGCCCCAGGATTTGTGGTATGGAGTGTTGCTACGATTTGGGTTTCTGCCAGGTACTTGTAACCTGGCCCGGCCACTGCTTGGAAAGCTGGATACTGGGCTATATGGACCATGGACCCAGTATGGCTACTCTTACGTTCTTATGTAGTTGTTCCTTTATTTTAATCTCACCATTCAATTTACCTTCTTAAGCTGGCCAAAACTAAAAGTGATCTAAGAATGACTTCTGAATTCTTTTAGGAGACACACCTAAAAGCAATAGTGTCATAACTAAAGAGAGCCACGTTCCACAGCCTTAGCTATAGGAGGCTTGCTAGAATCTTCTTTCTGGGGTAAAATATTTTGCCAGTATACTTACTGCGAACTTCTGGCCTACAGGATTCACTGAATCCACTGAAGACCTTAAGCATTGAATGGAAGATAACTGCCCATTGTTCCTCTAAGAACATGAGAACCACCATATTGAGTCAGAACAAAGGTCCATCAAGCTCAGTATCCTATTTAGAAACAGTGGCCAATCCAGGTCACAAGTAGAAGGCAGCCCCAAAAAGTCATTAGATTCCATGTTGTTTACCTCTTAGGATAAGTAGCCACTTTCCTCTATCTGTCACGGGTACAGGGGTGGTGAGCCCTTGGACTGCAGCAGACAAGTCCTCTGAGAAGGTACAAAGCAGAGGTAGGGTTACCATATGGCTCCAGAAAAAG
Organism: Microcaecilia unicolor; assembly: GCF_901765095.1. Lineage (NCBI taxonomy): Eukaryota > Metazoa > Chordata > Amphibia > Gymnophiona > Siphonopidae > Microcaecilia > Microcaecilia unicolor. The sequence goes on along the minus strand of NC_044032.1, from coordinate 33,164,875 downwards.
GAGGACAGATTGAGCTAGTCTGGGTTTTACTTCCATTGATTTCAATGGAAGCAAAACCCAGACTGGATCAACGTGGCCTCCTTTTTCTGGAGCCATATGATAACCCTAAGCAGAGGAGAACCAGACACTGAATCTAGACAAGACACAAGACAGGCAAGGAAGAAACAGAGCCTAGCTAAAGCAAAAACTAGGAATGGAGCTTGACAAAATCAGGAACCAGGAACAAAGGAAGGACATTTATACTTGCCGCAAGGCCGAACTGGAACCTACATGTCTCAGAGTCCAAGCTTACGGGCTGCAAGGCTGAACTGGAACTGGAACCCACATGTACCAGAAGGAAGGGAAAAGAAACAGAACAGAATTCCAAGAGAAGATACTACCCAAGCAGTGCACACATACTGCCCAAAACAGAGCCACAAACAGGAGGTCAAAAGACCCTACACACAAGCACAAAGAGACTGAAGGGGAAAGCACATAGGAATACAGCTCAAGGCTGTGCTTAGAACCACTGCTATATGGACGAATAGTCCTAACTAACTCAAACAGAAATCACACAGAGAGGTAGCTCAGGGCTGCACTAGTAGTCCCAGCAGACCAGAAGGGCAGACCACTCATGCCAGACAGAGAGGCAGCTCAAGGCTGAGCTAGTAGACACAGCTAAACAGAACAACCACCCACTCACACTCAACTAGAAACCAAACAGAAAGGCCGCTCAGGGCTGCGCTAGTAGTCACAGCTAAACAGAAGAGCAATTCACTCAAACAGAAACCTCACAGAGAGGACGCAAAGGACTGTGCTAGTAGCCACAGCTAAACGGAAGAACAACCCACTCATGCCACACAGAAAGGCCGCTCAGGGCTGCGCTAGTAGTCACAGCTAAACAGAAGAGCAACTGACTCAAACTCAAACAGAAACATCACAGAGAGGACTCAAACAGCATAAAGAGAAGTAACTCAAGACAGGGCCACATGGCCATTCTAAGGTAAAGGGAAAACACACAAAAGCAACTCAAGGGAAGGCCACAGAGTCAAATAACAGACACTAGAGACAAAGGAGAAAGACAGGCAAAAACGGAAAGCTGCAATTACATACACAAGTCAGCCAAGGAACAGAGCTCACAAGAGCCAGGAAACAAACACAGCAGACAAAGAGTTAAAGCAGGCTAAAGAGAAAGGCTGCTTCTAATACACAAGTCAGCAAAGGAGTAGTGCTCATAAGAGCCAGGTAACAAACACAGCACATAAAGGGTAAAAGCAGATTAAACAGAAAAGCTGCTTCTAACTACAAAAATCAGGAAAGGGGCAGAGCTCACAAGAGCCAAAGAACAAACACTGCACACAAAGAGGTTACAGGGAAGACTAACCAAACAAAGAAGAAACGTGCTTACCAGGACCGGCAGCCGGGAAGGGAAAGACAAGGCAGACGGAGAGGCAGCAGACACAGCTGCACAGCAGTGAAGTAATCAGGGACAAGGCTGGTTTCTACAGACTCTCAGAACAAACAGACAAGAACTACACACGCCCAGAAAAAATACAGGCAGATCTTGAAAACAAAGCTAACTGAAAAGTAGTCCATTCAGGTACAAACAAGAACCACACACAAAGGGAAACAGAACAGAGCTTTGCTGGAGAGCATAGCTAACATGAAAGTAATCCATTCAGGTTCAAATCAGAAGCACATACACAGGGAAACAGAACAGGGCTTTGCTAGAGAGCACAGCTAACTGGAGAGGATCCATTCAGGTTTAAACCAGAACCACACACCGAGCTCAGGGCTGTGCCCTAGGGCATAGCTAACAAGATGACCAATTCCCTCAGAATCAAACACAGTTACAACTTGTAAGGATTCCAAGGTAATAGGTGAGGAAGTTGCCAGGGAAAGGAGAAGGAAAGGAAAATTTCCCCCTGAAAACTAAAAAAATATATAAATCCAAGGTTCCCCAAGGTAGATGGCCTGTCCCTTCTCAGAGATACGAGCAGCTTATTTCCTCTGAGATTGAGGAAGACTGCAGTTCCCAAGAGCCTTTGGATAAAACTCCAGATCCTATTAGGAAGGGGAGTAAGAACTACAGGTCCCAGGCTCCTGGTGAGGAGGGAGGGGACTGGTTCAGAGAGACTAATCAGGAGGATTTGGGACAGCTTGGAGATATACAAGGAGAAGAGCTGATGGACTGGCAGCCAGGGGCAGGAGTTGAGGAGTTGTCCCAAGGGGGAGAAGCTGCTGGGATTGAACCTATGGATATCTCTGCACTGGCCCAGGTACAAGGAAAAAGGTTAAAAGGGTTTATAACAGCCCTATTTTCTAGCTTGGGTGGGAAGTGGAAGAGCGCTTGATAGCAGAAACTCTGGACGTGTGAAAAGGGGAGTCTGGCTGAAGCTCTCTCTACAGAAGCGGTGCCTAAAGCTGGTACTTGTGCTGAGCGGCTCAAACCTGACCCATGTGGGTGGAATCCAGGTGCTAGAGGCTGGTAGTAAGGGAGGGGGTACCTTCAACCTCTGTATGTATGAGAGGTACATAAGTACATAAGTAATGCAACACTGGGAAAAGACCAAGGGTCCATCGAGCCCAGCATCCTGTCCATGACAGCGGCCAATCCAGGCCAAGGGCACCTGGCAAGCTTCCCAAACGTACAAAAGGTGAAGAAAAAGAGGTTTGAGCTTGAAACGGTGAACTGTGGTATTTAAAAAAACTTAATCTCCAGAAGAACTGCATTCTGTGGGAATCATTGAGCTTTGGAGCCCGTGGGGGGGGGGGGGGGGGGGCTTACTTAAATTCCTAAAAACTGAAAAGCAAATTAGACCCATCAGGCTGTAGGGAAGGGGGCGTTTGTTGCTTGCTGGGTGCTGCCCTAGGCAGTGCCTAGAGGGAGTCAATGACTCCTGGCTCCAGATCTGGAGGGACTGTACTGAGCTATAAGGGGAGAAGCTGTATTTTGGAAACCTGTTTTAAAGGAACTAGGGGAATTGCAGCACCCATAAACTATTTGTGTTTGGAAATGGACCATACTTTGGAGTTATTAAACAGAATCTCACCAAGCCTGGCATGTGGGAATTGAGTTACGGAATCATCCAGGACAAAGCGGAGGCGACCTCGGCCCCGGGAGGGAGGCGTGATGACAAACTATAACATAGGCATAGGGGGCATGTGATGAAGCTACAAAGTAGTAAATTTAATACGAATTGGAGAAATTTGTTTTTCACTCAACATGTCATTAAACTCTGGAATTCATTGCCAGACAATGTGGTAAAGGCAGTTAGCTTATCAGTGTTTAAAAAGGGTTTGGCCTGCTTCCTAAAGGAAATGTCCATAGACCATTATTAAATTGACTTGGGAAAATCCACTGCTTATTTCTGGGATAAGCAGCATAAAATGTATTGAGTTTTTCTGGGATCTTGCCAGATATTTGTGACCTGGATTGGCCACTGTTGGAAACAGGATGCTGGGCTTGATGGACCTTTGATCTGTCCCAGTGTGGCAATACTTATGTACTTAATAGTTCATACGTGCATTCTATAAGTGCATTCACTCTGCAGCCCCTCACTACCTCTCCACCCTCATCTCTCCCTACACTCCTTCCCTAGAACTCCGTTCACTAGGCAAATCTCTCCTAATTGCACCCTTCTCCTCCATCGCTAACTCCAGACTCCGCTCCTTCTATCTCGCCGCACCTTATGCCTGGAATAGGCTTCCTGAGCCATTACGTCTAGCTCCATCCCTGGCTGCCTTCAAATCCGGGCTAAAGGCCTACCTGTTTGATGCTGCTTTCGACTCCTGACTTGTAACTTTTATCTTATCCTTATGTGTCCTTCTGTCTGTCTGTCTGTCCTTCCTTTCTCCTTTTTGATCCTGTCTGTTTGTCCTGATTTAGATTGTAAGCTCTTTTGAGCAGGGACTGTCTTCTTCATGTTCAGTTGTAAAGCGCTGCGTACGACTGGTAGCGCTATAGAAGTGATTTATAGTAGTATTAGTAGTAATAGCAATGCTATAGCAAGGTCTCTCCATGCTAGGATAATTGGTGTTGATTTCTAGCAGGGCATCTACAATAGCTTGTCATGGAGAAACTCGATAGAGAGTTTTAGACCTTCAAGATTAGGTCAAGCAAATGTAGTGCTCAAGAGTTTAGGGTCATATGGAGGCATTTGCAATTTACCTCTCATGCATGCTTTAATTATGTTCTTCGTGAGGATAAATGCCATTTCTGGATGTGTTCAAGAACTCAAAGGGAAAATGACTGCTTCAGTTCTGCATATTTATTTTCTCTATGCTAGGAGCCCTTTTATTAAACTATGTTAAGGGGCTTTACAGTAATGTATCAGTTACTGCAATGCAAGCCACCCATTAACCCCTGGATCTTATAAAGGTTGCTCAGATTGGGACACCAAATTTTGGGGCATGGATCCTCTACTGCTAATTCCAGACTCCGTTCCTTTTATCTCGCTGCACCTCATGCCTGGAATAGACTTCCCGAGCCTGTACGACTAGCCCCGTCTTTGGCCGTTTTCAAATCCAGGCTAAAAGCCCACCTCTTTAACGCTGCTTTTGACTCTTAACCACTACTCGCTTGCCCTGAACCCTTTTATCCCCACCTCTTTAATTCCCTTACCTCTTAGTTGTTCTGTCTGTTTGCCTGTCCTATTTAGATTGTGAGCTCTTTGAGCAAGGACTGTCTTTTCATGTATGGTGTATAGCGCTACATATGCCTTGTAGCGCTATAGAAGTGATAAATAGTAGTAGTAGTAGTACAACACTGTACTCCTAAATTGTCTCATGCACAACTCAAAAGGGGTGTGGCCAAGGGAGGGGCATGGGTGTGCCAGGGGTTTTATAGAATAAGGACATTTACTTGCCCAACCACCATTGGTTGCACTCCAGCATTTACACCAGGTTTCAGCAGGAAATCCTCCTTAAATGCTTTTTGTGTCAGGGGGCATAATATGGGGGGAGAGAGTGGACATGAAAGGCATTTGGACGTTAATGCCATACACTTATCATGTGCTCACTGACTAACATGAAGTTAAAGTGGGACCATTTATAACTTCTAAATATGAGACGCTAAGTGCTTCCACGTTAACCGGGAACAGGTATCATATGTTAATGTGAATATTAATATACAATCTGTAATATAATTCCCCCAAAAGGTGCTACATTACATTTGCAGCTACCATATAGTAAAGTAGTACATTAAGTTGAGGTAACTGCAGGTTTGACCATGGTTTAGTAAAAGGCCATTAAGAGTGTCCCAAGACAGAGGCATTGTACAGTTTGCAGATTCTATAGCCATGTGTAATTAAACTCTGGAATTCGTTGCCAGAGAATGTGGTAAAAGCAGTTAGCTTAGCGGGGTTTAAAAAAGGTTTGGATAGCTTCCTAAAAGAAAAGTCCATAAGCCATTATTAAAATAGAGTTGGGAAAATCCACTGCTTATTTCTGGGATAAGCAGCATCAAATGTATTGTACTGGTTTGGGATCTTACCAGGTACTTGTGACCTGGATTGGCCACTGTTGGGAACAGGATACTGGGCTTGATGGACCTTCGGTCTGTCCCAGTATGGCAACACCTATGTGAGAGTCCTGAACACAGCCTTCCCAACCTACAGTTTGGGGCCCAAAAGAGGATCTGAAAACTGGGTCAGAAAAATAGAGCACCAAATCAGAGAAGGAGAGAAAAAAATAAAAGCAAGTGATGGTGACCATTTCTCTGAACTGTGTACAAAACGGTCAAATCAAATTATTATTCAGACTGTAGAATTATTGGACGGACGCTGCAAGATCAGCATGAACAAGAATATCCATTTTAACAATATACGAGGTTGTCAAGGAAGCTAAACAAACCGTCACCTGAAATAGCACAAATGTGAAATCTGGGGCTGGCCTGATGGCTCCATGCAGAAAAAATTGGTTTGACTCCGGACGATAGCTATGCTGCAGAAGCAGTGTTCAAACTCATGGGGAGGGGAGTAGTTATCCTGGTGGCTGGATGTATAAAGTACACGATAAAAGATTCAGGAACAAGGCTGGTGCATGGCTTCTGGCTTCAGATCTATTACTGCAATTTATTTTTGTTACATTTGTACCCCGCACTTTCCCACTCATGGCAGGCTCAATGCGGCTTACATGGGGTAATGGAGGATTAAGTGACTTGCCCAGAGTCACAAGGAGCTGCCTGTGCCTGAAGTGGGAATCAAACTCAGTTCCCCAGGACCAAAGTCCACCACCACCCTAACCACTAGGCCACTCCTCCACTGTTGCTACTATTTGAGATTCTACATGGAATGTTGCTATTCCACTAGCAACATTCCATGTAGAAGTCGGCCCTTGCAGATCACCAATGTGGCCGTGCAGGCTTCTGCGAGTACGTGCAGGACGTCAGACTCACAGAAACAGAAGCCTGCGCAGCCTTCTACATGGAATGTTGCTAGTGGAATAGCAACATTCCATGTAGAATGTCCAATAGTAGCAACATTCCATGTAGAATGTCCAATAGTATCTATTTTATTTGTGTTACATTTGTAGCCTGCGCTTTCCCACTCATGGCAGGCTCAATGCGGCTATGGAGGGTTAAGTGACTTGCCCAGAGTCACAAGGAGCTGCCTGTGCCTGAAGTGGGAATAAAACTCAGTTCCTCAGGACCAAAGTCCACCACCCTCACCACTAGGCCACTCCTCCACTGTTGCTACTATTTGAGATTCTACATGGAATGTTGCTATTCCACTAGCAACATTCCATGTAGAAGTCGGCCCTTGCAGATCACCAATGTGGCCGCGCAGGCTTCTGCTTCTGTGAGTCTGACGTCCTGCACGTACGTGCAGGATGTCAGACTCACAGAAACAGAAGCTTGCGCAGCCTTCTACATGGAATGTTGCTAGTGGAATAGCAACATTCCATCTAGAGTCTCTAATAGTAGCAACATTCCATGTAGAATCTCCAATAGTATCTATTTTATTTTGGTTACATTTGTACCCCACGCTTTCCCACTCATGGCAGGCTCAATGCGGCTTACATGGGGCAATGGAGGGTTAAGTGACTTGCCCAGCGTCACAAGGAGCTGCCTGTGCCAGGAATCGAACTCAGTTCCTCAGGACCAAAGTCCACCACCCTAACCACTAGGCCACTCTTCTACTCAATGACCAGAGTAGGACCAGTGGAAGGGAATGTCTATAGAGATGGGAGAACAGTCTCTGATTAGCTGAAAATGAAGGCCCGTTGTGCCAAAATCTAAGCACCTGTTTTCACTGAGTTGGAAAAGAAAGGAGAAAGAAGAAAAGAAAAAGTAGAACTACTGAGTTCCCCCAGCACTCACCCCCCCCCCCCCCCCCCCCCCCCCCCCCCCCCACACACACACATATATTAATCCCATGGTAGAAAACACATTTGCAAAGCAAAGACTAAAAACACTCTGCAAGCATCAAATAAAATCTAAAGTCCAACCTGCTGTGCAGTGATATCAATGCGCCTTCAATTATATAGACCCCTCAAGGCCTTGTTCAATAAAGAATATTTCCATATGTATGAAATGGTGAAATATGCTTTTTTTTAATTATCGATCTATATGAAAAAGTCAGGTGAGTCCTCAGGAAATTTTAGAGTGCGATCTTTATTTATTACCGCACAACTAAAAGCATTCCGGGACTTGTAGTAAAGTAGCTTACCTTTAGATTGTAAGCTCTCTTGAGCAGGGACTGTCCTTCCCCTTGTCTAAACTTGTACAGCGCTGCGTAACCCTGGCAGCGCTATAGAAATGCTAAGTAGTAGTAGTAGTAATCTGATTAGAAACCTTAGAAGATTTTTTTTCAGTGAGCTCAACAAGGTTGATTTTTTTTGTGATCATCCAACCGCTCAGTGAGGGTGGGGCTTTAAGGAAATTCGCAGGGGCGCTATCTGATCCTAGATGCTTAATTAAAACAAGAAAGAAATGTACGGTGTATACATTAGCATCAATTTGGAACAATGCCACATGATACTTCTAGCACCGGACCTTTGATATACAAGATTAGTGAGAATATTACTTTGGGGTTGTTAGTAAATGGCCAAAAACATGCATCATTTCCCCACATGTTAATACAAGTAAAAGCAGGACACATAGAGGTGCTTTTACCAAGCTGTGGTAAAAGGATCCCTGTGGTAGTTTCAGCACGCGGGTTTGCTGAGCGCCGAGGTTCCCTTTAACCACAACGGGTGAAAGGTCTTTTAAAAAAAAAAAAAGGAAACGGCCATGCAGGAAGTTAAACACTTGCTGCCTGGCTATTTCCTTGGGAAGTCCTTACCGTCAGCTATTTAGGAGGCAGTAAGGGCTCCGGTGTTAACCTGATGGTAACCAGGCAGTGCACGGTGCTGTACTATTACCGCTGGCAGTGCCGTTCCTAGGTCGGCTCCCACCCGGGCCGGATCGCCGCTGCACCCCCCCACCTCGGGTGCAGCGGTGTCCGTCCCCCCAGGGTGCAGCATGACACCCCCCTCCCCGATGCATCAAGCCCCCCTCCCCGGGTGCATTATTGGCTGCTAGAGGGTGCAGAGAGCAGCCGCGCGCCTGTCGGCGCCACTGGCTCCCTGCTCCCTCTGCCCTGGAACAGGAAGTAACCTGTTCCAGTGCAGAGGGAGCAGGGAACCAGCGGAGCCGAAAGGTGCGCGGCTGCTCTCTGCACCACTCCAGCAGCGTGCACCCGGGGCGGACCACCCCCACCACCCCGCCCTTGCTACAGTGCCAAATTGGCGCATGGCAAGCCTGTACTACGCTTGCCGTACCTTTGCAAAAAGGTCCCATAATGAGGAGATGCAAAGCACGCAAAACACTTTGTTATTCTGTAAATTGAATAATGCAGCTTGCATTATTTATCCTGCATCGGGTTGCTAACCCCGTGGCCCAATGCTCCCAGGACACAACTTAAAGGCAGTAGGCAATAACCCCCCCCCTCAAAAAAAAAAAAAAAAAAACCTCACTTGGAAACAGGTTCCCTCTCTTGAAGCCTCCCCATAACTCCTCCCCAAAGCCCACCATCACAACCTCTTCTTCAATGTAGCCCCTTTCCTACAAAGGCACACCATCCTCTATCTTCCTATAGGTCCCCCCCTCCCATACACACACACACACACACACACACACACACACACATTGGGCCTAGATGATGAAATCATGGTCTCAGGGCAGGAATTATCTCCAGTTGCTCCTTACCCTATCAGCACCAGGTTCAAAATGGTGCCAGAAACTTCTAGTGTTAGTCTTGTGGTACTACCAGTATCACCTGGGGACAAGCTACTACTACTACTACTACTTATCATTTCTAAAGCGCTACTAGACTTACGCAGCACTGTATACTTGAACATGAAGAGACAGTCCCTGCTCGACAGAGCTTACAATCTAATCAGGACAGACAAACAGGACAACAGGACAAATAAGAGGTAAGGGAATTACTAAGGTGAGGATGATAATATAAGGGTACTGAACAAGTGAGTAAGGGTTAGGAGTTAAAAGCAGCATCACAAAGGTGGGCTTTTAGCCTAGATTTGAAGACGGCCAGAGATGGAGCTTGACGTACCAGCTCAGGAAGTCTATTCCAGGCATATGGTGCAGCAAGATAAAAGGAACGGAGTCTGGAGTTAGCAGTGGAGGAGAAGGGTGCAGATAAGAGAGATTTACCCAGTGAACGGAGTTCCCAGGGAGGAATGTAGGGAGAACATTCCTGCTGTATAAGAACAAAATGTCATTATACGGTAGCTTGACTTACTACTACTACTACTATTTAGCATTTCTATAGCGCTACAAGGCGTACGCAGCGCTGCACAAACATAGAAGAAAGACAGTCCCTGCTCAAAGAGCTTACAATCTAATAGACAAAAAAAAAATAAAGTAAGCAAATCAAATCAATTAATGTGAACGGGAAGGAAGAGAGGAGGGTAGGTGGAGGCGAGTGGTTACAAGTGGTTACGAGTCAAAAGCAATGTTAAAGAGGTGGGCTTTCAGTCTAGATTTAAAGGTGGCCAAGGATGGGGCAAGACGTAGGGGCTCAGGAAGTTTATTCCAGGCGTAGGGTGCAGCGAGACAGAAGGCGCGAAGTCTGGAGTTGGCAGTAGTGGAGAAGGGAACAGATAATACTGTGAGACTATAGCAAGAACTTGCCAGCACTATTTTGAACCTGGCATTGGCAAGGATAGGAATTTCTGGGTATTGCTCCTGCCCTGAACTCCAAGACACCAGGGATTTTACTACATAGTCCCAAGCAGCCTATGGGATGACGGGGGGGGGGGGGGGGGTTGTGGGAAAGGGAAGCTCTTAAAGGGGAGGGATTGTGATGGGAGGGGGGATTCAGGATTGGGAATGCCTTTTGGGGGAATTGATATTAAGTTTTTATTGTGCCCAACCCCTTTCAGATGTCATGGGTTAGTGACCCAATGTTCTTGGACAGCTTGCAAGGTTCAACACAAGCTGCATTATTTGTATACTGAGGGAGTTACTAACCTGCAATACAGAGATACTACACATTAACAACACCTGCAAAAAAACTTAAGGTGTGGTAAAAGCCCAACTTTTACCACACCACTAACCCCCTTTGGTGCAGCTCAAAGAACTTTCAAGTTTGATCCCATCATTCCGTCAAATCCAGTTTGCTGATATTCATTCTTCAGTGTTTAGTGCAATTGGTTCTAAAGTTGAAATAATTTACCTCACTAGTTGTGCTTTGAGCCTTCCTACCGAAAATGTATAGCACGGCTTTGGAAATTGAGTGTTATCCAATTTACGCCTGTTTTTTGGTGACGGAAGCATTGCCAAGGTTTGTGAACGTACATAATGTCAGTGATAATAATTCTCTTTATATTATTTCCCATTAGATAATAGTGTTTCTTTGTTTTATTATTTTTTAATTGTTTATTTATTTTATTTTATTTAATTCTATATTTATACCCCACATTTTCTCAGGATCAATCGTAGGTCTGGTTGAACAGTGCTGTCCAATGTTGTTTATTGCTTTTACAAACACATATAAGCCTTCTCCCTGCAGGTATTCAGATCCATGCTGCTCCTGCTACATTTTACGAGAGATAAAAGCCCTGAAAAGTTCTGTTGTGTTGGTGTGGGCCCAGAGATTAGACCAAGCGATTCTTAAATTTAGTCTCCGTTAGCAACGTGAAGGATTTTTAATGGGGAAAGTTGTGTGCTCTGATTGAACAAGAAAATAACAGCAAAATCTAACCTGCAGTATCTCTTCAAGCATGAGGTTCCACTTGGGCTGATTTAAGGCCTGTACTGAAGCACCAGGAGGCACGTGGCCAATCGGATTGCTCAACTGGCTGAACAGGCAGTCCGCCAATCAGATTTTTCTATTGGCAGAACATCCACGGCTCCCTTATTTATGTGCACACAATGTTCCTGTGCAGTATGCTTGCAAAAGTCTATACGACTGCACCACAGTGGCTCCAGGTTTTGGTGCAGGAGTTTCTCTCTTTTAAAAAAAGAAAACCATGAAGCATGAATACATACCTCATTGCTGGCTACTTTATGATAAATGAATAGGAACTCTGAGCAGTACTATCTTCACAACTTTGTCGCATGCATGCATGCTCCTGTGATGTATTTCCTTCAGGGCCGGGCGGGACACAGCAGCCCTTGAGAGTGGGCCTCTACTTGAAGGCCACATGCTGGCACAGGACATCTTTGGAGGCATGATGGAAGAGTTTCCACCCAAACCACTGCTCCTCTCCCTCCACTCTCTATTTCAGTCGACAACACCCTCATCCTCCCCGTCTCATTTGCCTGCAACCTCGGAGTCATCTTCGACTCCTCCCTCTCCTTCTCTGCCCATATCCAGCAGATAGCCAAGACCTGTCGCTTCTTTCTCTAGAACATCAGCAAAATTTGCCCCTTCCTCTCCGAGCACACCACCCGAACTCTTATCCACTCTCTCATCACCTCTCGCCTTGACTACTGCAATCTACTCCTCACTGGCCTCCCACTTAACCATCTATCCCCCCTTCAATCCGTTCAGAACTCTGCTGCCCGTCTTATCTTCTGCCTAGACCGATATGCTCATATCACCCCTCTCCTCAGGTCACTTCACTGGCTTCCGATCAGGTACCGCATACAGTTCAAGCTTCTCCTACTAACCTACAAATGCACTCAATCTGCAGCCCCTCATTACCTCTCTACCCTCATCTCCCCTTACGCTCCTACCCGTAACCTCCGCTCACAGGACAAATCCCTCCTCTCAGTACCCTTCTCCACCACCGCCAACTCCAGGCTCCGCCCTTTCTGCCTCGCCTCACCCTATGCTTGGAATAAACTCCCTGAGCCCATACGCCAAGTCCCCTCCCTGCCCATCTTCAAATCCTTGCTCAAAGCCCACCTCTTCAATGTCGCCTTCGGCACCTAACCATTGTACCTCTATCCAGGAAATCTAGACTGCCCCCCCCAATTTGATTGACTGCACTTTTTGTCCTTTAGATTGTAAGCTCCTTTGAGCAGGGACTGTCCTTCTTTGTTAGATTGTACAGCGCTGCGTAACCCTGATAGCGCTTTAGAAATTTTAAATAGTAGTAGTAGTAGTAGGATGAAAGCGTCCACATGGGGAAGGGAAGGGGGAGAAGATGCTGGCTACGGAACCACAAAAAGGAATGGGAGATGAGACACTGGACCCCAGGAGGATAGAGAGGGAAGGGGAATGCTGGACTCTGGGTGAGGGGAAGGGAAGGGGAAACACTGGACCTGTAGCTTGGCTTGCCTATAGGATGCCTCACTGACTTTCACTTTATTATTATTATTAGCATTTGTGTAGCGCTACCAGACACACATAGTGCTGAACACCTGATACAAAGAGACAATCCCTGCTCAAAAGAGCTTACAATCTAAATAATACAGACAGACTAGACTTACGGGTGAGGGAAGTAATGGGTGAGAAGGAAGGAAGGGACAAGGGGAGGGCAATTGAGTAGTGGCTAGGAGCTAAAAAGCAGCAGTGAAAAGGCGGGTTTTCAGCATAGATTTGAAAACAGGTAGAGATGGAGCTAGACGTATAGGTGCAGGAAGTCTATTCCAGGCATAAGGTGCTGTGAGAGAAAAGGAGCGAAGCCTGGAGTTAGCAGTGGAGGAAAAAGGGGATGACAAGAAAGATTTGTCCAGTGAGCGGAGTTCACGGGGAGAAATATAGGGAGAGATGAGAGCGGAGAGGTAATGGGGGGCTGCAGAGTGGATGCATTTAAAGGTCAGTACGAGCAGTTTAAACTGAATGCGGAAGAGGACAGGGAGCAAGTAAGTCATAAATGGTGCAGCCTATACATGAGTATTTATGCTAATTTATACTTAGCTCACAGCTTTTCAGCAGCAGTTGAAGGTGAGTTACATTCAGGTATAGTAGATATTTTTATGTCCCGGGAGGACTTACAGTCTATTTTGTACCTGTGACAAAGGAGGGTGAAGTGCCTCGGTCAAGGCCAGTTGTGTTGTTGTTTGTGGAGATACTGGAATTACAAGCCCACAGATACAAAGATTAAAAAGTAGATCTAATTCGAACCTGTCTCTTATGACAATGTTTACCAGAAACAGCCATTAGCTAAACAGATTTTCAGGATATCAGTTATGAATATGCATGAGAGAGATTTCCATACACTGGAGGCTAGGGTTGTGCATTCATTGGAAATGACATGGGAAATCCCAACAGCATTTCATGTTATTGGAAAAAAATGAAAAGTATAAAGAAAAAAAAAAGAAATTTCATATCACCCGATATTTAAAACCATTTGACTGGCCAGGAACAGCTCCTGGCCAGTTAAATGGCATTAACCAGCTATCTGGCAATATTCCAAAACTCTGCTGCGTGACTCATTTTCCGCCAAAGTCGCTATGCTCACATTAGCCCTCTCCTTAAGTCACTTCACTGGCTCCCTATCCGTTTCCGCATTCAATTCAAACTTTTCTTATTGACCTATAAGTGCATTTACTCTACCGCTCCCCAATTCCTCTCCACTCTTGTCTCTCCCTACACCCCCCCCCCCTCGGGTACTCCGTTCTGTTGATAAATCTCTCTTGTCTGTCCCCTTCTCCTCTACTGCTAATTCCTGACTCCGTTCCTTTTATCTTGCTGCACCTCATGCCTGGAATAAACTTCCCGAGCCTGTACGTCTAGCCCCCTCTTTGGCCGTTTTCAAGTCCAAACTTAAAGCCCACCTCTTTACCACTGCTTTTGACTCCTAACCACTGTTCACTTGCCATGTCCTTTTTATCCTCACCTCTTTATTCCCTTACCCTTAATTGTTCTGTCTGTCTGCCTGTCTTATCTAGATTGCAAGCTCTTTGAGCAGGGACTGTCTTTTTGTGTATGGTGTGCAGCACTGCGTATGTCTTGTAGCGCTATAGAAATGATAAGTAGTAGTAGTATTCAGTGGGAGATCACCGGTTACCTACCGCTCAATATTGCCACACAGTAGCCTGATTTTGGCACACGCTGCATGCATGTAGAGTCTACTGCATCTTTGTAAGAGGGCCCCTATTTACATTAAGCATTGTGCACTGCATGTTAAGGGACTATGAGTTGATTTTTGTAAGAATACAATATATACTGTATTTTTCATAATTTTTTATAGGACGTATTGAAAATACCTAAGATATCATTTGTGCTGCATATTTTGAGTGACAAAAATGATAAAGGGGATGGGACGACTTCAATATGAGGAATGGCTGAAGAAGCTAGGGCTATTCAGATGGAGCAAAGATGGCTGAGGGGAGATATGATACAGGTCTATAGAATAATGAGTGGAGTGGAAAGGATAGACGTGAATCGCTTGTTTACTCTTTCCAAAAATACTAGGACTAGGGGGCACGCGATGAAGCTACAAAGTAGTAAATTTAAAACGAATCAGAGAAAGTGTTTCTTCACTCATCATGTAATTAAACTCTGGAATTCGTTGCCAGAGAATATAGTAAAAGCAGTTAGTTTAGCGGGGTTTAAAAAAATGTTTGGCTAGCTTCCTAAAGGAAAAGTCCATAGACCATTATTAAAATAGACTTGGGGAAAATCCACTGCTTATTTCTTGGATAAGCAGTATAAAATGTATTGTACTTTTTGGGGATCGTGTCAGGTACTTGTGACCTGGATTGGCCACTGTTGGAAACAGGATGCTGAGCTTGATGGACCTTCGGTCAGTCCCAGTATGGCAATACTTATGTAAAAGGTTTATTAGCCGATTTATTAAATACACACATTGGGCACCACGGCATTTTTACGTATTGTTCAGTTGTTCAGGTTGAATAGTATTTAGACATGGAAACATAAGCAATGGAAACCTGCCATGTATAGGCACATTTTCAATTCAATTAGTGCCTCTGTATTTCTGCAAGTTACATGTGTACATATGTATATATTACAAAAAATGATAAGGGGATCTATAATGAAAAGCATGAAAATGTCTCATTTATAGAGAGGAAAAGGCTTCGAGAAGCCCCCAGCAAAACCATTGCTGTTAGGGGCTGGACTTCTTCATCACCGGCCCAAAAAGCCTCTCCTTCTGTAGTTTAATACATATGTATATACACATGTATATGTACACATATGCTCATACATGCCTGATATGGGTCTATGAACCAACATGTAAACACATTATAAGGGGTCCTTTTACTAAGCTGCGGTAAAAGGGGGCCTGCTGGAAAAAAACATGGCCGTTCGGTAACTGAACCATTTGCCGTACGGCCATTTCAGGGGGGGGGGGAGACACTTACCGCCACCCATTGAACTGGCAGTAAGGGATCCCATGCTAACCCGGCGGTAACTAGGCAGTGCACGGCACTGCCTGATTACTGCCAGGTAAGCACCGGCGCTAGAAAATTATAAAATATTTTTTATAGCGCTGGAAATGGCACGCACTGGGGGTGGGAACTACCAGCAGGCTACCGCCCCGGCAGTAGTTCCGGAACGGCAAGCGGCAAGCCCATTGCTGCCTGCCAGTTCTTTAATAAAAGAACCCCTAAGTTAAGTGCACATCACCAGCACTTACACACGCTCACACCAACTCTATGGCTGATGTAGTACTTGCAACTAAGCACATACACACGTATGTACCCAGCCATGCTAGTATTCTATAAGAGAATATAGGTGCCTACACTCTTCTATAGAATAGGTGTCCATCAGGTGCCTTTTGTGTGCCTATATAACAGGGGCGTAGCCAGACCTCGGCGGGAGGGGGGGCCAGAGCCTGAAGTGGGAGAGCACTGTTTAGCCACCTCCCCCCGTGCCAACCCTCCTCCCGCCACTTTGGACCCCCGCCGCCGCAACTGCAAACCACCCCGCCGTCACCGCCCGCCCCCTGCCCCGCCGCCGCATCAGGTACCTTGTTTGCTGGCGGGGGTCCCCAATCCCCTCCAGCCAAAGAGTCTTCTTCAGCGCCGGTCGACTCCGGCACTTTCATTGTGTGATCATTTGTTTCTGATGCCTTACATCCTGCACGGGGCTACATGCACGGTGCAGGGCGTAAGGCTTCAGAAACAGATGATCACACAACGAAGGCGCCGGAGTCGACCAGCACTGAAGAAGACTTTTCGGCTGGCGGGGATTGGGGACCCCCACCAGCAAACAAGGTACCTGAGGATGCGGCGGGGCGGGGGGGGGGGGGTCAAATGTAGAGGGGGCCAGGACGTAATCTGTGGGGGCCCATGCCCCCGTGGTCCCACGTAGCTACGCCCCTGCTATATAAGTGCACTGGTATAGATTCACCTCCCTCCTCCAGTGGGGATATTTACCATGATCCAAACACTCCCGTTTCACTCATATTTTATTTCCCCTGAAGAACACAAATACAACGCAAATGCAATTGTGATCAGAGGTTTTCGGTAATAGCACCTACTAGGTTGAATGAGTTACAGCTCAAAACAGATCTAAATTCAATAAAAATAGAAAACACTGCCATTTACTCAGCGTTTTATTGTATAGTAATTTAGCTGATGTAATTTTATTGTATTTTATTGTATTAATTTTATTGTTCGACGCTGCAGCGAGCAAATCATATAGCTGCAGCCTAGAAATCTAAGAAAATTAAATAAATTAACCCGGTTACTACATGCTGTGCAGTAGGGATGTGGGCTCAGTAGAGATGGTTCAAAGCACAGAACACAGTCCAGAAAATCAAAAGCACCAAAAGCCTTCAAAAACAGAACGTATCTTTAATTCACAACGTAGATCAATCTTGCACATCAATGATGCAGGCGCTGTGTGCCGAAACGCAGCCCGTGTCGGGTCATTGATGTTCAAGACTGATCTACATTGTGAATTAAAGATACGTTCTGTTTTTGAAGGCTTTGGTGCTTTTGTATTTCTGGACTCAATAGAGATGACATGGGGAATGACCAGGGGCGTAGCTACGTGGGGCAACGGGGGAAATATCTAAAAATATCTATTAAATGGCCATTTTTTGAAACAAAATATAAACTTTTTTAGGTTCGAAAATGGTCATGTTTGCCCCTTGATTTTTGGATGTTTTCAGCAAAATGTTCAAAATCAGATTTAGACGTTATATTGAAAATGTCCCTCTATATAGATCCTCCAAGCTCTCAACCAGTGTCCCTGGTAGACCCTGCTGCTCAACCTCTTCAGGTACTGGTGGTGCTGGGGCTTACTGGAAAGAAGCAAGAGGGAAAAGAATCACTGGCCCTACTGCTCCTCATCAATGACATTACTCAGGGATCATTTTACTAAGGTGCACCGAAAAATGGCCTGCGCTGGTGTAGACGTGTGCATTGGATGCGCGCTGGTCCATTTCTCAGCGCACCTGCAGATAAAGGCCTTTTTTGGGGCCGAAAATGGGTGTGCAGCAAAATAAAAAATTGTCCCGCCTCCATTCTGGGCCTGAGACCGTACCACCACCCATTGACCTGGCGGTAAGGTCTCACACGTTAACTGGGCAGTAATGGTCTACGCGCGTACAATGCCGATTACTGCATGGTTAGCGCCGCACACCGGAAAATTTTTGGCACGCTTAGTGGATGCACGTAAAAAATGAAATGATCTCCCAGGCCATACGGTAGCTGGATGGTAGTTCAAAATTGACGTGCATAGTAAAAGGGCCCCTCAGTCCTCTAATCCTCTTCATTGTACAAACCAATTAAATCCTCCCTGCCACATACACACAAATACTCAAACACACACACATACTTAACTGCAAAACAAAACAAAAAAAATCATGTTGCTTGTTTTTTTTCCCCTCTGCTTTAGAAAACCTCATAAAACCTTTCACTCACTCCCTGGAGATGGCTCCATCCATGAAGTATGAAATGAACCAGCTGCCAGATCCCTCAGAGTCTTTGAGTTGGCAGATCCTACCTGTAGTCTGATCAAGGATGAAAATGTGATGAATTAGCAAATGCCATGCAATTGGCACAGAATCTAGCCAAATTTTCAGAACTTCTGAATGTCTGTTGTACTGAGAATTGTATACACTCTTGTTAAGAAGTGTTGGGAATGTTTTCACTTTCATTGACTGATAGTCTTGCAGTAGGCAACGGAGATAGAAGGCTTATCTTATTTTTTGTTTATTTTAATTTCTTATATATATATATATATATATATATATATATAATATATATATATATATATATATATATATATATATATATATATATATATATATATATATCCTGCAAGTTATTGGAGCAGTGTACATGCAGGTACAGTAGGTATTTTTCTATCACAGGCTCAGAATCTAAGGGGTCCTTTTACAAAGACGCGATGAAAAGTGGCTTGCGGTAGTATAGGCGCGGGTTTTGGGCAGGCGCTGAATCATTTTTCAGTGCACCTGTAAAAAAGGCCTCTATTTTTTCCCCGAAAATGGACGTGCGGCAAAATCAAAATTGCCGCGTGTCCATTTTGGGTCTCTGACCTTACCGCCAGCCATAGACCTAGCGGTAAAGAATTTGGGTGGTAAGGACATACTAGCGTCAGATGCCACTTGGCATCTTTCAGACACGCGTAGCGACCGCTCGCCAAAAATGAAATTACTGCAAGAGCCACACAGTAGTCGGGTGGTAAGTCCATTTTGGCGCGTGTTGGGCGTGTGTAGGCGTCTAAGCAGCTTACCAGCTTATTTTTGAAAGAGATCGCCGGCTATCTTCCGACACAAATCGGGAGATGGCCGGTGATCTCTCAAGGCTGGCCAAATCGGCATAATCGAAAGCCGATTTTGGCCGGTTTCAACTGCAGTCTGTTGCGGAGCAGGTGAAAGTATAAGGGGGCATGTCGGTGGCGTAGCGAAGGCGGGACATGGACGGGCGTGGGCATTGTTAACAAATAGGAAGCTTCAGCCTATAATGGAAAAAAGAAAACCGGCGATGAGGAGCATTTCGCCGGCTTCACTTGGTCCATTTTTATTCATGACCAAGCCTCAAAAAGGTACCCCAACTGACCAGATGACCACCGCAGGGAATCGGGGATGACCTCCCCTTATTCCCCCAGTGGTTACCAACCCCCTCCCACCCAAAAAAAAAACTTTAAAACATTTTTTTGCCAGCCTGAAATGTCATACCCAGCTCCATGACAGCAGTATGCAGGTCCCTGGAGCAGTTTTTAGTGGGTGCAGTGCACTTCAGACAGGTGGACCCAGGCCCATCCCCCCCTACCCGTTACACTTGTGGTGGTAAATGGTAGCCCTCCAAAACCCACCACAAACCCACTGTACCCACATGTAGGTGCCCCCTTTCACCCCTTAGGGCTATGGTAGTGATGTACAGTTGTGGGCAGTGGGTTTTGGGGTGCTCAGCACCCAAGATAAGGGAGCTTTGTACCTGGGAGCAATTTGTGAAGTCCACTGCAGTGCCCCCTAGGGTGTCCGGTTGGTGTCCTGGCATGTGAGAGGGACCAGTGCACTACAAATCCTGGCTCCTCCCATGACCAAATGCCTTGGATTTGGCCGGGTTTGAGATGGCCGGTTTCGGTTTCCATTATCGCTGAAAATCGATGCCGGACATCTGAAACCCGGCCATCTCTGACATTTGGCTGACCCCAACCGTATTATCGAAACGAAAGATGGCCGCCCATCTCGTTCGATAATACGGTTCATCCCACCCCATCGTGGCGCCGTTCTCTGAGATGGCCGCCCTTAGAGATGGCCAGCCGCGTTCGATTATGCCCCTCTTAGTAAAATGGGCCCTAAATTTGTACCTGAGGCAATGGAGAGTTAAGTGACTTGCCTAAGATGACAGGTTGCTACAGTAGGATTTGAAGCAGGTTCCCTTGGTTCTCAGCCTGCTGCTCTAATTATTAGGCTGCTCTTCCACTCCTGCCAGATTCCAGTGGCGTAGCAAGGGCGCGGCGGTGGGGGCGGTCCGCCCCGGGTGTCAACGGGTGGGGGGTGCTCCGTCCACCCCCCCCGGCGTGGCATGGCACCCCCCCTGGTGTGGACCCCCCCCAGCACAGTACCTCTCACTCCCCCCCCAACAGTCCCCACCTGCCTACCAGCTGAGCTCCGTGCACCGGCCGGAACCTCGAATCTGCAGCACTGCTGACTGTAAAAGAAGAAAACCGTCTCGTCGTTGGCCCTTCACTCACTGTGTCCCGCCCTCGAGGAAATAGGAAGTTACATCAGAGGGCGGGACTCAGTGAGTGAAGGGCCAACGATGAGACGGTTTTCTTCTTTTACAGTCAGCAGTGCTGCAGATTCGAGGTTCCGGCCGGTGCACGGAGCTCAGCTGGTAGGCAGGTGGGGACTGTTGGGGGCGGAGTGAGAGGTACTGTGCTGGGGGGGTCCACGCCAGGGGGGGTGTCGTTCCACGCCGGGGGGGGGGGGGCGCCGTGTTGCACTGCACCGGGGGAGGGGTGCGTGCAGCGGCGATCCGCCCCAGGTGTCAGCCAAGCACGGAACGCCACTGCCAGATTCTATATACGGTGCCTGAAAAATCCACGTGGAATACATTTCTGCCTAAGTGTATTCTTTCTTTTTTTTTATTTTTATTCATGCATTTGTACCCAACATTTTCCAATCTGGTTCAATGTAGCATCCAAGTTACTTCAGGTAGACATGTTACAATAGCCATTAAAAGTTAGATCTGTCCTTGATTCATGCTCTGATAGCGCTCTGGTGATCTGCTAGCAGTCAGTGGCGTAGGGGGGGGGGGCGGTGGGGCGGTCCGCCCCGGGTGCATGCTGCTGGGGGGGGGGGGTGTTGGCTCCATTGGTTCCTTGCTCCCTCTGCCCCGGAACAGGTAACTTCCTGTTCCGGGGCAGAGAGAGCAAGGAACCAACGGAGCCGACGCAGCTCCCAGCGATGTGGACTTGGGGGCGGATCGGCCCTCCCGCCCCTCGCTTCTTCGCTTCTTCGTTTCTAAATCAAATAAGAATTCGCTCCGGGGGGGGGGGAGGGTGCGCTCCGGAAAAGGGGGCACACCGAGGGGAGGCACCGTGCTGCACCTGGGGGGGGGGGGTGCGCAGCAGCGACCCTCCCCGGGTGTCAGCCACCCTCGCTAAGGCACTGCTAGCAGTGCCTAGATTTAGTGCTCATTATTGCTTGTTAAGTGATGTTATCAACGTTGATTATCTTGTTAAGCTAATTAAGTTACTCACATTGTTATAGAATACGTTTGGATTTCTGTACATAACACTAGGTGCGATATATAGAATCCAGGGGATGACAAGTATCCACTGATCTATGTCTCAACATTATCCTCCTACAAGAAGTTAAATCAGTCTTTGTTGACTGTTTATCATGGGTAAACCCATGGACCAAAATTACTGTCCAACTGGGAAGTACTCTTGCAGGGGCATTTTCGAAAGAGAAGGGCGCCCATCTTCCGACACAAATCGGAAGATGGGCGTCCTTCTCTCAGGGTCACCCAAATCGGCATAATGGGTGTCAGTAAGGTCTCAGGCCCAAAATGGACGTGCGCCAATTTTCATTTTGCCACACGTCCATTTTCGAACGACCCCCTAAAAAAGCCAAAGACCTTTATTCCAGGTGCGCTGAAAAATGGACCTGCGCGTGTTCAATACATGCGTCTACACCAGCACAGGCCACTTTTGGCGCACCTTAGTAAAAGGACCCCTAAGTGATTAGACTTCAAATATAGGCGCAGTTGACCTATGACACGAGTATTTGATAAAGGAAAGCAGGTACCTACTTTTCTTATTAGAATTGCCTCAAAATGGCCGCATTCTTTATAACTAAAAATAAGTGCCCTTTTATATAATTGTCATCGACAGGTTTGGTATAAATAAATAAATAGATATAGATACATATAAAATCATTAGCACCAATTTGGTTATCTGCTGCTGGTTTGCAAGATAAATGACATTAATCAACGGGAGGCCATCATACCTTTTGGCTAGTCATTTGTTATGCTAATTGGGCCACTTAAAGTAAACTGTCATTAAACAGAGATGCTCCACTGTCTAGACAAGAAGTCGTGCTAATTATCCAGCATGTGTAATTCTTACTTTTTTTAAGATCATCGTAATGGAGCTATGCTTGTAGGCCTAGATTCTAAATATGGCGCTATTTTACACGATGTGCTTAAAGTTAGGTGCGGTTTACAGAATAGCGCTTATCAGTGGCGTACCAAGGGTGGGGCGTTGGGGGCGGTCCACCCCGGGTGCACGCTGCTGGAGGGGTGCAGAGAGCAGCCGCGCGCCTGTCGCCTCCGCTGGTTCCCTCCTCCCTCTGCCCCGGAACAAGTTACTACCTCTTCCGTGGCAGAGGGAGCCGGCGGAGCCGACAGCCGCGCGGCTGCTCCCAACACCCCTCCAGCAGCGTGTGTTGATGCAGGGTAGGTCGATGCGCCGGGGGAGGGGGGTGTTGATGTGCCGGGGGGGTGTTGATGCGCCATCTCTAAGGCCGGCCCAAATGTTGCAATTTGGCTGGTCCCAACCATATTATCGAAATGAAAGATGGCCGGCCAGCTTGTTTCCATAATACGGTCAGGTACGCAGCTTTACGGGGCCGTCATTACAGATGGCCGTCCTTACAGATGGCCGGCCCCATTCGATTATGCCCTTATACATCCCCTTACCATAGGGACATACTGCAGTTTTAGATATCCATATCCTGCCTCTATAAAATCAGGATGTGGACAGCCCTGCAATATGGATGTCTAAATTCCATAAGTACATAAGTATTGCCATACTGGAATAGACCGAAGGTCCATCAAGCCCAGCATCCAGTTTCCAACAGTGGCCAATCCAGGTCACAAGTACTACTACTCCCGGCAAGATCCCAAAACAGTAAAATACATTTTATGCTGATTATTCTGGAAATAAGCAGTGGATTTTCCTCTAGTCCATTTTAATAATGGTCTATGGACTTTTCCTTTAGGAAGCCATCCAAATCTTTTTTAAACCCCGCTGAGCTAACTGCTTTTACCACATTATCTGGCAATGAATTCTAGAGTTTAATTACACATTGAGTGAAGAAATATTTTCTCCAATTCGTTTTAAATTTACTACTTTGTAGCTTCATTGCATGCCCCCTAGTTCTAGTATTTTTCAGACTTCTAAAACAGGAATAGAGTTTCTAGAATAAGTGCCTTTTTGTGTTTTATAGATAGATAGATAGATTAAATTGCCACAATGTAATGGTTATGTAGTCCCAAAAAACAACAAGGCAAGCAATCTGCAAACTCCAACGTGGAAAATAAACCAGCAGATCAATATAAAATGTAAAGTTGTAAAGATTTTATTAATAATACCATATACCAAGAAATTGGTATCAATAATAAAATCTTTACAACTTTACATTTATGGTTATGCAGTCTACAGCTGCACATCTGTTGTGGGAATGAAAATTCTCTACGAATGCTTGGTGTGTTGGGTTTTTTTGTGTTTGTTTGGTTGTTTTTTTTTACTGAGCAGCAATCTATTCTTTATTTATGGATTATTGGATAAAATGTCCCTGAGCTCCAGTGCTGGCTTACAGCCATGAGATGCAGTCAGCCCAGAGCAGACATAGCACATTTCATCACACAGCTACGCAGAAATGCAAAAACTGTACAATACATTTAGAAGGTGAGCAAGCATAATTCAAAAGACCTTCCTGGAAGTGGGAGTCCTTTTACAAAGGACTTTTCAAATGTATCTGCCATTGTATGCAATCAAAATGCCACTTATAAGATTACCCCATGAGTAAAAGCATTCATGGTGACCAGAAGGCACATACTACTATGTGCAGGCATGTTCAGGGGTGTAGCTTGGATGGAACATGGGAGGTGTCCATTGGTCTTTTAAAAATGGGCTTACAATAGTTACCTACTTTCACTCCCAACCTAAGCATCCGGTTCATTGCACTAATTTAGTAGGTCAACTTAGAGAGTTTGAACTATTAGTTTGCGGGTGTCTTTCATATATTAAACATATAGACCAATCGGAACCTCAAGTCTCCCGACAGAGGAAAATACTAACGTATTGGAAGACCTCTATCAATTTAGGAGTCCGTTAATATCATTGGTTCCAGTAAGGAGATAAGGAGAAAAACCAATCAATCGCAAAAACTCACTATAAGTGAGAAAATCGAGTGATTTAAAAAAAAACCTTTCTCCTTACTAATAACCTAATGAGGGACACCAAACTACCATAGACTGTATCAAACTCAAGTATATACTAAAGAGTGCATCGACCTTCCCCCATAGAACCCCCTAGCCCAAACACTTCGTACTTGAAACTTAGAAAATTATCTAAATACACTCTAATAAACAAAAGTACTTAGCTTGAAAAAATGGAAAGAAGGTCCCAAAAACGCCGGACCGGTACCGGTAAAGGAAAATAAGTCGGCAGTCTCTTTAGTTTCTTGATCCCAGCCTCTTATAAAGTCCTTCGTTAGTATTTTCCTCTATCGAGAGATTTGAGGTTCCGATTGGTCTATATGTTTAATATATGAGAGACACCCGCAAACTAGTAGTTCAAACTCTCTAAGTTGATAGAATAGTCATTTAATTGAGTTTGAATTTCCCATTTGCAGTATAGAGATTTACTAATTTAGTAGGAAAATACCCGATGTATGCACAGAAGAACAAAAACCTCGCAGACTTGCAATCACACAGGACACAGCAAAGGTGGCTCAAAAGAGGGGGACTGGGCAATGCTCTTAAATATAGAGTTTATTGGTCAATCAACAGACTCGACACGGCCGTGTTTCGACCAAAGGGCCTGCCTCAGGAGTCTCAAATTGCTGCGATTGTTGCCTGTATCTCAACTTGGGATAATTATGTTAAAATCAGTAAATGCTGATAGCGAGGTTTGGCGGGAAGATGAAAAAACGCCGTCGCTATTAAGTCTAAAATACTCAGAAGTAATATGCATTGGATCTCTGGACTAATGCTACTGTGTCTATGGTCCGGAAAGAAAAATGAGATGCATGTAATGATTTTAACTTAATTATCCCAAGTTGAGATATAGGCAACAATTGCAGCAATTTAAGACTCCTGAGGCTGCCCCTTTGTCTGAAACACGGCCGTGTTGAGTCTGTTGACTGACCAATAAACTCTAGATTTGAGAGCATTGTCCAATTTTCCTCTTAGGAAAATACGCATCATGTATTCAAACTGTCAGTGGACATGGGTTCCGCTGTAGGAAAAAAAGTGGAGCTGCGTGGTCAGTGGTAAGGTGAGATCAGAGGAGATAGAAGTGCTTAAGACCCATTAAGGAGACACCATTGTTCCTTGCCCATGCATTAGAGACCTATCAGGTCTTATCTGTTTAGAAATGATCCTTTGATCTTGGGAAGATATTGTTTTAAGCAGGGTCGTAGCCAGACTTCGACGAGAGGGGGATCCAGAGCCTGAGGTGAGGGGGCACATTTTAGCCCCCACCCCCCGGCACCGCCGAACCCCCCCCCACCTGCTGCTGCCAACTTTCACCCCCCACCGCCACCACCACTGCTGCCACCGCAACCCTCTCGACCCCCCTTCCCGCCACCAACCCTCTAACGCTGCATACCTTTGCTGGCGGGGGACCCCATCCCCCACCAGCCGAAGTCCTCTTCTCGGCCGCACGGCGTTGCTGATACCCCGCCGCCGCTGCAACCCTCTCGACCCCCCTTCCCGCCGCCAACCCTCTCCTGCCGCATACCTTTGCTGGCGGGGGACCCCAATCCCTGCCAGCCGAAGTCCTCCTCTCGGCCGCGCAGCATTGCCGAATGATCTGATCAAGTTTGAATCTGTTTCTGTGCGTGCGTCTTACGTCCTGCACAGAAACTTGATCAGATCATTCAGCAAGCAACGCTGCGCAGCCGAGGACAGAACTTCGGCTGGCGGTGGTTGGGGTCCCCCGCCAGCAAAGGTATGCGACGGCGGCAGGGGAGGGTTGGCGGCGGGAAGGGGAGGTCGAGAGGGTCGCGGCAGGGGGTCCAGGGCCCAGGCCCCCGTGGCCCCATAGTAGCTACGCCCCTAGTTTTAAGCAACCGAATTCTAGACAATAGGAATGTCCCCAAAGCAAAAATGTTCAGCAATTATGTTCAACTTTTTTGGGCTTTTTTTTCCTGAGTGTCAACCTCTGTTCAAGTTTACACCCATTGCAAGACACACCCAATGCAATGGGTGTAAACTTTCACCAGCCATTGACCTGACGTAAAGGGTTGCACCTGAATTTCAGTGCATTAAATCAGATTAATGCTAGTAATGGTGCCCTAATGCCATTGTAGGATTGGCAGAAAGCACACCTTAATTTAGGTAGCACTTTCTAGAATTCCTCCCTCCCCTCCCCATTTGTTAGCATGCCTTAAAAAGTACCTAATTGCAATGTATTTAAGACACATTAACACACAAATGCAATCCATTTACCTGCATCAGAAAGTTCTATTATGCATTAAAACGTTTTATTAACACGAATGTCTGAAAGAAACCAAAGGAAACCAATTCAAAATTAGCAAAAAGTCTGAAAACAATCCCCAAATACCTTGTAGGAGCTGACAGAGAAGCTGTCACTTAACAGGATGTTCCTCTGATGTGAAAGAATCAGAACTGGGCGCACTCAGGTGACAGTTCTATAAAGGTGTGCCTAGCGCAGGGGGTTCTCAACCCGGGACAGACCTAGACCATCGGGTTTCAGGATACACACAATGAATATGCATAAGGTAGATTTGCATACCAAATGAGGCAGTAGATGCAAATTTATCTCATGCATATTCATTGTGGGGCACCTGGTCAAAAGAAACCAGACAATAAAGTTCCAAACGAAAAATGTTCCCGACATAAAAGTCCCTGACAAAATAGACTCCCGACAAAAGGACCTGATGAAATAGATTTATTTTTGAATGGTAGGAATTTGAAGGATACAAAGAATTGGAGGAGCCATAAATTATTGAGAAAGTCCAGGGCTTGTCACTTGAAAGTCCTGGCACCTGCCTACGGCTTGACTTCACTATCCACACTTGGTATCCAGTGAGAATCATAAATTTGCTTGAAAACATAATCCAGCTTGATTAAGAGTCTATTTTGTCTTGGGTTGTTTTGTTGTGGGTTTTTTTGGGGAGGTTTTATTTTTTGTCATGGTCTGTTTTGGTTTTAGTCTGTTTTGTTGGGGTTTTTTTGTCATTTTTTTTTTGTATGGTCTATTATGTCGGGGTGCCTCATTGTGGGCATCCTGAAAACCTGACTGGCTAGGTGTGTCCTGAGGACTGGGTTGGGAACCCCTGGCCAGGGCCGCTGAGAGGGGGGCAAAATTCCGGCCTCCAAGGGGAGGGCATGGACCCGGGCCAGGCGCCGGCAAGCTTCCTTTTGCCAGCTTCTGGAATGGGTCTGTCTTCTCTTGGTCTCTCTACTGCTCTTGCTGTGTGCCGCCCAGGATCCAGAATATTGTATAAACGCGATATTGCATTCATACAATCATCTGGGTTCTGGGTAGCAGGAGAGGACAGCAGCAGTCGGTAAGGGGACGGGTGGCGCAAGTTGGTACGGCGGTGGTCCGAGTGTGGGGGGGGGGGGTGACATGGTGGCAAGTACGTGCTAAATTGTATTTGGGAAAGACCAAACCATACTATTTTGTGCAAAGCCCATATGATATTCTTTCCTTTACGTGAAGAAGTGCATCTTAGGAGATTCCTGTAATTTTATAAAGGGTGTTTCATAAGAACATAAGAATAGATATAATGGGTCAGACCAGTGGTCCATCTAGCCCAGTATCCTATATCCTTTTCCGGCACTGAATTTTGAGTTCCATTTACCGAATTTTCCCTGCAATGTACACCCAAAGAACAAATATGTGAAACAAACATTTAAAACAAAGTGTGCGAACTTGGGACTTGGGGAAAAATCCACTATTTCTGGGATAAGCAGTATAAAATGTTTTGTACATTTTGGGGATCTTGCCAGGTATTTGTGACCTGGATTGGCCACTGTTGGGAAACAGGATGCTGGGCTCGATGAACCTTTGGTCTTTCCCAGTATGGCAATAGTTATGTAGTTAAGTGGAGGAGTGGCCTAGTGGTTAGGGTGGTGGACTTTGGTCCTGGGGAACTGAGGAACTGAGTTTGATTCCCACTTCAGGCACAGGCAGCTCCTTGTGACTCTGGGCAAGTCACTTAACCCTCCATTGCCCCATGTAAGCCGCATTGAGCCTGCCATGAGTGGGAAAGTGCGGGGTATAAATAAATAAATACTTATGTAACATTAAGAAAAATGTGCTCATGGGTAAGGATGGGGGAAGAAAGAACCATATTGTTAGTCTACTTATCTGACGGCAGTTGGATGAACTGAGCCATTAAGGGATAAAGAGGACAATATACAAAATGTAGGACAACTTTGCAAAAGCCACTTCAAGTGCCAAAATCAATAATTGGGTGTCTTGAGATGAGTAGTCTAGTAGTTAGAGCAGTGGGTTGTAAATCAGGGAAGTCGAAGTTCAACTTCCACTCGGTGTGATCTTGAGAAAACCACTTCATTCACTATCCCCTTTGTTATAATTAGATTATAAACCCTCTGGGTTGTATCTGGCCATGATTCATCTTGAGCTTGGGTTGGGCAAGGTGAGCCATTCAATAACAATATTTCCTCTTTTTTTTTTTTTTTCCAAAAGCACAAAGAATTTAATTTAATCTAATTGGGCATTTATACTCTGCTTCTACCCCCCAAAAGGTTTGAGGCAGTTTATAAATATAGGGGTCCTTTTACAAAGGCGAGCTGAAAAAACGGCTTGCAGTAGCGTAGGCGGGGGTTTGGGGCGCGCGACGATCCATTTTTCAGCGTGCCTGTAAAAAGAGGGCTTTAAAAAAAAACTTTTGCTGAAAACGGACGTGTGGCCAAATCAAAATTGCCGCGCGTCCATTTTGGGTCTGAGACCTTACCGCCAGCCATTGACCTAGCGGTAAAGACTCACGTGGTAACCGGGCGGTAAGGACCTATGTGCCTCAAATGCCACTTGGCACTTGTCCAATACGCGCGCCCGAAAATAAAAATTATTTTTCAGACACGCATATTATATGCCTGCCAAAAATGAAATTACCGCAAGAGCCACGTGGTAGCCGTGGGGTAACTCCATTTTGGCGCACGTTGGGCGTGCGTAGATCCTTACGCGGCTAAGTAAAAGGGCCCCATAAAAGATTAAAAACAAATAATTTATTCTAATACAAAATATTGCCTTATTAATTTAACACATACTAGACCAACTCTAGGTCAATTTCAAATGTTCATTTTCCTGAGTAGCTTCCTCACAGTTCATTTCAAGCCTATTTGAACCTTCCACTGTACAACAAGCCATGCTTTCAGGTGTTTATGAAAGGTAAGGTGATTTTCCTTTTTAATACACACAATTTGGCTATTTGCATTCAAATAGCTATTTTTCATGTGCAGTTTTATGTATGCAAAATTTTAATTAAATGAATCATTAATGAGTGGCTGTGCTGCAAAATTATTCAAAGCAACTCATTAACACCAAGAACATAGTAAATCTACATGGGGAAAATAGTTTTGCAAACTGGATTTATCACGTTTTTAACTACACTGTTATGAGGTGTCATTAAGGGTTTTGCAAAAACGTTCATAGCAAAACTATATATTTTTTTTGCCACTTTTAGCAAAACATCATACATAGAAACCAGGTGAAATTTGTCTCTCTCCAGTCCATTGGCCTGAATGGCTTCAGAATGACTTGGTCAGAAATCCACAAAAACAGGCAACATTTTGAAATTGCATCCCTGGCTTCTTAAACAATATTGTAATTCTATGATTTGGTGCCTCGATGTGCATGCCATTAATGTGTATCATAGTCACCATTAATTGGCAGTTACATGTAAATATCCACTAGGCACTAATGTATAAAGTGGTGCCTATGTAATACAGCATTTAACTGCAGGGGAGGTATATACCAGTGGCATAGCCAAGGGTGGGCCCGGGTGGGCCCAGGCCCACCCACTTTGGGTTCAAGACCACCCAGTAGCAGCACACCTATGATGTGGCTGGCAGGGATCCCCAAGGCCCACCAGCCGGAAACTCTCAACTACTGTCCCTCCTGCATACCTTGTAAATAGCAGATCTTTGCCTGCAGCAAGCAGCGACTGATACATACTGTTTGAACTGGCCCCACAGTCTTCCCTCTGACGTATTCCCGCCTATGCAGAAACCAGGGCGTATCTGAACTGCGGCGGTAGGGGGGGCCAGGGCCAGAGTGAGGGGGCACATTATAGCCCCCCCCCCCCCCGCCGCCGCCGCCGCCGCCGCCGCCATTGCCGATCCCCCTCCCCCCAGCCGCTACCATTGCCAACCCTCCCCCTCCGTTGCTCGCTTACCTTCGCTGGCGGGGGACCCCAACCCCCGCCAGCCGAGGTCCGCGTCCTCCTGCCGCTGCCGCTGCCGGCTGCCTTTGGTGCTTTCATTTGTCCATTGAAGCTGGCGCCAACTAAAGTTTCTTTTGACTCTGACGTCGCTGCACGTTGTACGTGCAGGACGTCAGACTCAGAAAATGTTTCTGAGTCTGACGTCCTGCACGTACAACGTGCAGCGACGTCAGACTCAAAAGAAACTTTCATCGGCGCCAGCTTCAATGGACAAATGAAAGCACCAGAGGCAGCCGGCAGCGGCAGGAGGACGCGGACCTCGGCTGGCGGGGGTTGGGGTCCCCCGCCAGCGAAGGTAGGCGAGCAACGGAGGGGGAGGGTTGGCAGCGGTAGGGGGGTCCAGGGCGAAATCTGCGGGGGCCCAGGCCCCTGAGGCCCCACGCAGATACGCCCCTGGCAGAAACAGGAAGTTGCATCAGAGAGAAGGCTGTGGGGCCAACATGAGCAGTGTGTATTAGTTGCTGCTCGCTGCCGGTGAAAATCTGCTACTTAAAAGTTATGTGCAGGGTTGCCAGGTGGAAAATTGTTTTCCCACCCAAACCAGCCTAAATCCAGCCCAAAACCCGCCCAAACTCAAACCCCGCCCCTGACACCCCCACCCCCGCCCCCGCCATCATCAACCCCGCCCCGCCGTCATCAACCCCGCCCCCGCCGTCATCGGCCCCGCCTCCCCCGTCATCGGCCCCGCCTCCCCCGTCATCGGCCCCGCCCAAAACGTCACTAACCCCGCCCCCGCGGCCGAAAAAAAGCCCAAAAAACAGCCCAAAAGACCAAAAAGCAGCCCAAAAAACCGCAACCCGCCGCGGGCAAAAATTTCCCGCGGCGGGTCGCGGAAAACCGCCCAATTGAGCGGTAAAACCGCCCACCTGGCAACACTGGTTATGTGGGGGAGGGGACATGTTGCTGTTTGTGGGGATACTGGAATTACAAGCCCACAGATACAAAGATTAAAAAGTAGATCTAATTCGAACCTGTCTCTGATGACAGTGTTTACCAGGAACAGCCATTAGCTAATCAGATTTTCAGGATATCAGTTATGAATATGCATGAGAGAGATTTCCATACACTGGAGGCTAGGGTTGTGCATTCATTGGAAATGACATGGGAAATCCCAACAACATTTCATGTTATTGGAAAAAAAAAAGAAAAACATAAAGAAAAAAAGAAAAAAAGAAATTTCATATCACCCGATATTTAAAACCATTTGACTGGCCAGGAACAGCTCCTGGCCAGTTAAATGGCATTAACCAGCTATCTGGCAATATTCAGTGGGAGATCACCGGTTATCTCCCGCTCAGTATTGCCACACATTGGCCTGGTGGTAGCCTCGTTTTGGCATTAAGCATTGTGCACTGAATGTTAAGGGACTATGAGTTGAGTTTTGTAAGAATACAATATATACTGTATTCTGCGGAAGTCTTGCGAGGCCGTCGCATGAACTCTTGGCAGCCATTTTGAATCGGCGCTGGGAGAAAGACAGCCTGCATAAGTGCCTGGCAGGAAAGAGGGGGCTATTTCCTGCCCTGAAGAGGTCATTAGACCACCAGGGCACCACACTAAGGCAAAGGAGTGGGGAGGATGAGACACCCTGAGGCCCTCCTGCCCGTCCACCAGCCTACCTGTTCATCCACAAATCCGGACAGATGGGCAGGCTGGCAAAACCTGCCCGATTGCCCAGCCGTGTCCTCAAAAAGAAAACATGACCGGGTAAAACCGGACGTATAAAACCGAATGTATGGTAACCCTACGTGGGCTAGACGGTTACCGCGTAGGTAACATGTGAGTCCTTACCGCTAGATCAATGGGTGGCATTAAGGGCTCAGGCCATAAATAGACACGTGCTGGTTTTCATTATGCTTCATGTCCATTTCCCGGCCCCCCCAAAAACGCACTGGAGAAATGGTTCAGTGTGCGTCCAATACACGGACCAACACTTTTTAGCATGTTGTTTCTTTCTCTATAATATCAGCAAAATTCGCCCTTTCCTTTCTGAGCACACTACCAGAACCCTCATCCACACTCTTATCACTTCTTGCTTAGACTATTGCAACTTGCTTCTCACAGGTCTCCCACTTAGCCATCTCTCTCCTCTTCAATCTGTTCAAAATTCTGCTGCACGACTAATATTCCGCCAGTGTCGTTATGCTCATATTAGCCCTCTCCTCAAGTCACTTCACTGGCTCCCTATCTGTTTCCACATACAGTTCAAACTCCTCTTATTGACTTACAAGTGCATTCACTCTGCAGCTCCTCAGTACCTCTCCGCTCTCATCTCTCCCTACATTCCTCCCTGGGAACTCTGTTCACTGGGTAAATCTCTCTTATCTGCACCCTTCTCCTCCACTGCTAACTCCAGACTCCATTCCTTTTATCTTGCTGCACCATATGCCTGGAATAGACTTCCTGAGCCGGTACGTCAAGTTCCATCTCTGGCCGTCTTCAAATCTAAGCTAAAAGCCCACCTTTTGATGCTGCTTTTAACTCCTAACCCTTGTTCACTTGTTCAGAACCCTTATTTTATCATCCTCACTTTAATATTCCCTTATCTCTTGTTTGTCCTGTTTGTCTGTCCTAATTAGAGTGTAAGCTCTGTCAAGCAGGGACTGTCTCTTCATGTTCAAGTGTGCAGCGTTGCGTACGTCTAGTAGCGCTTTAGAAATGATAAGTAGTAGTAAGTAGTAAAAGGGCTCCTAAGTTCTGTGGAGAGTAGCTTTTTACCTCCTTCCAAAAAGTCACGTTGTCCGTTGTAATAAACCAAAGCTGCCTATGCACCATTTCCAAAGAAGCATACAGTAGTCGAAATTCTACTCAGAATGTTAGAATTGGGAGAGATGGGGATAGAAAGTCAATTCTGCTGCAGAAGAGTGATTCCCTCTGCCAAATGCCCTCGTTCTGCACCTACTGCTAGTTACTTTATCCTCATCATGAATACGTGTGGGAGAAGGGGGAGAAACAAATGTTATTACTACAGGCTCCTACACACAGGCCTCACTCAGCCAATCTCCGCCTAGTCTCATCTGTGCTCTTGTGTAGCTGGCCGAAGCACTAGCCAAACCCAAACCACTGCCAACCATTACAAGCTACACAAAAAAATTGGGATGCTCGAGAAGAACACAACAGCTTGTGACGGGTTTTGTAAAACAGAAAAATAGACATGAAAAATTACATCTAAATTGATTGGACACTTCTGGTTCCCTCGATTGCACACACATTTTTTTCTAAAGCCTGTTTCCATCAGCTGAATATATTTCATGCACAGTCATTTTAATGCTTTTCCCACTCTAAATGACACAGAATGAAAAGATTGTATTGCTTAACTCACTTTGTCCTCTTTGGGGGGGGGGGGGTGTTCATATATAGATATAGATAGATATATAAATAGATTTTTTTTAAATTTTATTATTGGAGTGGTACAGTTTTGCAAGGATTAATACACAATGCAACAATGATTTTGCTACTGAGAGAAAAACATGTGATTTATACTAAATTGAATCCGCTGATTCCAAATATGAACTCCGAATTTGCCTGACACGTCTAGATTTTAAGTTATACATGCAAAGCCTATTCACTTATAATATTAATGCTTGGGATGCATTTGTGCTAGTAGTGCAGAACTTCCTTGGGAACAGACGAGCTGAAAACTATGCTGAACTAGTAGACAACATGCTTAAAGCATATGAACAACTTGGCTGCCGAATGTCATTGAAAATGCATTTCTTACATTCCCATCTTGACTTTTTCCCACCCAATTTGGGACACATAAGTGACGAACATGGAGAGAGGTTCCATAAAGACATTTCTACAATGGAGAACAGATATCAAGGCCGCTGGTTTTTGCAACGGGAAAATATGACCAGTCACAAACGCAAAAGCAGATGCCCGAAGCACTTTTAACAGTACTGGGCCTTGCTGAAGTAAGATTTTTAAACTGGAATACAAGACTTTTTTAAAAATTTTGTTATTCCATTACATTTTCATATATTGTTTACTATGAAAACATTTTTTTTTTAAATTTATTTATCATTTTACTTAATTACATTCACATTTATCACATAAATGTAAGGAAATCCAGAAATTAATATAAAAAGGAAAACATTTTCTCTCAACAATATATATTTACATAATTGTCCACAACTGGAAGATCCAAGATCAGGAAAACAATCTTAAAGTAAGAAAAACTCGAAATGGTTAATCTTACACTTCACATTTTCTGAGGGAGGAAGGTTAATCGGTTATTGCAGCCGGTACAGTGGTAAGGAAGTTGCTGCAGAGGATTCTTCATCTGTTTCCACAAACTCTTTTATTTCCTTATTACTTATTTGTTTGAACCTAAGAAATTATAACACTTACAAGGGAATCGCGCTAGGAAGGTCCCACCTAGGGCAATGATTCCTGGCTTAAAAGCCAAGACCTCACACCTCCCAGTCTGCGATTCCCTTGATGTGTCAGGAAATATATGCATCTTTGAACCCAAAAAACTATCAACCATGTATCGGAAATACAATTTCAAAACATTGTTCCTATCTAAATCAAAGACGAACGTCACTAATAATAACTCTATTTATAACTTCTGAATTTTCCAAAATGTCAGTTAAACTTACATCTCTTTTCTCTGATAAAGAAGATTTTAAAGGAAATATAATTTTAGTCACCAAAAGGTGGCTATCAGAAGACATTAGCAAAGTATTAGAGAAATATTTCTTCAAGAATTCAGTAGCTGATATATAGGATATTATAGGTAAATTTATCATTCTCAAGTTATTTTCCCTTAATTGGTTCTCTGGAAATTCCAATTTTTACAAGAAAGATAACTATTCTTCATTACCAAATTATCTGATTTTCATAGAGAAGCCATTTCCGTAATCAAAGTCTCTATTTTTATATATCTTGGACTTCCACTTTGTTAGATAAGTATTAATATAAATTCTTTAACTCACATAGTGAAAAATGTTAAACATCTGAAGAAGAGAGTTATTCACATTCTGCTGCAGATCCTATAGTACATCCATTATGACATTATTGGCTTCACCAAGTCCAATTTCTCCACAGAAACCGCTCCAGATATCTTCGGGGGGGGGGGGGGGGGGAAGAGCTCACTCTCCAATCCCCCAGTTGGTTTATTATCTGGAGTCGATGCTGCGCCAGGACCTCCTCGGGTCACATGAAAATCCTAACCCACTTCGGGCATTTCCATTATTGACCTCCATAGCGAAGCATTACTATTTCTGGGTCTTGCACGGGTCATGCCAACAGGGGGACTCAAAGTCACTCCCTCCACTGAGATTCGGCAATAAAGCCTTGCTGTTCCCCGAAGCAAGAACCGATATCCCCGACGTTATGACCCCGAATCTCCAAAATAAACTGAGAAGTGGTGGGAACCCCAGCCGTGTTCGAGGAGGACAGCACCACGGCTTTGCCTTTTCTCTTCCCCATTCTCTGGGGAGCGCGCCCTCTTCTTCAGGCATTCTGGTGTAAAACGGGAACTCAACTAGCGTACGTCCTCCCTCAACGCCATCTTGGATCCTCCAGGTTGGGACACTCTTTGTCTGGTTTCTCCTCAGAGGCCTGTCTGATATGGGTAACCCTACAGCATAGCCCTCTGAGTCATTGAAACACGGAAGCCCCTCCACTACTTACAAGGTGGTGTCCCTTCGGAGGGGTACTATGAAAACATTGATGTAGATCAGGTAATCGTTGGAGTAAAACGCGTTCTGTAAAAAATTATTCAATGCTTTCCAAGTGCTTAATTCATTTGGGCAAACTTATGCATAACAACATTTCCTGACGTGTTACAACAATTCTGACATCGGGTTTGGAATACGCACACTGAATTTAGTATAGGACAAATGGTTTTTGCCCAGTAGCACACACAATTTTTTTTGTTGTTGTGCTGTGATATGGGAAATGGAGGCGTCATTTCGAATACATGCCAAGACAGTGTCTTCATCCTCCTCGTCTCTCCTTGTCACTTGATGCACTCATGTCCATCTTTGTATTTTTACTCTTGTTTTCCGTCGTTCCCTTCCACACTAACAGCTACTGCACATTAAAACCAGCCAGTATGATAAAAATCCTTTGCTAGCTGCTCAACATGGGTAGGGGCAGGTTGCAGGCATGAAGGCGCAGAACAGAGGTGTGGCAGGCTGACAGCTAGCATGCTGGTTGGTGCCATGTGCTAGCTGTCATGACTGCTGATAATGACATTAAGTGCAGGAAACTAGCAGTAGTCCAGTAATGTGGTTGCTGGCCCAACTATCAAAAGAACAGAGAAAGCTGCAGCAGTAGTGAGTCAATCCCCTGACCCTCCCCAGCACCATCTGCACCCAACATCGCTCCCCCCTCCAACCACACAATTGTCCAGCATCAGAACCCCTGCAACAGCAAGTTCCCCTGAACAGACTCGATCCCCCGGCAACAGACCTAGACCATCACCCCTGACTGCTGTGAGAAGGAAGAGGCTGTCCTACCCTGGTTAGGCCCCTAGAGGGCGCTGTTCCCCTAAAATGTCCAGGGAGAAGGGCTGGGTGAGTCACTAAAGGGATTCAGTAAGGGGATGTATAGCAGGAGGTCACTAGGACCGAGGAGAGTCCTGGAGGAGGAAACAGGTGCAGCAGGTTATGGGCTGGGTCCTGTTTAGCCATTAACCCCTTAAGACCCCACCAGAGTGTGAGGGAAGGAGGAGAGCTAGCAGCTAAAGAAGAGAGCTGGTAGCTGAAGCAGAAGGGTCCCCATGAGAAGTACTGGCTGAGCCCTTTGGACTGGTGATGAACTGTGTGCAAAACAAGGAAGCTGGCTGGGGTAGGAAGGCCCAAGAGGGTCAGGTATAAGAACTGTGTGTTACAAGGAAGGACTGGGTGTCCAGGTTACAAGGAAGGACTGGGTGTCCATGTTACAAGGAAGGACTGTGTGTCCAGGTGCTTAAGCTGGAAGATGGAACTGAATAGGAAGAAATGTTTAAGCGGGAAGAACTGTTTAAGCTTGTAAAAGTGTTTTAAGCTGGAAGAAGTGTGCCCCAGGAAGAGGGAATAAAAGATTTGTATGAGAAAAATCCTGTTGGGACCTGACTATGTTTGCCTTTTTGAGAACCAGGTCACCCCGAGTAGAAAGGGGTAGTATACTAATTTGCATAACATCTGCATACTGAGAACCAGCTCATCCTGAGTGAAAGAGGGACCTGGGATCTTGAGGTGGGAGCTTCAACTTCACAATAGCCTCATTTTCACACTGCCCTCGGAACTCAGCCAAGGGAGATCAATAAAACGTTTTTCAAGCACCGTCTCCCGAGCTGGCTTTGTCTGTTGGTTAGCCTCTACTGTTGGTCTGTTTTGCTTCTCATGGAGGTTTCTCCTGTTCGTTGTTCCTGATATGTGCCTGATGTAGGCGTGTACATTTGCATTACATTT
Source organism: Microcaecilia unicolor (assembly GCF_901765095.1). Lineage (NCBI taxonomy): Eukaryota > Metazoa > Chordata > Amphibia > Gymnophiona > Siphonopidae > Microcaecilia > Microcaecilia unicolor. Next base: position 33,126,758 of record NC_044032.1, on the reverse strand, counting down.
CAGTTGGTGCAAATGGCTGCACCTAGAGTTAGGCACGACTCCCAGGAGGAAGCGCTATTCTATAAACCATGGCTAACTTTAAACGCAACTTACAGAATAGTGATGTTTATGGCGCCAGTTGTTAGAAGCCATATATAGAATCTAGCCCTAAATGACTTCTTCTTCCTAAACTACTTCTCAGTAACCATGCTTTATTATGAATCTAGGACTCAGCCAAGGGTTTCCTCCTGGTAGCCTAATACATGCTGTACCATCCACTCCCTGCCTGTTTAATTCTGGGTTTCAAAATGACACCGATGACCCCTAGCAGTAGTGTCATGTGATTCTAGGGTCATTCTTCCATGTAAGGAGTGATTGAGTACTTCCAAATAAAGTGACAGACCAGTATTTTTTAAAACTGATTTTACATACATTCATTTATTGCACTTGTATCCCACATTTTCCCACCTATTTGCAGGCTCAATGTGGCTTACAGAGATCTGTTATGGCATTACCGTAACAGAGAAGAAATACAATTGGTGTTACAAAGGGTTAATCAAGACAGGAGGGTCAGGTTATGCAGTTATACATTGAGACATTCTGAATAAAGGAGCGTAAGGGTTGTGTTCTATCCATTAAGGATTTTCGTGGTAGGCTTTTTTAAGCAATTTCATTCTGCAGGTGATCCACAATTCCAGGAATAACACGTATAGAATGTTCGTACGTTTGGGAAGCTCGCCAGGTGCCCTTGGCCTGGATTGGCCGCTGTCGAGGACAGGATGCCGGGCTCGATGGACCCTTGGTCTTTTCCCAGCGTGGCATTACTTATGTACTTATGTGATCTGGTAGATGTTTTGGCAACTGGGATGAAAAGCTTGTTTCCTAGTTCCCTAGGAAGTGGATGAACTAGCTCACGGGGTTTCTGATGAATTTGTGGTCTTTTCACAAGAAGGTTTGCAACCGATACAACTGAGTTAGGTAGCAAACTTTCTCATATAAGTTTTGTACTGGGAGTGCTTAAATAAACATATGTACACCTATGGATACATACTTAACTGTGGTTGAAAGTTTAAACCATTGTTCCGTATTAACCACTCCACCCCATGCATGACTTTGCAAACTTCTTCCATATTCCCTCTCAATCATCTTTCCATCAGACTGAAGAACCCTAATGTGTTTAGCCTTTCTTCGTAAGAGAAGTGTTTTTTTCTATCCTTTTCTTTTACCCTTCTCTGAGCCTTTCCTGGTTAGAACTATGACAATTTATGAGATAAGGTGACCAGAGCTGCACACAATACTCAAACTTCAGTTATACTAGGAAGAACTATTGAGGATTAATGATATCCTAAGTTTTGCTCTCCAGCCTTTTTTTTGTTTTGTTTTTGTTTGTTTTTTTAATCTACAACTCGGGCACTCAGCACATACTCAGGCATACCATTCTTTTGTTGAATAACAAACACATAAGCATCCATTTCAACAGAAATTGGGATTTATTTTGGCCGCAGCCAGGACTGTCTGCCATTATATTTATGAATGGAGCATATATAATATCTAATCACTTGCAGGGCTGCTCTTCCTTTGCTCCCTGATCTCCAACTACTACTACTACTACTACTTAACATTTCTAAAGCGCTACTAGGGTTGCGCAGCGCTGTACAATTTAAATGGAAAGACGGTCCCTGCTCGAAGAGCTTACAATCTAAAAGACAAATGTACAGTTAATCTGATAGGTTAGACAGATAGGGGCAACCTATATGTTCGAAAGGTTAGGTTCCGAACGCAGCATTGAAGAGGTGAGCTTTAAGCAAGGATTTGAAGATGGGTAGGGAGGGGGCTTGGCGTAGGGGTTCAGGAAGACTGTTCCAGGCATAGGGTGAGGCAAGGCAAAATGAGCGGAGCCTGGAGTTGGCAATGGTGGAGAAGGGTACTGAGAGGAGGGATTTGTCATGTGAGCGGAGGTTACGGGCAGGAACGTAGAGGGAGATGAGGGTAGAGAGGTAGTGAGGAGCAGCAGAGTGAGTGCATTTGTAAGTCGTCGTCCCTCGCTTCTCGTTTCCTCCTCCTCCCTCCTTTCTTCGACTCTTTCCTCACCTTAGCTCACCTGCAGCTCATCTCAACCCTCTCTCAAATTCGACCTCCCCCCCCCCCCCCCCCCCCGTGTCTTCGTTGACCTTCGGCTCGTTTGTGGGCAGCCTCCCCTTATTGGGTATGCCTAGTTCTTCTCTTTCATTTTTTTTTTAAGCAGCAATAGAGTGGAGAAGTGGCCTAGTGGTTAAGGTGGTGGACTTTGGTCTTGGGGAACTGAGTTCGATTCCCACTTCAGGAACAGGCAGCTCCTTATGACTCTGGGCAAGTCACTTAACCCTACATTGCCCCATGTAAGCCGCATTGAGCCTGCCATGAGTGGGAAAGCGCGGGGTACAAATGTAACAAAAATAAAATAGATACTACTGGAGATTCTACATGGAATGTTGCTACTATTGGAGATTCTATTCCACTAGCAACATTCCATGTAGAAGGCTGCGCAGGCTTCTGTTTCTGTGAGTCTGACGTCCTGCACGTACGTGCAGGACGTCAGACTCACAGAAGCAGAAGCCTGTGTGGCCACATTGGTGATCTGCAAGGGCCGATTTCTACATGGAATGTTGCTAGTGGAATAGCAACATTCCATGTAGAATCTCAAATAGTAGCAACAGTGGAGGAGTGACCTAGTGGTTAGGGTGGTGGACTTTGGTCCTGAGGAACTGAGTTTGATTCCCCGCACAGGCAGCTCCTTGTGACTCTGGGCAAGTCACTTAACCCTCCATTGCCTGCCACATTGAGCCTGCCAAGAGTGGGAAAGCGCAGGGTACAAATGTAACAAAAATAAAATAGATACTATTGGAGATTCTACATGGAATGTTGCTACTATTGGAGGTTCTACATGGAATGTTGCTATTCCACTAGCAACATTCCATGTAGAAGGCTGTGCAGGCTTCTGTTTCTGTGAGTCTGACGTCCTGCCGCGTTGCTGAACGCGGCCACGTTGCTGATCTGCAAGGGCAGGCTTCTACATGGAATGTTTCTAGTGGAATAGCAACATTCCATGTAGAATCTCAAATAGTAGCAACAGTGGAGGAGTGGCCTAGTGGTTAGAGTGGTGGACTTTGGTCCTGAAGAACTGAGTTCGATTCCCACTTCAGACACAGGCAGCTCCTTGTGACTCTGGGCAAGTCACTTAACCCTCCATTGCTTGCCGTATTGAGCCTGCCATGAGTGGGACAGTGTGGGGTACAAATGTGAAAAACAAAATATTGGACTAAAGATGGCAATATATTGTCCACAATTTCTCCAAGGGAGAGAGGTATAGCCAGGTGCTTAGAGCATCAGACTAAGAATCAGGGAAGCCAAGGTTCAAATTCCTCCACCATCCCTTGTGATGTTGGGCAAGCCATTTAACCCTTCATTGCATCAGATACAAAAAAAAAATCCCCATAGAGTTCTTTTACTAAAATGCGCTAGAGTTTGCAGTTAACGTGTTTTAAAGTGGGATTTTACCATACAATAACTGCAAATTAAAACTAGCATTTTTAATGCAGTGGTTAGTGCTCTGCATTGTGGTCGCAATAACTTTGGTTTGACTAATGTGCCTTTACCAGGCATTACCTGTCAAATGTTAATGCCGGAGCACTTACGACCTCTCATTTAAGAGGTGCTAAATGCTCTCACATTAACCGCTTTAGTTGGTGCAGGCTAATGCTTCCATGTCCACTCTCTGCCCTCCAAGAGAAAAAAAAAAACTTTATTGATTTGAAAATCTGTTTATTGGTGCCAGGATTAAACAATATTTATTTATTTATTTTGTTACATTTGTACCCCGCGCTTTCCCACTCATGGCAGCCTCAATGCGGCTTACATATTATATTCAGGTACTTATTTTATACCAGGGGCAATGGAGGGGTAAGTGACTTGCCCAGAGTCACAAGGAGCTGCAGTGGGAATTGAACGCAGTTCCCCAGGATCAAAGACCACTGCACTAACCACTAGGCTACTCCTCCACTAGCAACATTCCATGTTGAAGCCTGCCCTTGCAGATCAGCTGTGCAGGCTTCTGTTTTTGTGAGTCTGACGTCCTGCCGCATTGCTGAACGCGGCCGCGTTGCTGATCTGCAAGGGCAGGCTTCTACATGGAATGTTTCTAGTGGAATAGCAACATTAACATTCCATGTAGAATCTCAAATAGTAGCAACAGAATCTCAATAGTGCATTTAGAATCTCAAATAGGGAAAGGGAAATGGGACTTGATATACCACCTTTCTGTGGTATTTTGCAACTACATTCAAAGCAGTTTATATATATCTATATATCTATATATATATATCTATATATATGTAGTGAGAAGGAAGAGGCTGTCCTACCCTGGTTAGGCCCTAGAGGGCGCTGTTCCCCTAAAATGTCCAGGGAGAAGGGCTGGGTGAGTCACTAAAGGGATTCAGTAAGGGGATGTATAGCAGGAGGTCACTAGGACCGAGGAGAGTCCTGGAGGAGGAAACAGGTGCAGCAGGTTATGGGCTGGGTCCTGTTTAGCCATTAACCCCTTAAGACCCCACCAGAGTGTGAGGGAGAGAGGAGAGCTAGCAGCTGAAGAAGAGAGCTGGTAACTGAAGCAGGAGGATCCCCATGAGAAGTACTAGCTGAGCCCTTTGGACTGGTGGTGAACTATGTGCAAAGCAAGGAAGCTGGCTGGGGTAAGAAGGCCCTAGAGTGTCAGGTATAAGAACTGTGTGTTACAAGGAAGGACTGGGTGTCCATGTTACAAGGAAGGACTGAGTGTCCAGGTGCTTAAGCTGGAAGATTGAACTGAGTAGGAAGAAATGTTTAAGCTGGAAGAGCTGGTTAAGCGTGTAAAAGTGTTTTAAGCTGGAAGAGGTGTGCCCCAGGAAGCGGGAATAAAATATTTGTATGAGAAATATCCTGTTGGTGAGACCTATGTTTGCCTTTTGAGAAGCAGGTCACCCTGAGCAGAAAGGGGTAGTTGACTAATTTGCATAAAATCTGCATACTGAGAACCAGCTCACCCTGAGTGAAAGAGGGACCTGGGATCCTGAGGTGGGAGCTTCATCGTCACAATAGCCTCATCTTCACAATATATATATACTAGTAAAAAAGGCCCGTTTCTGACACAAATGAAACGGGTGCTAGCAAGGTTTTCCTTGGAGTGTGTATGTTTGGGAGAGTGTATGTGAGAGTGACTGTTTGAGAGTCGGAGTGAAAGTGTGATTGTGTGAGAGAGAGCGTGAGTCTGGGTGTGAGTGTGTTTGTGAGAGAGTGTGTGTGTGAGAATGAGAGTGTGTGCAAGTGTGTATGTGAGACACAGTGTGTGAGAGAGTGTGAGTGTGTCTGTGAGAATGAAACTATGTGCCAGGGTTCCCCCTCCCTCTCAGTTCATCTGTCTGTCTCTCACTTGCAGGGGTTCCTCCCCTCCCTGTGCTTGTAAATTGAGATGGACCACTGTTTGTGTTAGAGGGTGGTTGCAATGTGTCAGTAATTATTTTTTTATTTTTTGGGGGGTGGGGGGGTTAGGTGGTTGGGGTATATGCTCTGCTGGTAAACTGTGATAGTTTGTTGTGTTGTGCCAGGGTTTTTTTTTTTTTTTTTTTTTTGTGGTCTTTTGTGGAGGACGGGTTTGTGAAGGGGGGCTTTTTTTGTAAATGTGTTTGTAAGGGGGTTAGCTTTTGTTTTTTGTTTTTTTTGTGCTGAAGCAGCAGTTTTTTTTTTTATGGTTGGAAGCGAGAGGAGCATAATTTTTTTGTTTTTTTTTTTTCTTCCTGGTTTAGACCGACATAAGGATAACGTTAGTAGTGAAATGTGTTGCTGTTAGCTGCACTGTCTTTTTAAGTGTGTCGGTCCGTCGGGGGATTGATTTTTTAATTTCTGAAGAGGGATGCGCCACGGGGGAGCAGCGCTGTCTTGTATTGGTTTTTCGGGGGCTGAGTCATTTTAATGAGGTTTTTCGGAGGTCCGGAGCTTGTGTGAGGATGGTTGGGCAGGTTGTCAGCCGGTTCGCTAAAGGAACCGGAGGAGGGGGGGGGGGGGTCGGTTTTTGTTGAAGGGGGTTCCGGTTGTGCGGCTGCTTTTTTCCAGCCACAGTGAAAGAAATCGTAGGCAGGTGAGGAGTAGGGAAACACGCTCCGCGTGTTTCCCTACTGTTTTATGTGCTTCGGTCGCTGATTTGTACTGGCTGGCTCACGCTGAGGATGGTTGGGCACGTCCTCAGCCGGTTCGCTAAAGGAGCCGGAGGGGGGGGGGGGGGGGGTGTCGGTTTTTGTTGAAAGGGGTTCCGGTTGTGTGTCAGCTTTTTTCCACCCACAGTGAAAGAAATCGTAGGCAGGTGAGGAGTAGGGAAACACGCTCCGCGTGTTTCCCTACTGTTTTCTGTGCTTCGGTCGCTGATTTGTACTGCCTGTACTGGCTGGCTCACGGGTAAGCCTACCAGTTGGGCGGTAAGTTTCAGATGGTGAGGGGCTGTTTTTAGATCTACAAATTTTCACACATACCCCTACCTTGCGGTGGTCGTCTGCTTTCGTTCGTGCTCAGATAATCAGCCGTTCGGTTCTCCTCTTTTCTCTTTGTTTTTGTGATAATTAGTTGCTGCTGGTAGTGACTGCTCCTCCCTTCTTACCTTGTTGTTCTCTCTGATTGGTCCTTGTAACGTCGCATTTCGTTGCTTGGTTACGTTGGGGCAGAGACGTGGCTGGGAGTGACGTCAGATGGCTTCAAGGCTTCAAGGCTTCAGGCTTCAGGCTTCAAGGCTTCAGGCTTCCGGCTTCAAGCTTCCAGCTTCACAGAACGTTGTCCTCAGAACTTAGGCTTCCGGCTTCAAGCTTCCGGCTTCACAGAACGTTGTCTTCAGAACGTTCACGGTGCGTTTTATTATATTAGATAGGTACTTATTTGTACCTGGGACAATGGAGGGTTGAGTGCTTGCCCAGAGTCACAAGGAGCTGCAGTGGGAATAGTAACATAGTAGATGATGGCAGAAAAAGACCTGCACGGTCCATCCACTCTGCCCAACAAGACAACTCATGTGTGCTACTTTTTGTGTATGCTCTTTAGGGCACAGACTGTATAAGTCTGCCCAGCACTATCCCCGCCTCCCAACCACCAGCCCCGCCTCCCAACCACTGGCTCTGGCACAGACCGTATAAGTCTGCCCCGCACTATCCCCGCCTCCCAACCTCCAGCCCCGCCTCCCAACCACTGGCTCTGGCACAGACCGTATAAGTCTGCCCCGCACTATCCCCGCCTCCCAACCTCCAGCCCCGCCTCCCACTACCGGCTCTGCTATCCAATCTCGGTTAAGCTCCTGAGGATCCATCAAGCTCAGTTCCTCAGTTGCCCAGGACCACAGTACACCACCCTAACCACTAGGCCACTCCTCCACAGAAACAACAAGAAGAACCTCATAACAGATGCGTCATGTATGCACAAAACAGTAGACACTTCTACTCCAAGAGAAAGAACATTCCCACACCCCGTCCTCCCTACAACAGGAACCCCCCCCCCCCCAGGTCCCTGCCTACAGTCAACCCAAATGAAGCATAGGTGGAAGCATGTACTCGTATGACCTCCAACCCACTGATTGAGGACTCAGAAAATAGAACTCATCCCACCCCCAACTCCCTACCGGAGGCCTGGAGGAATTCCAAGTGCCTAAGACTCATCAACTGCATCGTAAAAAAACAGGACTGCGAGCTCTAGGGGAAATGGAGTGCAAATAAGACTCCCAAATCCAAAGAAAAAAACCATCTTTAAAATACAATAACATGCAGTTTTAACGTTACCAAGGGCCAGATTCTATAAATGGCGTTCAGAAATGGGTGATGATAAAGATTGGCGCTAAGCGCGATTCTACAAAGAGCGTGCACCATTTATGGAATCACGCTCAACACCAGGGCCAGCCCAAGGCAAGATGCCACCTGAGACGGAGCTTGCATGCCGCCCCCCCTCCCAGCTGAGATGTCGCCCTCCCTCCTGGCTGAGATGCCACCTTCCCCTCCCCCCAGCACTTTACCTGGTCACGGCAACTTTCTGAGCCCAGCAGCGGCAGTAATTCCCATACACTGCCGTGCTGCCGCCGGTACCCATCTCTTCCCTTTACTGCGGCTGCCTGAGCGAAACAGGAAGTTGTTTCAGGTGTCCGCAGTAAAGGGAAGAGGCGGGTGCCAGAGACGGCAGGGCAGCATATGGGAATCGCTGCTGCTGCCAGGCTTGGAAAGTCACCATGACCAGGTAAAACTCCACGAAGCCGCACCCAAGATGCCAACCCTAAAGTGTGCCGCATGAGGCCCCCGCCTCATTTGGCCTATTGGTCGAGAGCCGCCCCTGCTCAATACCGATTCCCTTGCCTTAACTTTGTGCGCTAGAATTATACCTGCGGAAACCTCACGTTATGAGATTTGGCCGCCCAGACTTGTAGATTAGCGTGCAGCCAGCCAGATACATGCGTGAATCCCAAATGGTGCCAATTAATGTCAATAATTGGTTGTTAGTGTCCAATTATTGCTCATTAATGGCTCATTATCTAATTAAAATGAATGCACATCTTGGCAGCACGCCCAAATCAGGGCACCGTATATAAAATCTGGGAGTAAGCGTTTAATGCATTTTAGTAAAGGGGTCATTACACTGTTAGCTCAGCACAGAAATTAGTTGCTGAATCTGAATGTAATTTTCTATTGAATTCCTTTCTGTGATTGAAATATCAGCATATAAGCATCAATATGATATTTATTTATTTTATTTTACTTCATTTATATCCCATATTATCCCAATAGTTCAGGTTCAACGTGGCTAACAACTTATTTTTATTTATTTTTTTATTTTTATTTTTTTATTTTTTTACATTTGTACCCTGCGCTTTCCCACTCATAGCAGGTTCAATGTGGCTTATTGTGATTAGCAGTACAAAAAGTGATGTGGGATAGTATACATTAAGCAGTAATAACAAATGAGAATTGAGTAATTACAATATGTAATATGAAAATGAATGCTAAACGCAAAAAGGTAACAATTTATAGTCATCCACGTATAGTAACAATTAGAATGGAACTGAGAAACTGAATAATTGTACAATTACGGGGTTTAAATTAATTATGACCATCCGTGATATTGGATTATTAAATCGTTTTCTTTATTGGTCACTCTTAACTCAGAACCCAACATGCTGTAACTGTAGTTGGGATTACTTTTCTCCATGTGTATATTTGTCCACATTAAATTCCATCTGTCTTTTAGATATCTGGACTCAGTGGTGTGCTGGAGCCGGCTTGCTCCGGCTCGCAAGAGCCGCTTGTTAAATTTTGACAGCTCTTGCGAGCCGGTTGTTGTTCGGGGCAAGCCGGCTCCATTGCAGGAGGTAAGCATGGCAGGAGGGCGCCATGCTTACCTCCCCTCCCGCTCCCAAACATGCCCAGCGATTGCCCTTCGCCCCCACCATCCCCTCCCGCTCCCATCCATCTTTTTTAAATACCTCCTCGCCGTTGAAGCGCCGCATTAAAGCCCTGCTGCTGCTGCCCAAGCTTTTCCTCCGTTTGCTGTAGTTCTTCGCGTGAACTTCGTGCCCTTAGTCCCGCCTTCTGACGTACATACGTCAGAAGGCGGGACTAAGGGCACGAAGTTCGCGCGAACTGCAGCAAATGGAGGGAAAGCTAGAGACGGGCAGCAGGACTTTAACGCGGCGCTTCAATGGCGAGGAGGTATTTAAAAAAGATGGATGGGGACGGTGGGGGCGAAGGGCAAACGCTGGGCATGTTTGGGAGCGGGAGGGAAGGGCAGGGGAGGGGAGGGAGGAGAATCGCTGGACATGGATGGGGGCAGGGGAGGGAGGAGAATTGCTGGACATGGATGGGAGCAGGAGGGAAGGGCAGGGGAGAGAAGAGAATTGCTGGGTATGGATGGATAGAGGAGGACAGAGGAGAGAGGAGAGTTTCAGGACATGGATGGAGGGGAGGAAAGGGAGAGAGAAGAAATGCTGGACATGGAGGGAAGATAGAGGAAGGAGATTAGATGAGGGAAAAGGAAGTGAGGAGAGAAACTGCACATGGATGGAGAAAATAGGCAGAAGCTGGATCCACTGTACATCCAAGTGTGCGGAGGACCAGAAATGAAGAAGAAAGGAGGAAAGAAAAGAAATAAATGGAAAGGAAGCCCTGGAAACGGAGTCAAGGGAACAGATAGAGAGCAGCAGAATCAGATACTGGGCCAGCATGATTAGAGAAACAAAGTCACCAGACAACAAAGGTAGAAAAAAATAATTTTATTTTCATTATAGTGTTTGGAATAAGTCCACTTTGAGAATTAGGTGCTGAACATTAAAAGTTTATATTTATTTACTTATTTATGGCATTTATCCCATATTAAACATGAATTAGATTGGAACCTGGGATCATTTAATTTTTTTTTTCCTGGAGAGAGTAATGCATTGCCTCCCCCCCCCCCCCCCCCCGGCTATAGCTAGCTCTGCAATTTGGGGGGGGGCACAGAGGTGGATGGGGGGGGGGCGTAGAGGTGGATTGGGGGGGGGGGGTGCAGTGGTGGACGGGGGGCACCGAGGTGGACCGGGGAGAGAGCCTGTTGTTAAAATTTACCAGCACACCACTGTCTGGACTCCTAGTCTCACAAGATATTTCTGCAAATCCTCATAGTGCTCTGCTCTTTTAATGACTTTGAACATTGTTGTGTCATCTCAAATCTGAAAACTTCACTGATCATTCCTATCTCAATATCATTTGTAAATAGGTTAAATTGCACAGGTCCTATCTCTAAAACCATTTTTTTTTAGTACCTTTGTTTGTAGATGGGTGGGTAATAGGATTTCATTTAGAGCAGGAGTTCTCAACTCAGACCTTGGGAGACATCCAACCAGTCAGGTTCTTAGGATATCCTCAATGAATATGATAGCTTCTGGGCATGCTCGGTGTCTGGGGAGAGCCCAGACGCGTTACCTGCTAACCTAATGGGTGTTCAAGCTGGTTTATGCCACAATGAGATCAAGCCCCTGAGGACGCCGTTTGGCGAAACGCGTTGGGCATAAGATCAAGAGGGCAATTGAATCGCAGCAGTTGAAGATCTATGTGGTTAATCCCTGATTAGGGAAGAAAATTGTGTACACGGAGTAAGCTGGGATACAGTTTGGAGTTTGTTAGCGCCAAGGCGCAGTGGAGAAACAACGCATATTAAGTGCTGTCGGCCCTCTGCTGACGCAACTTCCTATTTCCGCAAGGGCAGGACAGACAGAGCAAGGGAAGGCCCGATCGACGATGAGACGATCCATCCATACTTCTTTTACTTGCAGGCGCTGCGCCTCGCCTCGGTTTCTGAGCATTTTTAAAGGTAGGGTGCGGGATCTTAGACGGAGTTCAGGGTAGGCACTGGATCTGGGGGGGTGTCATCGTGGTGCACCTGGGGGGGGGAGCTGGCAAGAAGCACCCCCCTTGAGCTCACACCCAGGTTGGACCACCCCTCCCGCCCCCTCCCTTGCTACGCCAGTGCCTGACTGGCTACGTATGCTTCAGGGATTAGGCCGAGAACCACTGATTTAGACTGAGAGGGTTAAATGCACTGAAGATTTTATGACACACTAGCTTTGTGACGGGAAGCCCATAGAAGAAAGAATTTGTAATACCTCATCATAGAGCTCTCATTAAGACAGTTTCGGCGGTGCTGTGATCAAACTCTCCTTTAATGAGATTCAGCTAAATCCACTCTACAAGGAATACTCAATAAAAGATTTTTATCTCTGCCAGACAGTCTGTTCCTATACCCATAGCCTCTGTCCGAGCGCATGACTGCTGTAAGGTGCCTTTTGGTAGTCTTCATTATATTAAGTATGATTTAGTTCGAATCCCATTTAGAAGCAGAACCTTTTAGGCACTACTGTAATATAATTCCAGCCACTAGTGATACAGTCAACTTGGTCAGTCATGTCATGTATTCTTATTAAAAGATATTTGCCAAACCTTTCCAGACTTGTAAAATAAAGGACATACTGGAAACAGAAATACCTTTTACTGGACCAACAAAAAAAGCTTTTAGGGGCTTCCATAGTCTTTCCTCAAGTGCCAGCAGAAGTCCGAAAAGTTTCTTTTCTAATTCCACTTTGATTTCGGTCATGCCTTTCTACAGGAAATCTGTATGCAATACATGTAACAGTGCAACGCCTCGAGTTAATATATGACAAGGTCATTTAGTTAGGCCTATCAAAGATATTAAAACCTCAAACGTATTCAAAGCATGACTGAAGTATTCCCATTTGTTATAATTTGCTTGAGTGTCAACATTTTCTTCCTACGGTGCTCTTGCTTCCAAGGGCTACAATTTCCTCCCTCTGAGTATAGGAGGGACACACAATCTAGCCAATTAACAACAGTTGACGGTGCTACTATTAATGCATTTGTGTGTGTGTGTGTGTGTGTGTGTGTGTGTGTGTGTGTGTGTGTGTGTGTGATAGCACTTTACCTGGCAAGTATTTAAAAGCCATTTGCAAATGATCTTCAGATGAAAGAATTTATTGGTGAAGCAATACCCGCAGGCTTCCCAGAATTACAAACAATACTGTTTTACATAGGTCAAAGACAGGCTAAGGTAATGGTTGTCAATCTTTGTGTGACTGTGACCCCATGATAGCGGTCAAATAAAATTGTACAACTCTCCGAGGATGCAGAATAAAGGATGTATGGTCAGTTACTTTAAGGAGGTCACAGGAGCCTTTCTGGTTATGCCATCATCTCATTTCAACTTTGTGTCTGGTGACAATTAGTAATGAACTTTCTGGAGCAGTAGTACTGTGCAAAACAGTGTCTACACTGGTACTGATTTCAAAAACAATCACTGGACAAATTGGAGCACCAGGCAACAGTTATACCCCCCCCCCCCCCCCCCACACACACACACACACACACACATACACATAGTAACATAGTAAATGACGGCAGAAAAAGACCTGCACGGTCCATCCAGTCTGCCCAACAAGACAAACCCACATGTGCCACTTTCTGTGTACACCCCACCCTGACCTGTACCTGTCCTCCTCAGGGCACAGACCGTACAAGTCTGTCCAGCACTATCCCCGCCTCCCAACCACCAGCCCCGCCTCCCACCACTGGCTCTGGCACAGACTGTATAAGTCTGCCCAGCACTATCCTCGCCTCCCACCACCAGCTGGCTCTGCCACCCAATCTCGGCTAAGCTCCCTAGGAACTTGTTCATATGACTTGTTGGCCTGGACAGTTTCCTTTCTTGCATGCCCCTTGTGAAGACCATGCTATTTACCACAACATCTATGGTCTCTCGTTTAAAAATCAAGGTCAGATTTTTTTTTTTAACAAGACAAAATTCACCAATATGTGACTCTTTGCAGGTCCACTGTATATGGAAAATGTCTTCAAGCTAAGTAGCTTCCCAGAGAGCAGCCAGCATCGGTGCTGCTCTTTCATTGATCGCTTGTTCCGTCCACAGACCCGCAATAGGAACAAAATGTTGCTTTGTTTCTTTTTCTCTTATTTGTTTTGGTCCAGTATATTTTTTTTGCATTTGCGTTCATATAAGGCGAGATGTAGAGTTTCCGTATGAGGGTCTTTCAAGTTTTTGTCCAACATGAGCAAGGGCAGAGCTCAGTGCGAATTACAGACCAGAAGCTCCTTTCTGGTCTTCAAGATGGTGCTGTTCCAAAATATCTTAAATATTCATGGCCTTTAGGTAAATAGTTTCAGAGTCGGGCTGTCAGTTTCTGCAGCACTGGCCGCCTTACTGGAATAGAGCACATTTATCAGTTTGTAAACAGCAACAGGAGAAAGAGGATTAGGGAATTAAACTGGTGTGTAATCACTTTCCTTTCCCAGTTTTTGGCATTGCTTACTATATGGGCTTTGTTCTAAGAAGTTAAAACAGAGACACACATATCTGGAAAGCTCCAGGCTTCAGTTCTTTCTTTTCTTATACAAAATAAAAGTTCAATAAAGACTTTTAGGCTAACATTCAGAATGAAGAGATGAAGGGTCTCTCTCTCTCTCTCTCTCTCTCATATAAGCAGATATAGGCAGGTCCCTGATGCCTCTAACAGGGTATATATCCTGTTGATTTAACCCCTAATACATGCAGGAACTTGTATTTCATATTTCCCAATTGTGTTCCCTATCAGGCAAATTTGAAGCCAGCTGAGAAACCTAAGTGCAGTGGCGTACCAAGGGGGGTGGGGCGGTGGGTGCGGTCCACCCCGGGTGCACGTCGCTGGGGGGGGGGGGGTGCTGCGCGCCTGTCGGCTCCACTTGTTCCTTGCTCCCTCTGCCCCGGAACAGCTTCCTGTTCCGGGGCAGAGGGAGCATGGAACGAGTGAAGCCAACAGGTGTGCGGCACCCCCCCCCCCCCCCAGCAGGTAAAAATGCACCCGGGGGGTGTCCTTTCACCGGGGGGGGGGGGGGGGAAAGCACGCTGCACCTGGGGGGGCACATCGGCGATCCGCTCCGGGTGTCAGCCACCCTAGGAACGCCACTGCCTAAGTGGGAATGTCTGAGAGAGGATGCAGGCCCCCTGATGTCTACCATCTTGCAGTTTGTACTTTCTTGGGCTTTTGTTGACCACTACAATTTTTTTGCACCTTTCTTCTGAGGCATGAAATGGAAGTGCCAACTACTGAACATCTTGTTGGTCAAGTTATGCACCCAGATCTTTGAGAGGAGTGGCATTTCTTCACCATGGCATCTGGCTATCCTCCAAATAAAATAGGGTCTTCAGATTTCTCTTTCCACCTTGGCCCTCCTTTTCTTTCTTTTTTTTTCTCTCTCTCTTTATTTTTTCAGACATTTTTAGTTTTCTCTCTTCACCTGCTGCAGAGGTCAGAGCAGAAGTAAGCAGGTCACGGAGGGCTCACAATTCATCAATGATCTTCCACTTTTCTAACAGAAGTAATTGGGAGCATCCCACTTCACCTGAATCAACCAAAAAGACTCGCCTTTTGGCTTTGCTCAACTGCAGGCATGAATTTGTGGTTCTGGGTTTCCCATTGAATTCCCTAAGAATCTAGAATTCCAATCCCATGCACATAATGGAAGAAGACCCAAACTGGATTACCCTGTTTTGTTGATCCTGAATGAAGCAGCAAACCTAATTACAAGATATATTTATATACCTAAGAGTGAATGTGGATGAATAGAGGAGCAACTGTCTGTTATAAAAGGGGGCCTCAGTGTGGATCAAAAATATGCGCTGATGCCAGCGCAGGCCCCCTTTGCCGCAGTTTCATAAAAGGACCCCTTAATTAGTTAAGATGCTAGTCAGTGCTGATAATTGGATGTTAACAATTACCTTAATCTACACCTACCCAACTGCAAAGGTATTGAGTACAAATCCTTTTACGCATCCAATTTCTCCTTTTTGGGTAGCCAGCTTTGGAACGCTCTACCAAGATCCATCCGTACAATCAACGGCCTTTTGCCCTTCAGAAAAGCATTGAAGACCCATCTCTTCAAGAAAGCCTACCCTAACGACTCAACTTAACTAAAGCCTGCCCACATGATTCTTACCGACGATTGTTATACATTGACCATGTTTCCCGTTATCTTTATTGCTATTCCATATCTATTCCTCTCCATCTTCCTACGCCTACCTCCTAACGCTCATTTCCTTCTGCACCTAATTCCTCCTTTGTTCAATTTACTTATCCATTAACCCCATTAATATTACGTTTACCACAAATTGTATATTCTTCCTATGACTTGTAATTTTTTTAATATTGTTACTATGTAAGCCGCATTGAGCCTGCCATGTGTGGGAAAGCGCGGGGTACAAATGTAATAAATAAACAAGCAATTATCAGCACTAATTAGCATTAATTTAGAATTTAGCGCACTCCTGTCTAAGCGTATTCTGCGCCTAAATTCTAAGTCACATAGTTGAAAAGTGGGCATGGTTATGGGCATGGAATGGATGGGTCATGCGCGTTTCTAAAATCTATATGTGTTGTTATAGAATACACCCTCTTCGTGCCTAATTTAGATGTCGGGATTTAATAAATTTAGTCACGTGGACAAGCGCTCAGTGTATTCTATATACCATGTGGAAATTTAAGCCTGTTCTATAAAATTTAGGCATACTTTAGAGAATGTGCCTAGGCGTATTTTTTTTTCTGCGTGGAATTTTCAGGCGCCATGTATAGAATCAAGCCCATAATGTGTTAGATGCAACATATTAAAAATATAAAGCTAAGATTAAAACTACAAGACATTTTTCTGTTGCCTGTTTATAGAAATATGTCACTACATATGACAAAACTGGCATACCACATTACTGGCTGCTGCATGCCATGCTACTTGGTATGTTACCGCCATAGAACGTTCAAGACTTAACCGGTTTTGGACTGATTTTAGAAACAATTCTTATTTTATGTTGACTGCAAGTGAATGACAAATGCACTTTTCATCTCAACAATTAATTACGATTTCCTTTGTCCATGCAAAGCTATAGCCTATTTTTTGCCGAGTGTGGATTTAACGGGTTTTGGAAATAAGCCCTTCAGTTGCAAGAAACACGTGAATTAGATGTCGTTGTACATGTAAGTGATCAGTTAGCAACATTTTAAAAAACTTTAAGGAGTTGGGAAGGGAGTTGGAAACTAGCCAACCCATTTGCTCTCAGATGCGCTATCTGTCCAATGCAAGGAAATAGAGTGAGCATTCACACAAAGAGCTCATTGCTCAGACCGATGAAAGAAAGAAATGTTTGGATACATTGGTGGCTGGGGATGTACCTGTGATGATAAGGATCCTTATAAATGAGAGAATTCACAATCATTCAAGGAAAATAGGGCCCTCACCTGATGCTTCGAGTCCTACTGAGACCAGCATTTAAACAAAGCATGTGGGGTGACACCAGTGGCGTAGAAAGGGGGGGCCGGTCTGCCCCGGGTGCACGCCGCAGTGGGTGTCCGCTCCACGCTGGTGCATTGCCCTCTCTGCCCCAGAACAGGTTACTTCGTGTTCCGGGACAGAGAGAGCAGTGAACCAGCGCGGAGCCGACACACCCCAGCAACGTGCAGTTGGGGCAGATCGGCCCTCCCGCCCATCCCTCGCTGCAGGTATGCACTCCGGGGGGGGGGGGAGGGGTGCGCAGCGGCGACCCGCCCGGGGTGTCAGCTCCCCTCTCTACGGCTCTGGGTGACACAAACTTCTTTCTCCCAGGGACAGGCGAGTTAAACTATGAAAAACAGCAAAGGTTAACAGCCCATAATATATCAGACAACATGTGGGAGAAAGAAAACAAAAGTAGAAGAGACTTGGGCACCTGTTTAATAAAGTGTACTATGCAGTTAGCACATGAATTATCACATGATAGTTAGTGTAGGAGCTTGGTAACTGCTACAGATCTGGTATGACAGCGCATGCTTATGTGCAAGATAACTGCGTGATGTCTTATGGGGCAGGAAATGGGCAGGTTATGAATGGAAAATAGGCATAAACCTAGGGTTACCATCCTGCTTATTTTCGAAGGAGAAGGGCGCCCATCTTCCGACACAAATCAGGAGATGGGCGTCCTTCTCCTAAGGTCGCCCAAATCGGCATAATCGAAAGCCGATTTTGGGCGTCCTCAACTGCTTTCCGTCTCAAGGACGACCAAAGTTCAAGGGGGCGTGTCGGCAGTGTACCGAAGGCGGGGCGGGGGCGTGGTTAAGAGATGGGTATCCTCGGCCGATAATGGAAAAAAGAAGGGCGTCCCTGACGAGCATTTGGCCGACTTTACTTGGTCCCTTTTTTTCCATGACCAAGCCTCGAAAAGGTGCCTGAACTGACCAGATGACCACCGGAGGTAATCGGGGATGAAAAAAAAAATAAAAAATAAATTTTCCAGCCTCTATACCAGCCTCAAATGTCATACCCAGCAGTATGCAGGGTATGGAGCAGTTTTTAGTGGGTGCAGTGCACTTCAGACAGGTGGACCCAGGCCAACCCCCCTACCTGTTACACTTGTAGTGGTAAATGGTAGTCCTCCGAAACCCACCCAAAACCCATTGTACCCACATGCAGATGCCCCCTTCATCCCTAAGGGCTATGGTAGTGGTATGGAGTTGTGGGTAGTGGGTTTTGGGGGGCTCAGCACACAAGGTAAGGGAGCTATGCAGCTGGAAGCAATTTGTGATGTCCACTGCAGTGCCCTCTAGGGTGCCCAGTTAGTGTCCTGGCACGTGAGGGGGACCAGTGCACTACGAATGCTGGTTCCTCCCACGATTTGGTTGTTTTTCAGATGGGCGTCCTTGGTTTCCATTATTGGTGAAAACCGAGGTTGCCCATCTCTAAGGTCGACCTAAATGTCCGTATTATCGAAACGAAAGATGAACGCCCATCTTTTTTGTTTAATAAGGGATGCCCCGCCCTTTCGCCGGGACGTCCTTAGAGATGGGCGCCCAGTTCGATTATGCCCCTTCATATATCCAGTTTTACCCGGACATGTTCTCTTCTTGAGAGCACTGCATGGTGTCCGGGTGGGTTTTGCCAGAAGTCTTGTGAGGTCATTGCTTGAATTTTCTCGGCAGCCATTTTGAAGCAGTGCCAAGAGCAAGAGGTCTGCGGCAGTGCTGAGCAGGAAAGAGGGGGCTCTTTCCTTCCCTGACGAGGCCACTAGACCACCAGGGCATGATGATAAGGTACAGGAGGGGAGGGGGAGATGATGTCAATGGAGTCATGTGGGTGGAGGGAGGGAGGGAACTGTAAAAAAAAGGTGGGTGGAGGGAGGCTGGAAAAAAGATTGGGGAGGGGAGATACATGGGGGAGAGAGAGAGGGAATCTGACTTTCTTGGGGGGTGTCAAGGTGACACTGTGGTACAAGGGTGTGGTGTGGTATGTTGGGGTGGGGGTATGACAGGGGTGGGGTGGGATGTGATGGAGCAGGGCATGGGAGTGACAAGGGGTGTGGCTGAATTATATTTCGTGTCCACTTTTTTTGTCATGGCAAATATGGTAACCCTACATAAACCCCCAGATTCTATTTATGACGACTAAAGTTGCACATGCAAATTTGGCAGTGCAACCAAACTGCATGCGCAACTTAATTGTTTAGCAAGCCAGTCGGTGCTGATGATTGGTCAATAAGTAATTAGCGGCACTAATTGGTAATATTTAGAATTTACATGTGCAACTTTCTAAGGGCATTCTGTAAAGTGGTGCATGTAAATTGTAATGCACGGATTTCAAAAGGGGGTGTAGCCATGGGAGTAGCATGGGTGGGTTGTGGAGGTTACTGGGTTCGATTCCCACTGCAGCTCCTTGTGACTGTGGGCAAGTCACTTAACCCTCCATTGCCCTGGTACAAAATAAGTACCTGTATATATGTAAACCACTTTGAATGGCGTTTCTACATGGAATGCAAGTCTTTGCTTAAAGCCCACCTCTTCAATGCTGCGTTCGGCACCTAACCCTTACCGTTCAGTGAATCCAGACTGCCCCAATTTGACTGCCCCTATCGGACCGACCGTTCACTTGTCTATTAGATTGTAAGCTCTTTGAGCAGGGACTGTCTCTCTTTGTTAAATTGTACAGCGCTGCGTAACCCTAGTAGCGCTCTAGAAATGTTAAGTAGTAGTAGTAGTAGTAGTAGAATGTTGCTACTATTGAAGAATCTAGATGGAATGTTGCTACTATTGAGATTCTGTTGCTACTATCTGAGATTCTACATGGAATGTTAATGTTGCTATTCCACTAGCAGCATTCTATGTAGAAGCCTGCCCTTGCAGATCAGCAACATGGCTGCACAGGCTTCTGTTTCTGTGAGTCTGACGTCCTGCACATACGTGCAGGACGTCAGACTCACAGAAGCAGAAGCCTGCGCGGCTGCGCTGCTGATCTGCAAGGGCAGGCTTCTACATGGAATGTTGCTAGTGGAGGAGTAGCCTAGTGGCTAGTGCAGTGGACTTTGATCCTGAGGAACTGGGTTCAATTCCCACTGCAGCTCCTTGTGACTGTGGACAAGTCACTTAACCCTCCATTGCCCCTGGTACAAAATAAGTACCTGTATATATGTAAACCACTTTGAATGGCGTTTCTACATGGAATGCAAGTCTTTGCTTAAAGCCCACCTCTTCAATGCTGCGTTCGGCACCTAACCCTTACCGTTCAGTGAATCTAGACTGCCCCAATTTGACTGCCCCTATCGGACCGACCGTTCACTTGTCTATTAGATTGTAAGCTCTTTGAGCAGGGACTGTCTCTCTTTGTTAAATTGTACAGCGCTGCGTAACCCTAGTAGCGCTCTAGAAATGTTAAGTAGTAGTAGTAGTAGTAGTAGTAGTAGTAGTAGTAGAATGTTGCTACTATTGAAGAATCTAGATGGAATGTTGCTACTATTGAGATTCTGTTGCTACTATCTGAGATTCTACATGGAATGTTAATGTTGCTATTCCACTAGCAGCATTCTATGTAGAAGCCTGCCCTTGCAGATCAGCAACATGGCTGCACAGGCTTCTGTTTCTGTGAGTCTGACGTCCTGCACATACGTGCAGGACGTCAGACTCACAGAAGCAGAAGCCTGCGCGGCTGCGCTGCTGATCTGCAAGGGCAGGCTTCTACATGGAATGTTGCTAGTGGAGGAGTAGCCTAGTGGCTAGTGCAGTGGACTTTGATCCTGAGGAACTGGGTTCAATTCCCACTGCAGCTCCTTGTGACTCTGGGCAAGTCACTTAACCCTCCATTGCGCCAGGTACAAAATAATCACCTGTATGTAAACTGCTTTGAATGTAGTTGCAAAATACTACAGAAAGGCGGTATATCAAGTCCCATTTCCCTTTCTAGAAATTACATACACTGTTATAGAATATAGCAGCAAAATGAGGAGTAGGCTCTTTCGATAACCCAGGGAGACATATGTAGTTACAAAGTATTAATGAGCATCAAATGACTCGACACAGCAGCTGTGTTTCAGAGCCTATGCACCTGCGTCAGGAGGGCGCATAGGTGCCCAAACACGGCTGCTGTGTCGAGTCATTTGATGCTCATTAATAAACACTTTGCAACTACATACGTCTCCCCGAGATATTAAAAGAGCCAGATCACCCTATTCCTCCTTTTGCTGCATTACTGACATAGATTTTGAAGGTTCCTCCACCTCCGGTGGGTGGTTGCACCTCATCGTCTGTTGTAGAATATACCCGATCTGTACCAAAGTTAGGGTATTTATGCCAGGTTTTAGTTGGCATAAATAGTCACACTTAAATTTAGTCAAGGGTTTGGGCACGATGTGTATTATATAAACCACACCTAACATTTATAGAACAGCACTAAGTGCCAGATTCCATATATGTACATAAGTAATGCCACACTGGGAAAAGACCAAGGGTCCATCGAGCCCAGCATCCTGTCCACGACAGCGGCCAATCCAGGCCAAGGGCACTTGGCAAGCTTCCCAAACGTACAAACATTCTATACATGTTATTCCTGGAATTGTGGATGTTTCCCAAGTCCATTTAGTAGCGGTTTATGGACTTGTCCTTTAGGAAACCGTCTAACCCCTTTTTAAACTCTGCTAAGCTAAACGCCTTCACCATGTTCTCCGGCAACAAATTCCAGAGTTTAATTATTTATTATTTTATTTATTTATTTATTTGTAGCATTTGTATCCCACATTTTCCCACCAATTTGCAGGCTCAATGTGGCTTACATTTGCCGTAATGGCGGTTGCCATTTCCGGGTAACAGAATTACAAGTAGTATTACGATAAGGTACATACATATATGGTAGTAAACATGTAACATAACATACATGGAACAGATCGTGGTGTATATACACATCAGGTGCATATAAATATATAAGCATAAGAAGAAAACATTATGGTAATGCGTGAGGATCCTGAGTTCTAAGTTGGACTGTAACATACATTAGGTCATCGACTATAAAGAATCCCTATTCAGCGTAAGGTTTAAAGTGGTATTGTTTGATCATTAATTTCAAAGAGTTTAATCAGTCATGTAGTAAGAGTTCGGTTTTGTATAATCGTGTATATTGTTGTTGGGTTTTGTTTTTTTTTGCGTTGGGTGAAGAAATATTTTCTCCGATTTGTTTTACATTTACTGCACTGTAGTTTCATCGCCTGCCCCCTAGTCCTAGTATTTTTGGAAAGCGTGAACAGACGCTTCACATCCACCTGTTCCACTCCACTCATTATTTTATATACCTCTATCATGTCTCCCCTCAGCCGTCTCTTCTCCAAGCTGAAAACCCCTAGCCTCCTAAAAAAATCTGTGCAGAATAAATTTCCGCCTAAGAACATTCTGTAAGCGACTCCTATGGTTAGGCACAGTATATAGAATACGTTTAGTTGATATCACAGCACTTAAAACTATGCTCATCCAGAGCTGGTGGTTGGGAGGCGGGGCTAGTGCTGGGCAGACTTATACGGTCTGTGCCGGGGCTGGTGGTTGGGCGGCGGGGATAATGCTGGGCAGACTTATACGGTCTGTGTCAGAGCCAGTGGTGGGAGGCAGGGATAGTGCTGGGCAGACTTATACGGTCTGTGCCAGAGCTGGTGGTGGGAGGCAGGACTGGTAGTTGGGAGGCGGGGATAGTGCTGGGCAGACTTATAGGGTCTGTGCCAGAGCTGGTGGTGGGAGGCGGGACTTGTGGTTGGGAGGTGGGGATAGTGCTGGGCAGACTTATACGGTCTGTGCCAGAGCCGGTGGTGGGAGGCGGGACTGGAGGTTGGGAGGCAGGGATAGTGCTGGGCAGACTTATAGGGTCTGTGCCAGAGCTGGTGGTTGGGAGGCGGGGATAGAATATGCTTAGCAAGTTGTGCATGTAAATTCTAATTATTGCCAATTAGTGCTCATTATTAATCATTAAGACCTGTTGTCAACACTGATTAGCTTGTGAAGCCAATTAGGTTACATGTGTTGTTATACTACTACTACTTATTATTATTTCTAGTTTAATTTCTTTTATTGATTTTTGATACAGATACAATCAAGAGCTCACAACATAACAACAAGTAATATTTTACAAAGTAAGGCAATACCGGAGCTCACAAGTAAGAAGTAGCTATCTATATCTAGGCTGAAAATTAAGAAGAAAAGAGATAGGCAGAAAAGAGAAAAAGTAGGGAAAGAGTGTGGGGGGGTGGCTGGAGAGTACAGATCAAAATAGAAAACATGCATAGGCCATAAAATACATCTAGGGAAGTGCTTATCGCTGTGCGATGCCAAAATATGATACAAGTGGTAGCCATTTCTCCCGATATGCAGCAAAGCGAGAAGATGTCTTTGCAAGGTGTGATTCGTATTTGTAGATTTGGAGCACTAAGTTCCACCATTCCCGGTAGGTGACTTGGTGCAGGGATTTCCAATGCCAGAAAATTACCTTCAATGCTAAAGATACCATGGTGCTAACGAGAGACCCTTCACTAGGAGTCAGCAAACTTCTATAGCACTGATCCCTGATTTCCAGTGGCAGTTGTTTTGTTCGATATATTATTTTTGAGGAAAGATGTTGAGACAGTTTAACAGGTCAGTCTTGGTTTGGCATACTATCTTGGTGGTTAGCTTAGCAGAGTTTAAAAAGGGGTTAGACGGTTTCCTAAAGGACAAGTCCACAAACCACTACTAAATGGACTTGGGAAACATCCACAATTCCAGGAATAACATGCATAGAATGTTTGTACGTTTGGGAAGCTCGCCGGGTGCCCTTGGCCTGGATTGGCCGCTGTCGTGGACAGGATGCTGGGCTCGATGGACCTTTGGTCTTTTCCCAGTGTGGCACTACTTATGTACTTATCTTAAATCTGTTCATAGAAAACACTGAGCGCTGTGGGTTGAATTTCTACGCCGGCAATTAAGATCACCCCCAACGCCACTCTTTTCTCAGAACGGTCTTATAGAAATACACAATTGGACATTGTGCTTTCAAATATTAAAGTTTGTTTAGCTATCAGGACCTTTAGGTTTGGTTTGACAGCAGTTGATCTGAGCTATACCCTTAGATGCTGTTGCCCTGGGCAACCAGCTTGTGTACCTAGTGATTAAGCCAGCTTTACTGGTCTGAAACTCTTTTCTTTAACTCACTAGGGGGTCCTTTTACTAAGGTGCACCGAAAAATGGCCTGCGCTGGTGTAGACGCATGTATTGGACACACGCAGGTCCATTTTTCAGCGCACCTGCAAAAAAGAGTGAAAATGGCCACACTGTAAAATAAAATTTGGCTCGCGTCCATTTTGGGCCTGAGACCTTACCATCACCCTAGCGGTAAGGTCTCACGCGTTAACCAGGCAGTAATGGTCTACATGTGTACAATGCCGATTACCGCCCGGTTAGCGCCCTGCATGGGAAAATTTTCAGTGCGCTTAGTGGACACATGTAAAAAATGAAATTACTACCCGGGCTACGTGGTAGCTGGGCGGTCATTCAAAATTGATGCATGTAGGACATATGTTCGCACCTACGTAGCTTAGTAAAACTGCACCTAGGTAAGACTGTTCTATGAGGAGAGTACTGTAAAATTGTTTGACTTCATGTTTTTCTTGTTAGACAAACTTTGGTGATGTGATCAGTGCAGAAGAGGATACATTTTCTTTTCTAATTACCTTGTGGGTATTACCATCATCTAATCTTTTTAGGAACAATGTGTTTGCTTATAAGATAAGGAAGGGTGTATGCATCTCTCTCTCTCTCTCTCTCTCTCTCTCTCTCTCTCTCTCTTTCTCTCTCTCTCATATACTAATTATACAGAACCATGTCAGAACCTGAAATGATCTGAAGGGGAAAAATTAATCTAAAGTTAGAGGTAATTTCAAGAACAGTGATTTCAGACTTGGCTGAACCAGAATGTTCCTTCAAGACAAAACTTAGTGAAAAAAAATACTGTTTCTGTGTTTTTATGAATGACTTTACATGAGGCTAGAAGGGAAGGTTTGTCTTTTATAAAAGGAACTATCCTTTGCCCCTTCATAAGTAGAACAATGAAATGGGTTAATCAAGGCAGCAGGGGCCTTGGTTAAGAGTGTTGCTATTAGGATAAAGTGCAATAAAGGGCCCCACCTTAAGAGGGAGCAGTGAATGGTGGGAAAATGGAACACTGACAATAATTAAACAGGAGGTTAAGAAATGTGTGACCTTCGCTTGAGTTTGGCATCCAATTCAGGCGATTACCATCTACAGAATAGAGGCAATCCAGAACATTTACAGACTCTGCACAATTACCCATCAGGATCATGCAGTAAAATGTGGTGATTCTGTGCACAATACTGTATTTATTCCATGCCCCATTTTCTACGTAGAAAAATAGCTAATGAAAATGTTGAAGTGTAGTCAGACCTTTTTTGCAAAAGTAAATTTGTGTATCACAACAATTTAGGAGTTGTTTTGCATGAAAGTGTATCGCACCAGTTCATTAACTGCTGACTTAAATAAAAATTTGCTTGCATAAAACTATGTGGGGAAATAGTACCTTTTTCCAAAAGAGCAAAGTTTGGCAAAAATGGCTTCATGCATTAACATAGATTGTAAGGCACATTTAGCAAAAATGTATTCCATGTGCTATAGAACAAGGAACGTTTTGCAAAAATACATAGAATGCCGACTAATATTTGTTAATTTGCAGGAGCAACAATTTTGCAAGGATATATGGGCCTGATATTCAGCCCACATTAGTAAGCAGCTGGCAAACTGCTTCCAGCCACAGCCCAAACTAACCCTGGATAGTTTATGCTGGAGCTTGCGTGGCCTCTGGCTCTTAATATACAGGTATGTCCACCAACCCAGAAGTTAACTGTGCACTGATTGATATTCAGCCCGGTGTCTGGTCAACTTACTGCATGAAGTTAGGACAGCTGTTTGCTATCGTAATTTCATGTGGTTACTTAGCCGGTTACTGGACTGAATATTGCTGCTAACCCCCAGATTCTATGTAGTGTGCTCATTTCCAAAATCAGCGTAGATTCTATAACACCGCACATAATTGTTAATTGGCTTAACAAGCTCATGAGTGTTGATAACAGCACTTAACAAGCAATAATGAGCACTAATTGGCGTTGATTAGAATTTAGGCTCACAACTCGCTAAGCGTATTCTGTAACGATGCGCACTAAACTTCTAATGAGCAGAGGCAAAATGGGGCGTGGTTATGGGTGGGGAAATGGGAATTTCATGGGCGTTCCAAAATTTAGGCGCCTAGTTATAGAATACGGCCTGGTGCGCCTAACTCTACGAACTGAGATTTAAACCAGGTTTTCATTGGCGTAAATGGATGTGCACAGATATTGGCGCTGACGTATCAACTAATCATATTCTATAATTGGTGCCTAAATCTAGGTGCCAATTATAGAATACGCTTAGTCGGCACTGATTTCAGCACCATGGACAGTTAGTGAAGGTATTCAGTGACAATATTTGATTAAGTGTCATTGAATATGGATGGCCGGCCAGCTCAGTAGGGTTTAGCCTGGCAGGAGCCTGTCCCACCTGGTTAAACCCTTTAGAATATTCAGACCTAGGTGGAAACAAAGATGAGCATTATGTGGCAGCTTCTACTTATAAGTGCCGGCATTTGTACACAGACAGGGTGATCCTGCAACCTCCATGTATAAGTGACCGCAGTAATATCTAAAGTGATCTAGTTTAAACAAAACTGCTCGGTAATTGATGCTTGAAGCTGTCGAGAGATTTAGGGGTCGATATTCAAAGTGATTTAACTGGCCAGAAATGGATCTTGGCCAATTAAATCACTTGTTTGGAGTTACCTAGTTAGCTACCTGGTTATACACAGCTTAATGAATGATTACTGTATTACATATTTTTTGTTTTTTGTCTTTTTCTTCAGACCATCAGAGGTCACTATTTATATATGGTGACAGGGTTCATACCCTTCTCGTCATCGGTCGACCCGACTTAAGTTACGAACCTAATCCACACCACTAATATTACCTATACCTCAATCCCCCCTCCACATCTCTTCCTCTTATCCCACTCTATACTTCCACGCCATAACTCTACTATCCTACAACTGTGTTATTTCCTGTGATACTTTGTAACCCATACTTTTGTAAGCCGCACTGAACCTGCTATCGAGCGGGAAAGAGTGGGGTATAAATGCAACAAATAAATAAATAAATTATATACACGTTGACAAATTTTTCTATTTTCAAACATCTCTTATTTATATATATCCATAAGGAATTGTAATGAAATTCTTTTACTTAGCTTTATAAATCTTGATATCGTGTCAAGCTGAAAGGTGAGGCTGCATACCGACACGCGTTTCTTCAGCAAAGCTTTTTGAAGGTATGCCCCTGTGAAAAAAAACAAATCAGTCAGACCTCAATTTGGAAAATAGTTTCCCTATATCCTTGTAACTATATCGTAGCGGTCTGTTACCTTTATGTCTCGGATCGAGTATCCACTATTCAAACCCCGTCAGCCAACATGGCCGCGGCGTTTATTTTTGCTTTTTAAAGATACGATCAGGTGACTCACCCAGCCAGTGGCAGAATCTGTCAAATTAAGGACTGCCATAAGACCGAGTGAATGCAGTGAATGTGATAAAGTGAGAAAAAGGATGTTTTCACTACTGCATTAATGTGCGGTTTAAAAGTGAGGTAGCTATCGAAAAATACCCCAAGAATCTTGACTGTGTCCTGGAATGTTAGTACGCACTGAGTAAGGATAGGTTAAGGGGGAGTCGGGAAGTAGAATTTGGAAAATGAATAGCTTCACATTTCTTTGAGTTGAGAGCCGGAGACTTTGGGATCACATGAGTTAGGTTCAGATAGGTCTGACTGATTAGGAGGGATATGGTAAAGTATTTGGATGTCATCAGCATATCAATAGGGCTGACAGAAGTTTGAATAAGAGTGAGAAGTGGAGCAAGAAACATATTGAAAAGTGTTGGAGCAAGGATAGAACCTTGAGGTACACAGAGTCAATGTTAAAAGTATGAGATCGGCGGTGTTGAGAAGACACCTGAAATGAGCACCCGGAGAGGTAGCAATGAAACCACTGAAGTACGGTATCAGTGATATCAACAGTGGTCAGTTCGGGCACCTTTTTGTGCTTTGGTCGTAAGAAAAACACGACCAGGTAAAGTCGTCCAAGTGCTCATCAGGGACACCTTTTTTTTTCCATTATGGGTCGAGGACGTCCATGTGTTAGGCATGCCCAAGTCCCGCCTTCGCTATGCCTCCGACACGCCCCCTTGAACTTTGGCCGTCCCTGCGACGGAAAGCAGTTGGGGACGTCCAAAATCGGCTTTCAATTATACCGATTTGGACGACCCTGTGAGAAGGACGCCCATCTTCCGATTTCTGTCAAAAGATGGGCGTCCTTCTCTTTCGAAAATAAGCCTGATAATGATCAGATTGGCAGCTAAGAGAAAGTTTATAATAGTGCCTGAAACATGGCTACACTCTGGGGATCAAGGGAAGTCAGCTGAGCAACTTGAAGAATGCCAAAACTTCTGACACATCAGTGAAAGGTTTGGTTTTCTAGAAAGAGTACAGAAAGAACTGCCTGTGCATCTGAAATATTACACACCCCACAGGAGCTGTGATTTCTTTTTCCATCTGAGTTTATGAACTCTGTGAAAGCGAGAAGGTACTATCACATGACACTCTAGAAAAAAAAAAGATGTAGCCGTCGTCATCGGTCAAAATTATTGAGAAAATCAGTGACAAATAGTTACGAATGGGACAACTGAGCAATGAACTAGTCTCACACTGTTCTAACGTGCCCCTTACGTTTGAAGAGCTGGCAGCTCTAAGTCACAGAGGATTCCTTGTTGTGGGAAAGCAGAGATAAGGTTAGAGATCAAGGATCCTTATTTACCATCCTGCACTGTATTTCTCTGTTACAATTGCTCTATCTGTGCAGCCAAGGGAGCTGCACATCTCAGCATCAAAGCTGTAGCAAGGGCTGTGCGAGCAGTGTGGCCACAACCCTTCAAAAAGATGTCAACAGGAGGGAGTTAGACAAGATGGTGGCTACTAAAATGGTCAGCTGTCATAAAGCGTATGAGGACAAAGATCTCAATAGGAGAGGGGAGATATTAAAAACGACTAAATACCTCCATGGCATAAATGCACAAGAGGCAAATCTATTTCATTTGAAAGGAAGTTCTGGAACGAGGGAGAATAGGATGAAGGTGAAAGGGGACAGACTCAGAAGTAACCTGAGAAAATACTTCCTCATGGAAGGAGTGATGAATTCATGTAACAGCCTCCCGATGGAGGTGGTGGAGATGAAACTGTATCTCAATTCAAGAAAGCTGCAACGTGAGCATGGAATTTTAGTACATTCTTTTACCATTAAGTCTATAGATTTAAGGTCCTTGTTTGGAGAATAAGGCATACGGTCTTTAGATGTTTTGTTCCTCCTCATTGCAGATTTGACTATCAAAGAAGCATGAGACAATTTTTGCTTGTCATCATGTCCTAAAACTTCCTACACTCAATATTTATTATCTGAATTTCATTTAGTTGGTCTAACTGAATTAGGAGTTGACCAAATGGATATGTACAAGTCTTGAAGTATTTCATCTATAGGGAGCCGCAATACTCTCCTTATGAAGGTCATATAATGGACATATAATAACTCTTCCTCTCTACGATTCTCTTCCTCTCTATGATTCCCTAATGTGTCTGTACACATGAACCTTATTCTACCACAGCATTACTCTATTTGTTCATACCGGAATTGGCAAATGCCTTTACGGTACTATGTAAGCCACATTGAGCCTGCAAATAGGTGGGAAAATGTGGGGTACAAATGCAATAAATAATAATAATAAAGGGGAGGGAGGGTGGATTGGATAGACCATATGGTCTTTATCTGCCTTCAGGTTTCTAAGTTAAGGGAGGTGGAGTGCTAAAACTGTTCCCTATCCATTGTCTTCCATTCTTAGGCATAACACAGTGGGTGGGGCAGGAGTGTGTCTCACAGGGCACCATTTCAGATTGGCACAGACCTGCTTAGCACTATTCCTCAAGAATTCTGAATTGGCTGGGTTGGTCTTTCCCAAGATTTATATAACCATATAGTCATATAGATTGCTTTTAATATTTGCCTTAGTTACCTTAATATACTGCCTAGGATAACACGAACAAAACATCCCAAAGTCACTGGTAGAAATACCAACCGTACTATCAAAAACCAGGACAATTGCTACCAAATCTTATTTCTTTTTTACTTTTTGTTCTCTCAAAGATAGTACCCTCACCAGTTACGGCCAATTGCATTTTGCTCCAAAATTGACAACCGCTTTAAGCCGAGTCCCTGAGGAGAGCAGTTTGAAAGCCATGGTGTCGGGCGATTCCAGGGGAAGGCAGTCAGTTGTTTTTGCTCTTTGACGGCCCTGAGCGTCGAGACAGCGAGGACGCTGGCTAAAAAGATAAGTCCGGTTCCAGTTATTGATTTTGTATCTTTGGCAAAAGAGCAATTGGCCATAGCTGGTGAAGGCTTTATAAAGGCACTTGGCAACAGTTATTACTAATTTATTTATTTGTTACATTTGTACCCCACATTTTTCCATCACTTCACTGGCTTCCGATCAGGTACCACATACAGTTCAAGCTTCTCCTACTAACCTACAAATGCACTCGATCTGCAGCCCCTCATTACCTCTCTACCCTCATCTCCCCTTACGCTCCTACCCGTGACCTCCGCTCACAGGACAAATCCCTCCTCTCAGTACCCTTCTCCACCACCGCCAACTCCTGGCTCCGCCCTTTCTGCCTCGCCTCACCCTATGCTTGGAATAAACTCCCTGAGCCCATACGCCAAGCCCCTTCCCTACCCATTTTCAAATCCTTGCTCAAAGCCCACCTCTTCAATGTCGCTTTCAGCACCTAACCATTGTACCTCTATCCAGGAAATCTAGACTGCCCCCAATTTGATTGACTGCACTTTTTGTCCTTTAGATTGTAAGCTCCTTTGAGCAGAGATTGTCCACCTTTGTGAAATTGTACAGCGCTGTGTAACCCTGGTAGCGCTTTAGAAATGTTAAATAGTAGTAGTACTATTTACCCTCTTCTCTCTATCACCTGTCTCTACCTAACTGGCCATCCATTTACTACCCATCCATCCTTCTATAATGTTATACTTAATTTCTTTCTTTACATAAGAAAATTCTGTGTTACCTATTACTATGTAAGCCGCATTGAGCCTGCTTTTAGTGGGAAAGTGCGGGATACAAATATAATAAATAAATAAATATTTGCAGGCTCAATGTGGCTTACATAGTACCTTGAGATGTTAGCCATCTCCGGTGATGACAACAAATACAGAGTGATGTAATTATCGAAATAGATTATGTGTTACAACATTAGGAGAATTGTAGAGAAGAAGAGTCATCTAGTGTTCATTACGGGCTTTGTTTTCGTTGTGTTGCTGGGTTCAGGCACTTACGTTGGGTCAGTGGGGTTTGCCTTTTCGAACAGGTTAGTCTTTAGTAATTGTCAAAGATAGTGGATATTTCTGAGGGTACTCTTCTTAAAAATATCTTTGAGAAAAAAAGAAATAAGATTTGGTAGCAATTGTCCTGGTTTTTGATAGTACTGTTAATATACTACCTAGCTGCGTCCATTGTTGAATATATCAGATTTTGTTTGTTATTTTGATATTTATGTGTATTTTATGTATGCTTTTATTGTTCAACACCCTGGATAAGGGCAGGTCATAAATAAATTTAAATGAAATATAACCAAATGGAGTCACCTCCCCCCCCCCCCCCCCCCCCCCCCCCCCGTTTCCATGCATCCATGTACACTGGAAGTTCATTGAAATTAAAAATTAACCCCCCTGTTTACTAAGCCATGCTAGTGGCTGCTGCATAGCAATGCCGACACAACCCATTCAAAGTGAATGGGCTGTGTTGGCATTAGCGCGCCACCAGCCACTAGCACACGTGGATGGGCATTTTCGAAAGGGACGTTCAAGTTGCGATTTGGACGTCATTGCAAAACGGTGAAATCCAGGGGCGGGGAGACTCGTATTTTTTTGAAACAAGGTGGACGTCCATCTTTCGTTTCAAAAATACCGGCAGGACGTCCATCTCAGAAACGACCAAATGCAAGCCATTTGGTTGTGGAAGGAGCCAACATTTGTAGTGCACTGGTCCCCCTGACATGCTATTTTAATAATGACTAAGCCACAAAAAAAGTGCCCTAAATGACCACTGGGGTAATAAGGAAATAACCCCCCTTACTCCCCCAGTGGTCACTGACTTCCTCCCACCCCCCCAAAATGTGAAAGAACAGCCTCTATGCCAGCCTCAAATGTTATAGCCATTCCTATTAAAGCAAGCAGGTCCCTGGAGTAGCCTAGTGGTTGGTGCAGTACACTGTGGAGAAGGGAACCCAGGCCAGTAATCCACTCAACATGTTACACTTGTGATTGGAAGTGTGATCCCTCCAAAACCCACCAGAAACCTACTGTACCCACATATAGGTGATACCTGCAGGCATAAGGGCTATTGTAATAGTGTACAGTTGAGTACAGTAGGTTTTTGGTAGGTTTTGGAGGGCTCACTATAAAATATAAGGGAGAAATGGTGAGATGTGTATTGGGAGCTTCTAGGTGAAGTCCATTGCAGTGTTCCCTAGGGTGTCCCACTGCTCTACTGGAATGTATGTGTAGCCAGTTTACTAGGAATGCTTGTTCCTCCTACATTCCCATGGCTTGATTTTGTGCATTTAATCACTTGGCCTTTTTTTTTGGGGGGGGGGGGGGGGGGGGTTGTTTTCCCTTTACAGTTCCCTTAATTTTCCTGTTTTTTAAAATTTCTATGCTTATATTTTTTTATATGTTGTTTTTTTTTTATCATGTTCCCTTCTTTTTCCTTTTTCTGCTTGCATTGTATTCTTTTTATCTTCCTGGTTTTTTTTTTTTTTTTGGTCTCTGTTTTATATTCGGAAACAGTTAAGAAGGTATGGGAGTGGGAGAAACACAAAGAGGGGCATTTTCGATGTGACGTCTAAATCCGACTTTGGACCAGCAAAATGATTATGTTTTCGTTTCGAAAATGGCCTTTTTCTAGACGTCGCTGTACTCAGCGCATTTATATTTCTTGACCAGAGCACAGCGACGTCTAGAAAAAGGCCATTTTCGAAACAAAAACATAATCATTTTGCTGGTCCAAAGTCGGATTTAGACGTCACATCGAAAATGCCCCTCTTTGTGCTTCTCCCACTCCCATACCTTCTTAACTGTTTCCAAATATAAAACAGAGACAAAAAAAAAAACCAGGTAGATAAGAGGAAACCATGCAAGAGAAAAAAAAAGAAAAAGAAGGGAACACGATTAAAAAAAAAACAACGTAAAAAAATAAAAGCAAATGAACCTTTTCCGGAGGTGCAAAGGCGGTAGAACGAGAGGACATGAAATGAGATTGAAGGGGGGCAGACTCAAGAAAAATGTCAGGAAGCATTTTTTCACGGAGAGAGTAGTGGATGCTTGGAATGCTCTCCCGCAGGAGGTGGTGGAAATGAAAACGGTAACAGAATTCAAACACGCGTGGGATAAACATAAAGGAATCCTATTCAGAAGGAATGGATCCTAAGGAGCTTAGCCGAGATTGGGTGGCAGAGCTGGTGGCGGGAGGCGGGGATAGTGCTGGGCAGACTTATACGGTCTGTGCCAGAGCCAGTGGTGGGAGGCGGGGCTGGTGGTTGGGAGGCGGAGATAGTGCTGGGCAGACTTATACGGTCTGTGCCAGAGCCAGTGGTTGGGAGGCGGGGATAGTGCTGGGCAGACTTATACGGTCTGTGCCAGAGCCAGTGGTGGGAGGCGGGGCTGGTGGTTGGGAGGCGAGGATAGTGCTGGGCAGACTTATACGGTCTGTGCCAGAGCCAATGGTGGGAGGCGGGGCTGGTGGTTGGGAGGCGGGGATAGTGCTGGGCAGACTTATACGGTCTGTGCCCTGAAGAGGACAGGTACAAATCAAAGTAGGCTATACACAAAAAGTAGCACATATGAGTTTGTCTTGTTGGGCAGAATGGATGGACCATGCAGGTCTGTTTCTGCCGTCATTTACTATGTTACTATGTAAAAGCATAGAAATGAAAGAAACATGACAATTAAGGGAACAGTAGAAGAAAAATGAAGAACTGAATTAGAAAGAAAAGAGAAAATAAATATTGTTTTTCTTTTTTCTTTTTTTGGACATAAAAGGTTAGACAAAAGTCTTCAGAAAAGACAAAATATAAATCTGACTGAATGTCAATGTGTTTCCTGCCTGGTGCTTTTCAAATGTTCTCATGTGAATCCTGCACAATTTGAATGACAAACTAACCAAGCAAGCCTAGTCAAAGACTAAAACAGTGGAAGGGTCCAGGGCGTCTGCTCTAAAAACACCTGTTCTTAAAGATTCTGTTTCAGCAGCATTACAAACAGACAGTGTTGGGGAGAGCACAGCAGTGAAGTTTGACTGCTCTCCAGTGCCATCCTGTGGCTCTTGCGCTCCAAAGGAAATTAAATTGCTGGCTTCTGGTTAATCTATGAAACAGCCTGTAAGTCTCAGAAAAGACTTTTGAAATTTCCGACAGGGGGAAGATGGAAGTGATGGACAAAGAGGAGGGAAGTGATTCTCTTCCTACCTGAAACTGTTTGGTATAGATTGGGTCAGACTGAAATCTGGCTCACCTGAAAGGAATCAATTTGAGAACATTCCAGAAAAAAAAAAACAAAATAAGACATGCCTGAGGTTCAGTACAGGAAAACAATCGCATTAAAATACCAGCAATAGAAAAGCAGTTTCCAGAGCTTTAAACCTATTTACCCGTGATAAATTTCATCTGGCAGCTTTTTTCCTGCCACTCCGCAGGAACCATAAGCCATCCTATGGCATTCAAAGAGTAGGATGGCTTTTTTTTTGTCAGCATAGTATTGTGGTTCTCATGCTAGGCACGGCGGGACAGGCGATTCGGGCTCCTCTTAGTGCTTTCAGTGTCACCGGTGGCTTCACTTTTGGACCTCAACCTCCTCTATAGGGTGAGGTACAGCAAAGACTCTGCTCTCCCATGATGTCAGATAAGCAAGTTGGGTGAATAAAATAACATTGAGAAATTGTATTGAAATTTGGTGGGGAGGGGGGGGGGAGAATAGGGGTGAACCAGGTTACATGGCGATGAGGGAGGGAGGCACAAGTGGTGGTTAGTAAAATGCAACCGATGCCAAGAGATCAAATGACTCTGTCTTGACTATGTCTCAAAATACATAGTAAAACATAGTAGCATAGTAGATGACGGCAGAGAAAGACCCGCACGGTCCATCCAGTCTGCCCAACAAGATAAACTCATATGTGCTACTTTATGTGTATACCTGACCTTGATTTGGATCTGTCATTTTCAGGCCACAGACTGTAGAAGTCTGCCCAGCACTAGCCCCGCCTCCCAACCACTAGCCCCGCCTCCCACCACCGGCTCTGCCACCCAATCTCCTCTAAGCTTCTGAGGATCCCTTCCTTCTGAACAGGATTCCTTCATGGTTATCCCACGCATTTTTGAATTCCGTTACTGTATTCATCTCCACCACCTCCCGCGGGAGGGCATTCCAAGTATCCACCACTCTCTCCGTGAAGAAATACTTCCTGATATTTTTCTTGAGTCTGCCCCCCTTCAATCTCATTTCATGTCCTCTATTTCTACCACCTTCCCATCTCCGGAAAAGGTTCTTTTGCGGATTAATACCTTTCAAATATTTGAACGTCTGTATCATATCACCCCTGTTTCTCCTTTCCTCCAGTGTATACATATTCACGTTAGCAAGTCTCTCCTCATATGTCTTGTAATGCAAATCCCATACCATTCTTGTAGCTTTTCTTTGCACCACTTCAATTCTTTTTACATTTTTAGCAAGATACGGCCTCCAAAACTGAACACAATACTCTAGGTGGGGCCTCACCAACGACTTATACAGGGGCATCAACACCTCCTTTCTTCTGGTGGTCACACCTCTCTCCATACAGCCTAGCAACCTTCTAGCTACGGCCACCGCCTTGTCACACTGTTTCATTGCCTTCAGATCCTCAGATACTATCACCCCAAGATCCCTCTCCCCGTCTGTACATATCAGACTCTCACCACCTAATACATACGTCTCCCATGGATTTCTACTCCCTAAGTGCATCATTTTGCATTTCTTCGCATTGAATTTTAATTGCCAAACCTTAGACCATTCTTCTAGCTTCTGCAGATCCTTTTTCATGTTTTCCACTCCCTCCAGGGTGTCCACTCTGTTACAAATCTTAGTATCATCCGCAAAAAGGCAAACTTTACCTTCTAACCCTTCGGCAATGTCACTCAACAATACTTCCACTACAGCAGGCTTGTCCAAGTTCAGTTCTTGACACCTGCAAGGAGACAAGGTTTTCAAGATATCCCTAATGAATCTGAATAACAGAGATCTGCATATAATGGATGTATTGGGCATGCAAATCTTTCTCATGCATATTCATTAAAGATATCCCGAAAACCTGCTCTGCTTGCAGGCCTCAAGGACTGAACTTGGACAAGCCTGCTACACAATATATACCTGACTCGAGGAAGGCTAGACTTCACTACCCCAGCTAACCAGTAAATAACATTTAAAAAAAATTTAGTGTAGCCTACTACTACTACTACTACTACTACTATTTAGCATTTCTATAGCGCTACAAGGCATACGCAGCACTGCACAAACATAGAAGAAAGACAGTCCCTGCTCAAAGAGCTTACAATCTAATAGACAAAAAATAAAGTAAGCAAATCAAATCAATTAATGTGTACAGGAAGGAGGAGAGGAGGGTAGGTGGAGGCGAGTGGTTACAAGTCAAAAGCAATGTTAAAGAGGTGAGCTTTCAGTCTAGATTTAAAGGTGGCCAAGGATGGGGCAAGACGTAGGGGCTCAGGAAGTTTATTCCAGGCATAGGGTGCAGCGAGACAGAAGGCGCGAAGTCTGGAGTTGGCAGTAGTGGAGATTGGAACAGATAAGAAGGATTTATCCATGGAGCGGAGTGTAGCGCAATGAATACCATTAAATATAATAACCTCTAGTTTGAAAGCCTTCTAAATTTGGTTTCCCTTTAGTCAAAGTTTTATTGTGTATCCATCAATTATATTTTTGAGCTACCCAGTAACACAGCTCAATTATGATGAACACTGGCCACTATGTGTGTGAGTATAAGTAGCAGTCTCACCATTAGACATGTGGCCTAGTCTGTCATCCATTGGGGTTCCACTTGGCTCCAGAGATCTCTGATTGCATGGATCCTACTTGAAGGCTGCAAGGCCCACTTATTCCTCAATGCACCTGGCTACAAAATTAATCAAAAAAACCCTCTCTGGATACTAGCAAAATGGTAGGCCTCACCTGTGTATGTGTACTACCTCTGAACTTAAGTGCTCTGACTTATTAGAATTACGCCTACTTAAAGACCTTACCAAGCAGGAGCCACTATCCTTCCTGGTGTCAGGGCCTCTCTGGGTCTCTGCAGCCCACCACAGCTGCTGGTTTTCCTTGACTTTCAATGAAAGTTCCTCCTACTGCACTGGCTGGATCCTCTTTTGCCCTGTGGGCAGTCCTTGTCACCCACTGGTGCAACGCTGGAGGTACTCATTTTACAGAGGCTTGCTATGACATTTGTCTCCCCCTAACTCACTCAAAGCTCTTTCCTCTATTCTGCAGAGTTCAGCCAATGGCTGGATTTACTACTACTACTACTTGACATTTCTAAAGCGCTTCTAGGGTTACGCAGCGCTGTACAATTTAACATAGAAGGACAGTCCCTGCTCAAAGGAGCTTACAATCTAAAGGACAAATGTACAGTCAGTCAAATTGGGGCAGTCTAGATTTCCTGAAAGGTATAAAGGTTAGGTGCCGAAAGCAACATTGAAGAGGTGGGCTTTGAGCAAAGATTTGAAGATGGGTAGGGAGGGGGCTTGGCGTAAGGGCTCAGAAAGTTTATTCCAAACATAGGGTGAGGCGAGGCAGAATGAGCGGAGCCTGGATTTCCAGACTCTGGCGCCCTTCTCTGCTTCCAGTGCCGTCCTGCAGTTATAGCTTTCTGTTTTCACCCCGCACTTTCCTCCTGTTTTCTGTCCCTGCTGCATTCTTCTGCTTTTCCTCCCTTCTGCACAGTTCAGCCAGGACTTCTGGTCTGTCTCTGGACTCTACCTTTTACCTTTCACACTCTTGGTTCTCTCTCTCTCTCTCGCTGTCTTGCTCTCTTGATCTGTCTTATCTGGGCTCTTTGTCTGTTTCTCTCTGTTTGTCTATTTTTCTCTTTCTTTTGAGGAGGAAGAGTGCGGGGCTCCCTTGCTTCTTCAGTGTAGTTCCTCCAAGTCACCTGGGCTTTCTCCTCTTCAGCACACGGGTCTTCTACATGATTTTCTTGCCAAGCAGTATGTACATCCACCTGCTATCCATGTTTTCCTATGGCAGGCATTAAATTTCATGTGTTTGTCACTCATCTTCTTCCAAAAATGGTCAGACATCCTTTTCCCTCTTCTGGCACAGGGGTGTTCTTGCTCTCCTGACTTCAGTTCCTCTCTACCTCAGGGGGAGGGGGTGTTTCTTTTCCTAGCAACTGCACTCTGGGCTGCTCCTGCCACCTTCGCACCAGGCAGGCAACTCACCAGGCGATCTTCCCGTCCACCAGCCACCCAGCTATCTATATATCTATATAAACTTCATCTTATCACAACATCACATTGTATTTGTTCACACCGGAAAAGGCAAAATGCCTTTCCAGCACTATGTAAGCCACATTGAGCCTGCAAATAGGTGAGAAAATGTGGGATACAAATGTAACAAATAAATAAATAATCAAAATAAAATGACTCAATAAAAAAAATCCCACTACAAATTTCTTATTACATTTGTACCCTGTGCTTTCCCCCTCATGGCAGGCTCAATGTGGAGAGCAATGGAGGGTTAAGTGACTTGCCCAGAGCCACAAGGAGCTGCCTGTGCAGGGAATTGAACTCAGTTCCTCAGGACCAAAGTCCACTACCCTAACCACTAGGCTACTCCTCCACTCCTGATCAAAAAAGTCTTAAGCGACCTTCTGAACATTAGAAGGTCCGAGCTGTGCCTCAGCTCCAAGGACAATGAATTCCAAAAAGCTGGAGCTTGGTAAGAAAGTGAAGATGACAAAATTCTTACTTACCTAATGTTCCTAGCTGAAAGAAAAGACAGTAAACATTAAATGATCTGACTTTCCCCCCAATAATACTGTCATCACTTCAATAAAATAAAAGGGGGCCTCACCCTGTAACATCCTGATGACTGTAACACCTAAATTAAAATAAACATCTTTCACTGGGCCCAGAAAAAATAATTTTGAGGACTCTAGAGCTTCTCGTACCTCATAGATCTGATGTGGCAACCTACACGATCAGTTGAAATGCACACAATATCTCACATGATGTTCCCTTTGGTCTAATGCAAGGTATCACAGCAAATTCCATTTTTCTAGGACCAGAACCCTGCACTACATGGTTAAAGTACAAAGAAGTGAAATAAATCTGGCTAGCCAGATTGCACCAGCAGTGGAGCGGTAAATTAATATATGAGCTCTGGTCTTGGCTTTGCTTTGATTAAACCAGCTTTTAATTATTCACTGGAGTAAGGCACTTCTGTAAAAATATTGAGCTGATTGCTGCAGTGAGACCAAAGCCAGGCTAAAGCAATGAATGCAAGTGCTAATGAGACCACGTCCTGGAAGTTAATGCCCCTTCCAGAGGAAGTGAGATCCCCTCTAGTTCTATAGTGGGGCCCCAAAAGCTGAACGGTAGCATTATCACAATAAAACATGTTGTCCCCAGCTAATGATATCACATCTGTTTCCTACACTGGTGTTTTCACATTCTAGCCAACAGTGATGTCATCAGTATGCTGCAAGATAGCCTCTGTTCCTACATTTGGAGGAATAAATCCCTCATTTTTGCTTAAAAATGATTGATTTTTGTGTGCTGTATCTTGCTGGAGAAATAAGGACGCAGTACAAAGCATCCCAGAGACTTTCAAATGTTTTTGACTTAAATAAACAAAAAATAGTGAAACGGGACCAAGATTGACTAAGACCAAAAAACAATTCAGGGGTCAGTTTTCAAAGGAAGTTATCTAGGTAGCAGTAGCTTTATGTGGATAATACCACTAACCAAGCCAGACACTCAGCAGCATACATCCAGATGGTGCCACCATATATTTTATGTATTAGATTTTGCTCACACCCCTTTTTCAGGAGTAGCTCAAGGTGAGTTACATTTAGGTACTCTGGATATGTCTTTGTTCCAGGTGGGCTCACAATCTAAGTTTGCACCTGAGGCAATGGAGGGTTAAGTGACTTGCCCAAGATCACAAGGAGCAGCAGTGGGATTTGAACCAGCCACCTCTGGATTGCAAGACCAGTGCTCTAACCACTAGGCCACTCCTCCACTCAGCAACATTCCATGTAAAATCACCAATATTAGCAACATTCCATATATTTATTTAATTAGATTTTGCTCACACCTTTTCCAGTAGTAGCTCAAGGTGAGTTGCATTCAGGTACACTGGATATTTCTCAGTCCCAGGAGGGCTCACAATCTGTTTGTACCTGAGGCAATGGAGGGTTAAGTGACTTGCCCAAGATCACCAGGAGCAGCAGTGGGATTTGAACCAGCCACCTCTGGATTACAAGAGTGGTGCTCTAACCACTAGGCCACTCTTTCACTAGCAACATTCCATCTAGAATCTCAAATAGTAGCAACAGAATCTCAAATAATTTATTTGGATTTTGCTCACAACTTTTTTTCAGTAGTAGCTGAAGGTGAGTTATATTCAGGTACTTTGGATATTTCTCTGTCCCAGGAGGACTCACAATCTAAGTTTGCACCTGAGGCAACGGAGGGTTAAGTGACTTGCCCAAGATCACAAGGGGCTATAGTGGGATTTGAACTGGCCACCTCTGGATTGCAAGACTGGTGCTTCTAGCCACTAGGCCACTCCTCCACTCTGCTCCACATCAAGGCAGACCAGCATAGCACTATCCAAATAATGCTGGGCCAATCCATGGATAGAGCCAGCAATTACCCAGACACAGCTGTTTTCAGTGGCAGTATCCCGTTAACTATACAGTCAACGTTTGATAGCATAAATGCTATCCAGATATTTCACTTGAATATTGGCAGTATCCGGGTAATCATTTCTATCTACAGTTGATTTTTTTTTTTGTTTGTATGTTGCTGTAGTTGGCCCCAAATTACCTCATGAGCCATCCATGACATGTCATAAAGTCTGAATATGGATCGCATTATACCTTGGGCTATACGTTTATCTTGTCGGGCAGACAGGATGGATTCTACAGGTCTTTATCTACCGTTATCTACCATGTTATTATGAAATATTGATTATGAGTAATATATTGATATATAGTAATATAGTAAGTGATGGCAGATAAAGAACTGAACGGTCCATCCAGTCTGCCCAATAGTCACGTTCATTATCAATTCAAGATTAAATCAACAATGCATGTGAGATATATACTTGATCACATGGTCTTTCTTTGGTGTTTCTGGGACGTAGACTGTAAAAGTGCACCCAGCTTTGTCCTTATGTTCCAACTACTTATGTTCCACTCTAGCCTATCCAAATCTGTCATGTCATTTGGGGAACACAGACCATAAAAGTCTGCCTGGTATGGTCCTCACGTTCCAAATTACTGTAGTCTCCATCGAAGCCCTCCAGCCCATCCTAAACTGGATTGCTATATGCGGGACATAGACCGCAGCACCAGCCTAGTTTTTACAGCCAGAGTTGCAGCTGGTCTTGCACTTAAAGCTACCAAAGCGACCCCATTTCTACTCAAACTACTCTGGCTACCTGTAAGTTCATACATTACTTTCAAATTATGTGCATTCACCCACCAAATAATTTATAGTTCATCCCCATCGTACATGCAGAATCTTATAGAGCTATCAACACACAATGCTAAAAAATCATCCAGAGATGTTCTTGTATTACACTTCCCTCAATGTAGTAAAATCAAATATAAAACTATCCACAATGCTGGATTTTCATACCAAAGTACAACCAGATGGAACTCTTTGCCCAAACAACTTTGTCAAATTGAAAACTATCTCATATTGCATAAGCTATTGAAAACTCACTTGATAAGATCGACTTCTAACAATAGAAATAACTAACTTTCTAACTAAACTTGCAATAACAACAACTCTGTCCATATTCATATTCTATCCTATGTATTACAAACATGTTATATGATCAGGATTTCATGTTTAAAACGCACCTCCAACATTCTGAAGCTGACTGCATGGCTGAGGCATTCCTGCTCTCTGTATCCATCTCCTGAATTGACATCACGTACTTCCGGGTGCGTCACATGCAGAAGTGACCAACCACATGAGGTTTCTCGACTTCAGAGTGTTGGAGGTGCATTCTATTAAATAGGATTGGTCAGTTCCTTGAAGCACAGCCAGAGCTCAGCGTCCTGCACAGTAACGCTCAGACACCAGAGAGAGGGAGGGAGGGGGGCCTGACACCAGAGAGGGGGGGTATCTCTGTCACACACTCTCTCTCTCTCTCTCTCTCTCTCTCTCTCTCTCTCAGTCAATGTCTTTCTCTCTCTCACTCTCACACACACTCTGAGGCTTATTTTCAAAGCACTTATATGTCTCACACTGTATCACATTCACTCTCTATGTGTCACACAGTCACTCACACACTCTCTTGGTCTCATACACTCACTATTATAGTCTCACAGAGAGTCTGTGTCACACATACACTCTCTCTCTCTCTCTCTCTCTCTCTCTCTCTCGCACACACTGTATCTGTGTGAAACACACTCTCTCTCTCACACTGTGTCTCACATACGCACTTGCACACACTCTCATTCTCACACACACAATCTCTCTCTCTCACAGACACACTTGCACCCAGACTCACTGTCACATACACACACATACACACACACACTCGCACATTCACTCTCTCTCTCTCTCACACACAGTCACTCTCACACACACTCTCTCAAACATACACACTCTGAGGAAAACCTTGCTAGCGCCCGTTTCATTTGTGTCAGAAACAGGCCTTTTACTAATAATATGTATATAGATATATATACATAGATATATATATATATACACACACTTTATTCTATGTAATCAGAACGCCTTGTCAGTTCTAATTTTGTTATACTGTGAGCCGCAGTGAACTTGAATCCTATTTGAGATAATGTGGGATGCGAATGTCATAAATAAATAAAATCTAAGCAGCACTTGACATACTACTCATTTTCTAATGAGATATCCTCTGTGTTCATCCCACGCCTTTTTGAATTCCGCCACCTTTTTTTTTTCTCTACCACCTGCCTCGGGAGGACTTTCAAGGCATCAACCACCCTCTCTGTGAAAAAGAATTTTCCGACATTACTCCTAAGTCTACCTCCTCGCAACTTCAATTCACGTCCTCTAGTTTTACCATTTTCCCTGCTTTGTCATTTATGTGTACCATACTCAAACATTATTTATGTGAGGTCTGTAAACACTGATTTACGTTCCACCACATGTGTCTCACAGCGTCTATGAATAAGGCGGTGTTTTCATGTTAACCAGTGTGCTGCAGCCTACTTGCTACACTCAATACTAAAATAGGATTTTAAAAACACAAGAGAAAGCAAGTAGCTGGAAATGTATACCTGATGGAAACAGCATATCTATTGTATATTCCTATTTTATAACTCACTTTTCCCCTTCGAGACCTGTTCCAGCCACAGAGTTGAACATTACACCAGTGATGAGTCGAGACTCCCTGGCCTCTTTGTAAGTATTTATATGTCACTTGTCTCCTATAAACTTCACAGGTAGAAAGGACGTATGTTGCAGACACCAAGTTCAGAAGTAGGGGCTCTAATTCTATCTTTCTAACTTCTAACAAAGTGGAGGAGTAGCCTAGTGGTTAGTGCAGTGAAATTTGGTCCCACTGCAGCTCCTTGTGACTCTGGGCAAGTCACTTAACCCTCCATTGCCCCTGGTACAAAATAAGTACCTGGATATTTATTTGTTACATTTGTACCCCACATTTTCCCACCTATTTGCAGGCTCAAGGTGGCTTACATAGTACCGTAATGGCGTTTGCCAATTCGGTTGATAACAGATGCAGGTGATATTGTGGTCGAAAGAGGTAGGTGTGTATTAGGCACCATGAGGATCGGAGGGAGTGAAGATTGTATATACTCCAGTACTATCATTGGTTAGGATATGTTGCTGGGGTGGGGATTTACGGTGGATCGGTGGGGTAAGCCTTTTTGAAGAGGTTGGTTTTTAATGATTTCCTGAAGCTTAGATGGTCATGGATTGTTTTCACGGCTTTTGGGAGTCCATTCCATAGTTGTATGCTTATGTAGGAGAAGCAGGATGTATGTAAACCGCTTTGAATGTAGTTGCAAAAACCTCAGAAAGGCGGTATATCAAGTCCCATTTCCATCTTCCTAAGATCCTAGATAGTTAGTATTGATGCTGAGGTTAACACTACATCCCTACAATTATTAGCCGCTTTGATGCATTCATAAAAGGAGGTATAGCAAAATCTTAATACGCCATAAACCACAGGGACCAAACACGTGCACAGCTGTGAATCTGAGCATCCATAGACATGTTGATCCAACTGCAGTTGCTCTTTCTCAATGACTGCAAATTCTTTCCCAGAATTGAGAGTGAAGAATCAGGCTGATGTCTTTAATCACTCTGCGTCATAGCATGCCTTACCACTGAAAAAAAAAAAAAAGGAGCAGGGGCGGACCGGAAACCTCCTACAATAAAGCAGGGGCGAAGCCAGACAACAGATTTTGGGTGGGCCTGGGCAAGAAGTGGGTGGGCACCAAGTGTTCTCCCTGCCCCCCCCCCCCCCCCCCACCACCACCATGAAAAAAATATCTCAGCTGGCTGGAAAACACTTCTTTCTACCTTGGCAGTCTGCAGCAGGCTTACACTGAAAACTGAGCATGTGCAGGTGCCAGTATCATGGAGAGTAGCGTTTTCATT
This sequence comes from Microcaecilia unicolor, assembly GCF_901765095.1. Lineage (NCBI taxonomy): Eukaryota > Metazoa > Chordata > Amphibia > Gymnophiona > Siphonopidae > Microcaecilia > Microcaecilia unicolor. The sequence goes on along the minus strand of NC_044032.1, from coordinate 33,081,764 downwards.
ACCATCAGGGGGAAGTCTTCAGCTGGTGGAGCTTGGGATCCCCACCAGCTACTGCTAAACATGTTCTACTGATGGGTGGGCCTGAGCCCTAAATGGGTGGGCCCCGGCCCACCCAGGCCCACCTGTGGCTACGCCACTGCAATAAAGAAAACCTAGAGGGCCAGAGATTGTGGCTAAAAAAAAAAATCTGTTTATTGAAAATAATACACACAAAAACCAATAATGAACCAGCATAAACATCCATATAAAGAGTCACAGGAGCAAGCAAGCGGACTCAACACAGACCTGTGTTTCGGTGGTAAATGTCTGCTCCAGGAGTCACAGGGGCCCTTTTATTAAGATATGCTAAAAGTAGGACAGCGCTATAACTAGTGCGGGGCTTTCCCACGCACTGAGACCATTTTTAGTACGGCTGTAAAATGGCCGCATTTCCCATTTTCTCAATAAATGGCCATGAGTTAATTTCCCATTAGCACATGGCCATTAGTGCAGGAGCACTTACTGACATCCATTTTCTAGGTGGTAAGGACTCTCGCGCTAATCATATGCTAATTGTATGGCGCGTGGCAATGTAGCTGCACTAATCAATTAGTGCAGAACACACCTACTTTTCACTCCCAACCAAGCCCCAAATCACCAACTTGAATATTATCACCTTCACAATGTCATAACTGCATTTACTTTTGCAAACACATTTGGTGTACGCGAAGCACTGCGCAGCTGTGCGTTACAAAAGTAAACACAGTTATAACGTTGTGAATGTGACAATATTTAACTTGCGTAGAAACCCCTTATTTTTGAAACAAGATGGACGTCCATCTTTTGTTTTAATAATACAGTCAGGGACGTCCAAATCCTGAAATTTGGTCATCCCTAGAATTGGTCGTTTCTGATTTTCGGCAATAATGGAAACCAAAGACGTCCATCTCAGAAACGACCTAATGCAAGCCATTTGGTTGAGGAAGGAGCCAGCATTTGTAGTGCACTGGTCCCCCTGACATGCCAGGACACCAACCGGGCACCCTAGGGGGCACTGCAGTGAACTTCATAAATTGCTCCCAGGCACATAGCTCCCTTACCTTGTGTGCTGAGCTCCCCAACCCCCCCACCAAAAAAAAAAACCCACTACCCACAACTGTACACCACTACCATAGCTCTTAAGGGTGAAGGGGGCACCTAGATGTGGGTATAGTGGGTTTATGGTGGGTTTTGGAGGGCTTGCTGTTTCCTCCAGAAATGTAACAGGTAGGAGGGGATGGGGCTGGGTCCGCCTGCCTGAAGTGCACTGCACCCACTAAAACTCCTCCAGGGACCTGCATACTGCTGTCATGGACCTGAGTATGACATCTTAGGCTGGCACAAAATATTTTTAAAGATGATTTTTGAGGGTGGGAGGGGGTTAGTGACCACTGGGGGAGTAAGGGGAGGTCATCCCCAATTCTCTCCAGGAGTTGTCTGGTCAGTTTGGGCACCTTTTTGTGCCTTGGTTGTAAGAAAAACACAACCAGGTAAGTCGTCCATGTATTTGTCAGGGATGCCCTTGTTTCTTTCGATTATGGGTTGAGGACATCCTTGTGTTAGGCACACCCAAGTCCCGCCTTCGCTACGCTTCCGACACGTCCCCTTTAAATTTGGTCATCCTTGCGACGGAAAGCAGATGGGGGGATGTCTAAAATTGGATTTTGATTATACCGATTTGGACGACCCTGTGAGAAGGACGTCCATCTTCCGGTTTCTGTCGAAAGATGGGCGTCCTTCTCTTTCAAAAATAAGCCCGTTAACGTATCACCTTTTGTAAAGTCAAAGCAGTTTACAATCAATTATAAAAACAGGAAAATAGAGAAAAAGTCATGGGGGAGAAGCTTCATACTGAATTTTTGATTGCACTTAGAACTATGTAAGAGGGGTAGGATGATTCCTGCTGTGTCAGATGGGTATAGATTTAGGATTACGTTGCTTGGCCACTCGCATTGGATCAGGACTTAGCACATGGTAAGGGTAGGGAGGGCGGGGGAGGTGGGGGGGAGGGTTTGGGGTTCGTATTCTGAACATCCAGATGTAAGATCAAACACCACAGAGGCAACCTGGTAGGCGAAGGGTCATAAGAGCGAAGGCCCTTTGCAGCATCTTACAATGAAGGGTATAAAAGTTCCACCCAATAAGAAGTTTGGTGTATAGTTGATACCAAGTGGTTAGGTATTGGGATATCGACGATTTGTTTCTCTGGATGGTATGGAGCAGTCTTATGCAGGCAATGTTGAAGCGCAAGGAGATGTACCTTATTGTATGTATCTGAGCGTAGGGAAGGGGTGGGGTGTTGGGGTGAAAATGTAAAATGTATGGGAACACTGTTATGAGCTACACATACTATATTTGCGGCTTGATTTGTGATTATGTACAAGTTTTACGATGTTCAATAAACAGATTTAAACATAAAAAAGTTTCTGCGTGATCGCTTACCGTCAACCATTTTGTAGATGGTAAGGGCTCCCTAATTATCTGAGTGTTAACCAGTTGGTGCTCGGTAATGTCGTTGTGCTAACTGGGTAACAGAGGAATATCCACTGTCTTCCCTGACACATCTCCTCAAAAAACAATTTTTAAACCTGTGGTTAGCACACATCACAAAAGGGAAAATGAAAAGGGATAGGATTTGATATACTGCCTTTATATGGTTACAATCAAAGCAGCTTCTTCTATATTATATTCAGCTACTTATTTTGTTCCTGGGGCAATGGAGGGTTAAGTGACTTGCCCAGAGTCACAAGAAACTGCAGTGGGAATTGAAGTCAGTTCCCCTAGTTATAAGAATAGCCATACTGGGTCAGAACAATGGTTTATCTGGCCCAGGTCTTGTTTCCAACAGTGGCCAATCCAGATCACAAGTACCTGGAAGAAACCCAGTTAGTTGCAACATTCCATGCTTCCAATCCCAGAGCAAGCAGTGGCTTCACCATGTCTGTCTCAATAGCAGACAATGAACTTTTCCTCCAAGAACTTGTCCAAACCTGTTTTAAACCCAGTTGCGCTAACCACTGTTACCACATCCTCCGGCTATGAGTTCCAGAGCTTAACTATTCTTTGAGTGAAAAAATAGGGTTCTTAGACTGCTGCACTAACCATTAGGCACTTCTGATGTTAATCTTTTTTTTTTCCGCTGTGTTAGACATGCATTAGCACCAAATGCAGCTCCGTAAAAGGACCCCTTAGAGACTGTTGTCCATCTTACTACTACTACTACTACTACTATTTGACATTTCTAAAGCGCTACTAGGGTTACGCAGCGCTGTACAATTTAACATAGAAGGACAGTCCCTGCTCAAAGAGCTTACAATCTAAAGGACAAATGTACAAACAGTCAAGTAGGGGTCGTCAGATTGGGGCAGTCTAGATTTCCTGAAAGGTATAAAGGTTAGGTGCCGAAAGCAACATTGAAGAGGTGGGCTTTGAGTAAGGATTTGAAGATGGGTAGGGAGGGGGCTTGGCGTAAGAGCTCAGGAAGTTTATTCCAAGCATAGGGTGAGGCGAGGCAGAATGGGCGGAGCCTGGAGTTGGCAGTGGTGGAGAAGGGTACTGAGAGGAGGGATTTGTCCTGTGAGCGGAGGTTTTGGGCGGGAACGTAAGGGGAGATGAGGGTAGAGAGATAGTGAGGGGCTGCAGACTGAGTGCATTTGTAGGTAAGAAGGAGAAGCTTGAACTGTATGCGGTATCTGATCGGAAGCCAGTGAAGTGACCTGAGGAGAGGGGTGATACGAGTATAACGGTCCAGGTGGAATATAAGACGTGCAGCAGAGTTCTGAACGGATTGAAGGGGGGATAGATGGTTAAGTGGGAGGCCAGTGAGGAGTAGGTTGCAGTAGTCAAGGCGAGAGGTAATGAGAGCGTGGATGAGAGTTCGGGTGGTGTGCTCAGATAGGAAAGGGCGAATTTTGCTGATGTTGAAGAGGAAGAAGCGACAGGTCTTGGCAGTCTGTTGGATATGCGCAGAGAAGGAGAGGGAGGAGTCGAAGATGACTCCGAGGTTGCGGGCGGATGAGACGGGGAGGATGAGGGTCTTATCAACTGAGATCGAGAGCGGAGGAAGAGGAGAAGTGGGTTTAGGTGGAAAGACGATAAGCTCAGCCTTGGCCATGTTCAGTTTCAGGTGGCGGTTGGACATCCATGCCGCAATGTCGGATAAGCAGGCCGATACCTTGGCCTGGGTTTCCGCGGTGATGTCTGGTGTGGAGAGATACAGCTGGGTGTCATCAGCATAAAGATGATACTGGAAACCATGAGATGAGATCAGTGAGCCCAGGGAAGAGGTGTAGATTGAGAAAAGAAGGGATCCAAGGACAGATCTTGTACAGAGATAATTTACACCATAAATATAAATTAATTTGTAAAAAAAACGGTCTCACATTATTTAATGCCTTGATTTATTCAGAGCAAAATTTCAAATCTATAAAAGCATTGCTGCGAAGACTAGCTGGTCAGAGCCTTAGAGCACACAGATGCATTCTTTCCAGATTGCAATAAGGGGACTTACTTGGGGAAAAACATAAGCCCATTATCAGTAATGTAGAAACAGTTTGGCTGCAGGGTGGAATCCATCTTCATTACCCTAATATCATCTCACACCTCTGCTCTGGCAGCAGCTAAAGAAAATACCAAGGCTTAATTCAGTCAGCAACAAGTGAGGCAAAGGCTGAGAAATATGATTTATGATGGAAATCAATGCAATAATAATAATACTTTCTGCTTGTAAAATTGTGCTATTCTGACAGGCCTTATGGTATCAGGTTTTGGGGCCTGGACCTTAATGAAGGGGGAAGGGAAGAGCAGAGAAAATGCAGGAGGCAGAGGGAGGGCTGACAATTTGAATTTCACCTAACGCCTAACCAGGTGGGAGAGTAGACTGAATTTTTAAACAAATGCATGTTTGTAGCTGGGGCACAGGGGAGGACAAGAGTCGGGGATGCAGGATGTAAGGCGTCAGAACCAGCTGATCACAGCAGGAACTTCATTGAACGAAGGCGCTACTCTGGCGCTGAACAGAAGAAGACTCTCTTCGGTTGCAGCAAACGAGGTATCTGATGCGGCAGCGGGGCGGGCGGCAACGGCGGGAGAGGGTTGGTGGCGGGAGGGGGGTTCAAGGGTATCGTGGGAGGGGGGCCAGGGCCAAACCTAAGGGGGCCCAGGCCCCCTCAGGCCCCACATAGCTACGCCATTGCTACGGACGTCTCTGCGTTTAGCACTAGCTGATTTTTAGATTATGTTTATAATCATTAAGGGGATGAATTTCTGCATAATTGTTTGTTTGTGTATTTATTTATTTTGGTACATTTATACCCCACATTATCCCACAAGACCGGGCTCAATGTGGCTTAAAAAATTACAGATGGTTGCAATTCAGGGAGAGTACAGAATCAATAAAGTCAAAGGGAGGGGTAAGTATATGTGGATAAGAGAGGGGATGAGGAAGGCTAGGTTTTAGAATTGTCAGAGGGATAAGCAATCTTGAATAAAAATGTCTTTAGGGGATGTCTTGAAGAGCTGGTGGTCAACAGTCTCTTTCAGCTGCCGTGGGAGAACATTCCAATATTTAGGTGCAGAGAGCCATCAAACGTATAAACGGCAAGTGACTGACTCACCTGCAAATGCACAGTAGAGTCGGAACGCTGAGAGTGTAGAAGTCCAAGCCCCGCCTCCACCAGCAGTACAGCCCAATAGGGAGGAGGGCTTGGACGTGGGCGTGGAAATTGGAGGAGGAGGGAGCAGGGAAGGAAGGAGGGGGCGGAACTGAGGGAAACAGACGCTGGGGGGAGGGCAGGGGAGAGAGCAGGGTTGGTGGACGGGGGGGGGGGGGGTAGGCCATAGGAAAACAAAAAACTAGCTCATTGTTACGGGCTTAATGGCTAGTATTCTATAACTTAGACAGTACGTTACATCTCATCCCCCCCCCCCCCCCACACACACACACACACAAGGTAATGTTCAGGGATAACAGTAGCCACTCGCAGCACAAGGTGCCACCTTAAAGCAGGCCCTCAGACCCCACAATCCACGGGTTATGAGCATAGTGACAAGAAGGCACTTCCTTTATGTGACCTCTGCATAGGTGTGTTCAGGGGATCAGTCATCATGTCTGGGTAGTTTATAAAAATACATCTCTAAGCATTCGCTTTCCTCCAAAGAAAATTTATAAGCACATCTATGTGTCTTTGAAAATGAGCAGCTAATGGCCTTCCAATCAAGGCACCCTGTTATAAAATGACCTTTACGAGACATGGAAATAAGGCCAAATTTTAAACTTCATGCGGAGGTGGCAGCTATGGGGCTAGAAGGTCATTTTAAAAGGGGCTTTTCCTTTACTAATTTCCCCTGCTTAAATACTAGCACCGGTTCTAGGGATGGGCAGTAGGTGTTTGGGAATAAACTTCGATTACTTTGAATCCTCGAATTAGAATTTCTGTTTTTAAGTTCATTTGAGTTTGTTATGAAGTGACTACGGGACGATATTCAGACCATGGGAGGTAGCCGGGCTGACTCCTGTGGTCAGAACTTGCCCGAATATTCAATGCTGGGCCATTTCTGGTGAACATCTGGTTTATTTTTGACTGGTTTAAACATAACTGGCCAAGCCAATATTCAGCGCTGGCCAGTAATGTTTAAACCAGCCCAAGACATCCCTGCTATCAAACTTACACTGAAAATTGGCAGATAGCTGGTTATATCGGGCTGGTTATTTCACGCACTTTCTGTCTCTGGAGGTAGCAGGTACAGACAGCTATGTCCAGGGCAATCCTGCTTTATATATCAGGACTTTGACGGATGGAAGCGGAGTGACTGAGTTTCAGAGGAGACCTTGCAAAGACTTGTCCAGATAGCGCTGGCTTTCCTAAGTTTATGTGCACGACACTGAGCATGCTATTTATAAAACTTTATATCAAGCTTGTCAAAGTTTAGCAGACTAACTGTAGGAAGATTTTCAGCTGACAGTCTAGATAGCTTTGACACTTTCTTACTTTCTTAAAATTAACGATAAGTGAAGGCAAATAAAGATGAACTGACCCATCCAGTTTGTCTTGTAGAATGTCTTCCTCTCTGGTTTCTGACCATTTCTCCTCAGCCATGTTTTCTTCTTCTCAGCCTCTCAACATTTTCCTACCACTGTCCTCCATATCTGTCCCAGCCGTATTAAAATTCTGTTACCATTCTGGTTTCTACCACCTGTGCTGGTAGGTTGTCTTAAGCCTTGATGACTAGGAGTTAATCTAGGTGTCCTTCTATGTCTTACTTCCATCAAAATTTCTGATGCCATTCTCTAAAACTTGCAGCCTCTTTAATGAGAGGTTCTTAGCGGTCATGACCCCATAAGGTTACCCCAGCACTGTCTAAGAAGCCTCTGTGCAGCTATATAATCCATCTCTTTTCCTTGTTGTGTATTTTCCTCTCTTTGGCTCGCTAAAGATTCTTAATAACAGAGCAAAACACTCAAGCTCTCCACTTGTTTATGACTGTGTTCTGTGTCCATCCAAGGGTTGAATTAACCACTAGAAGACTAAATGGTTGGCCTAGGACAGCAGTTTCTGGTGATCAGCAAAGCGTAGTTGCAGTCTAAGCATTCTAATAGGTCCTTCCTGACACAATCAAAAACTGAAAGAATCATCAGCTCCTACGTTTCACTTGTAGAGAAGGTGAGCGATTTGTGTGTGTCAACAGCTTTTGGGGGTGGTCTAGGGACCTGAAAGTTAATTGAGGGGACATGCAAGGATGAAGGTTTGGCTAGGTAGCCTACTTTTCTTGCATCAGTCCTGATCTGTCCCAAGCCTATTCAAATTCTATCATGGTTTTGGTTGCTGCTATCTTGATCCTTAAGCCATTAAGGCCATGTGCCACTTAATTAAGCATCATTTTCTCATTTGCTTTGTACCTGCCTCCCTGCAACTTTATTTCATGATTCCTCCCTTGTTCTTGAATCTTATTCCTGTAATGCGCTTTTTATGTCAGTCAAACTTCCTTACTACAGACACCCATCTTCCCTGCATGTATTTATTTATTTATTTATTGCATTTGTACCCCACATTTTCCCACCTTTTTGCGGGTTCAGTGTGGCTTTACAATACGTTGTGAAAACTGGAAGTACATTTTGTTACAGCTCAGTTATGGATTACATTATGAAGCGTTATGCGAGACAAGTCTTGTAGCAAGGAATATAAATGGAAAAGATCATTGAGACATTGGAAGGAAAGAACGGGAAACTAAAAGGGGCGATACATTGGAGGGAACCAGCGGGAAACAGGAGGGGCGGTATATAATAACAGGCAAGCATTTGGTATACATTTTCTGTGAGTAAGGTATGAGTGTGGTAAATTTGCAGGGGATGAGAAGGTGAGGTAGGGGATGGGATGTACGTTCGGCTTGGTCTTGCTGGGTTTCTTGGGATTTGTGTCAGTTTCTATGGCAGTAAAAAAAAGACACTTCCAAACTTCACAGTTGTGTTAAGTTAGAAAGTTTGTCTGAGCATCTATATCTGATGGGTTGGAATAGCCTGCATATCATTTTATCCCCAATCCCTTCTGTTGGTACCTTTTTCTACATTGTGCTCCAAACCACACATTTCTCAAATCTTTTCTTCTTCCACTGCACAATTGGAAGGGTACTCATTAGCATCGAGAATCTTGCTAGAGCTCTGTTCGGTGTGTTTGGAATTCAGTAGATAAGAATGTTCTCTGAGTATCTGCAGAGAGAGCTGCCCTGGTTTCGCACTCTCTCTCTCATCTTTAGCTTCACTGACTTGACTGTCTGCACTTCCCAATTTTCAGGATAAGTGTTCTTATAAATAATTAAATATTTTGCCAGTTATGAAGTGTTAACTCGGTGTTTTCCACAGGATCTGTTTTGAAAGAAAAAGCAGAACTCCAGTGTTTAGTGGTACGATATGAAAATGTTGAACCAAGATGTGAGCAAAACACCTCCTCCTACCAAATATGGGGTTTGACCTGTGAACTTGGACCTCAGACTTACAGATAATCAGTGGCCTCTTCAAACCTGGACTTTCTTTTAAAAAGTTTTTTTTCTAGAGATCTTAGTTTACTCAGCTTCAGTTTGGCTTTAGGAAAATCATCTCAGATCTGAGCTCTTTAAAAAAAAAAATGTATTCTGTATCAGCAACTATTTCAAACATAAATGCAGAGCTGAGAATATTTTTTACCTCTTACAGGGGGGAAGATCTGAATCCGGTGGCCATGAAAATCTGGATCAAGTCATGAAATGCACAGCTTCACTGCCCGCCCTGGTTTGACTTAGAGTATTCAAGATCTATTTCCCACCATCCTCCTGGTTCAGCTGAATTTGAGTAGAGTCTGATCCGGATTACTCATCTCATTGTGCACCTCAGAGATGTTCAATCTTTATCTTGAACAAATCTAGTCCTAACTGGTTATAAATATGTCTGTTCCCCATTAAGCTTCCTTCTAAACTGCAGAATTTTACCAGGAAGAATTAGCATAAGTACATAAGCACCGCCATACTGGGAAAGACCAAGGGTCCATCAAGCTCAGCATCCTGTCTCCGACAGCGGCCAATCCAGGCTTCAAAAACCCGGCAACCCCCCCCCCCCCCCCCCCAAAAAAAAAAAAAAAAAAAAAATTAATAATGTTCAATGGACTTTTCCCTCAGGAATCTGTCCAAACCCCCTTTAAATTCAGTAAGGCCAGCTGCTGTCACTACATTTTCCGGCAACGAGTTCCAGAGTCTAACTACACGCTGAGTAAAGAAAAACTTTCTCCTATTTGTTTTACATCTACCATATTCTAGCTTCATCTTGTGTCCCCTGGTTTTGTTGCTGTTTGAAAGTGTAAACAAACGCTTCACATCTGTCCGCTCTAAACCGCTCATTATCTTGTAGACTTCTATCATATCACCCCTCACCCGCCTTTTCTCCAAGCTGAAGAGCCCTAACCTACTCAGCATTTCCTCATAGGGAAGTCGTTCCATCCCTTTTATCATTTTTATCGCCCTTCTCTGCACCTTCTCTAATTCCTTTATATCTTTTTTGAGATGCGGCGACCAGAACTGGACACAATACTCGAGGTGCAGTCGCACCATGGAGCGATACAATGGCATTATAACATCCTTGTGTTTGTTTGTTTTCCATCCCTTTCCTAATAATACTCAGCAGTACAGGAAAGATCATGTTACATTTAGAAGAGGTCACTGGGAGACTCAGCCTCCGCTGGTCTCCATGCATCTAAACCACTGCTCCAGTGGCGTACCTAGCATATTTGACACCCGGGGCCGATCATTCTTTTAACACCCCCTCCTCTACATGAAAATATTTTTACTAATAATCCACGAGTCACACAACAAGGGTGTACCTAGGAAATGCAGTGAGCACTAGAAGATCAATACACCCATTGTGAAACTAACCAAGACATTAGTAAAAATGATCCTGCCAACAGAAAACCATGTCTTTAAGCTATATGCTTGACAGCTGGCTCTCACAGCCTGTGTCTGAGGTTCATTTATTTTTCTCCATATAGACCCCTGAGGAAGGCTTTTGCAGCTAAAACGCAGCCCGTGTTGGGTCAAGTCTGTTCACTCATCCTATACACCTTGGAGCATAAAAGTTTTACTTTTAATATGCATTGGACCAGACTTTATTTTGGTCACTATTTTAGAACAGCAATGGTTGGTGACTTCCATCCCTTCCTTTCCAGTCTTGTAGTAATCATGGCCTCTTGAATTACAGGTCGTTTCCAATATAGCCCTCTTTCAGAAAACAACTAAAGGCACATTTGTTTAAGAAGGTTTTTTTCACAGCTCTGTTGGACTAAGGGGTCCTTTTACTGAGCAGTGGCAAAAAGTGGCCTTTGCGTGCCTTGCACAGGTTTTTGTCGCTTGCTAAGGCCAATTTTACTGCTGCAGTACACTTACCACAGAACACATAAACGCATCCCATGATACATCATTTTAAGCTGTGTAAGGTGTGTGCTAGTGCTTACATAAGTACATAAGCACCGCCATACTGGAAAAAGACCAAGGGTCCATCAAGCCCAGCATCCTGTCTCCGACAGCGGCCAATCCAGGCTTCAAGAACCCGGCAACCCCCCCCCCCCCCCCCCCCAAAAAAAAATAATGAATAATGTTCGATGGACTTTTCCCTCAGGAATCTGTCCAAACCCCCTTTAAATTCCATAAGGCCAGCTGCTGTCACTACATTCTCCGGCAACGAGTTCCAGAGTCTAACTACACGCTGAGTAACGAAAAACTTAAGGTATGTTAATAAAAAAGGGGTTCCTAAGTTCACAGTTTTTTGGTGTCCTTAACCCATTACTACTACTACTACTACTATTTAGCATTTATATAGCGCTACAAAGCATACGCAGCGCTGCACAAACATAGAAGCCCAACATTCCCATATGGGAGCTTATTATGGGAACATTGGGCTCTAATGAGTTACTGTTCTAGAGGACATTATAATTATTATCAGATCAGGATGTGTTTAGTTACCTGTACAATGACATTTCTGCAGAGCTCCCAGGGGAGGCTTTTTGGCCAGTCCTGGATTTCTGCCAACCTCATCATGGTGCATTATGGGACCTTCAGCACTGATTTCAATAGATAGAATCATGGACTACAAATTCTACACTGCTTTGGGATGTAAGTCTAAAACCAGGACGGGCCAAAAAGTCTCCCTCTTGATATCTGTCCCTACTTTGATAGCATTTGATATGGTGCATAGCTTACCCACAAATCTGATTTTGTTTGATATGGCTCCCTATCCGTTTTCGCATCCTGTTCAAACTTCTTCTACTAACCTATAAATGTACTCACTCTGCTGCTCCCCAGTATCTCTCCACACTCGTCCATCCCTACACCCCCTTCCCGTGCACTCCGCTCCATGGATAAATCCTTCTTATCTGTTCCCTTCTCCACTACTGCCAACTCCAGACTTCGCGCCTTTTGTCTCGCTGCACCCTACGCCTGGAATAAACTTCCTGAGCCCCTACGTCTTGCCCCATCCTTGGCCACCTTTAAATCTAGACTGAAAGCCCACCTCTTTAACATTGCTTTTGACTCGTAACCACTTGTAACCACTCGCCTCCACCTACCCTCCTCTCTTCCTTCCCGTTCACATTAATTGATTTGATTTGCTTATTCTTTATTTTTTGTCTATTAGATTGTAAGCTCTTTGAGCAGGGACTGTCTTTCTTCTATGTTTGTGCAGCGCTGCGTATGCTTTGTAGCGCTATAGAAATGCTAAATAGTAGTAGTAGTAGTAGCATGGTTTATTTCTACCTGCCTAGAATTGTAAATAAACAGAGTATAAATGAATTTAAATGAAAACAAAAATTGTGGTGGACACAGTCCACTTTATCCAGACATGGCCCTGGCTCTTTTTTCTAAAATGGCCGCTGCTTGAAAAACAGTGAGGGCTAGATGCATCAACCAAACGTTAAAAAATCTAAATCGTAAAAGTGCTTAACGAATTTGAAACAACAAAGAATGCACAAAAAAAAAAAAACAGCTCAGAAATGTTCGGTGCAGTATTGAAAAGTACAATGTATCAAGCGTGCGTTATCCCCGTCATTAATTTGCTCCTTAAGCATGCGCAGAGCATCCACAAACGTATTAAACCTACATAGGTTGCTTACGTCAGACTGGGGCGTGCGAGGGGGGGATCCCGACCTGCAAGCCTTTTAGCTGTCTAATCTAGCAGAAGAGTGCAGTTGAAGATAATTCTAAAAAGAACGACCATCGTAAATCCCCTTTTGTAACAAAAGACCTCTTTGCAGTTTGTTTACAGTACTGGGAAAATTGACTTTAGGGGATAGAGTGTTAATTTTCAAAGCTGTTGGAGAAGGGGAGAGACAGGATTTTTAAGCTGCAGGGAGAAGCAATATGTTTTGTTTTGTAATGATGCAGGGGAAAGCGGAGAGCCACGTGTTTGTATCTCACTTTTCTTTTTAAACATGCTGGCTTGGATTTTTATGGTGCAGGGGACCTTAACGACAGGTCTGAGCACACGTAAAATTTCTGACAGTAAATGATTCGTTGCAATCATCGGTATGGTTAGTGCATTCCGAATTGTCCACATTTCAATGGTAGTTTCTCCTTTGCATTCCGTTTTCGTTAGCTGCTTGTTTCCTAGGAAAAAGGCCTTTAATGCATGCAACGGTTAGGAATTTCCTTCGTTAAAGGGTTGTTAGAGGGTCGTTAAGGTTTAGTGCATCTAGCCCTGAAAATCTAAAGCATTAGTCATGGGTGCTGAACAAAGGTATTTCCAAAGGAAACCTGCTCAGCACTTACAACTCATGCACAGACTGAGACATGGACAAGAGGAAATTTTGGTAGATCCTTGACTCCTCGACGATCATACTTTGATAAGATTTAGCCTGTTCAAGGTATGCTCATATGCATTTTCTTCTCATTTAAAGATGGATTCTTCCAAACCTCAATTTCATTGTTTCAAGATTTTATTTCCAAAAAACATCAGCACAGCTGGAATCTAAATGTAATTATATTCTGAATCGTAATTTTCAAATGGCTAACTAGTGGGTATAGGGCTAACTTTCAGAAACATTAAATTCTCTTGAATAAAGGGCTGATAATTATTTATTTTTTTAAACCAACAGCCGAAAAAAAATTACAGTTTTCAAAAAATGTTCAAGTCTTCTGCCTTAGGTCTTATCGGTTGATACCCTAGAGGTAGCGACATTTCTCCAGCTTTGACCAAGCAGCAGGCCCTAATTTTTTTTTTTTCTGGAGCAAGTGCACCAAGCCACAGACTGGAGAGAAGGGTGAAAAGACCAAATTACTAGGAAGAACAAGAAGCATAAAGATGAAAAGTCACCAGCCCATCATCGCATGGGTGGTAGGTTAGTTGGCGCGTGAGAGATGGTGACTTCACCGTGGAGCTGGAAAGAAAGGTCACTTCTGTCATCCGCCAGCAATTTCCAACTTTAAAGCTTTCCTTTGAAGAGTCTCTCACTGAGTCCTTGGTCATTTATCAAAAGAGAAGGGGGGACAAAAACAGTGCGTTCTCTTGATCACTTCTGTCATAGGAATAAGAGACCTATCTGTGTCTTTGGATGAAGACCAAAGGTCAGAATGCAAATGGATTCAGAGTGAGTTTTGGGTGTAACTTTTCAGCGTTTTCCTGCTGTCTACCTCTTTTTTCACCAACGCTAAAGAAGTTGCTGGACTGTGATATCTTTAAGCCTAGAGAATTCTACCTCGGAAAGTCCAGGGAGAGCAGACTTGCCTCTGTGTTGAGGGTTGCAACAGAGTCACTGTACTGAGAGATGACCATGTTTTCTTGTTGTGTTAAATGACTGTAATATACTTTAGCAGACCTGTCACACTGTATTATGATAAATGGCTGCAGCAGGCCCCTCTCTCACTCCTGAGTGCTAGCAGGGTTATGGGGTTAGATTGTTACTGTGAAACTATAGCAGACAGTGACAGAGACAATGCTAGTCAGTCTAATAGGACTTTGTCAGAATACACGCGTTGTGAAGTGCAGGGTGTGAATGGATAAGGTGGATATCATATATGTGACTACGGGGTTGTGTAAATAGTGATTTGGTGTGGAGAGGTGTGTGAGCGAGGGGAACACATGTAGCTAAGTGATTAGGTTGTACAGTTCTGGGAGTCATGTGTATGATGTGGTCAGTGCAAGTGATTTGAGTATGAGTTGATGAATAAGTGCTTGGTGATTGGAGAATGAGTGGTGCACGCTTTCACACCTGAATTCTCAACTTGGGGTGGGGTCTAGCTCCCCATTCCCCCATTCATTTTCTAAAAACCTTTGACCCCCTCCCTCGTACACTCACTCATTCTCAGTCGCCCTCACTCTCCCTCCTTTGTCAGCAGTCTACTATTTACATGTATAAATATGTCTTTACATGTGTACGTCATGTTAGATATGTAAACAGCCATTTTTGAAAAGATGCAAACGACGTATATGTGTAGAACCATGTCGAGATGAAAAAGAAGCATGTTCTGTACCCTGAAAAGTATACGTGTAATTTGCAATTTAGAACAGCAGTACGTGTACCTACTACTACTACTACTACTACTACTACTACTACTACTACTTAACATTTTCCCCCATTGTCATGTACATCTGCTGCAAATGACACCTGAATCTACTACCATTACTAATCATTTCTATAGCACTACTAGATATATGCAGCACTGTACACATTACATGTCCTTAGAGGGCTCACAACCTAAGTGCCCCTTTTACCAAGCTGTGGCAAAAGGGGGCCGGCGCTGGCATCGGCACGTGATTTACACGCAAACCAAGGCCCCCTTTTTCCACAGCTGGTAAAAGGGAAGTCTCTCTTTCCTACAGGAAATGGTTGTGTGGCAAGTAAAGCACTTGCCAAGTGGCTATTTCAGGGGAGGGGAGCCCTTACTGCCACCCATTGAGGTGGCGGTAAGGGCTCCCGCGTTAACCTGCGAGCTGCCGCGGCAGCCCAGCGGTACTTCCTGTATAGTGAGCGGTAAGCCCGTGTTGGGCTTACTGCCGCTTAGAATAAGGCACCTTAAGTTTTTGTACCTGGGGCAATTAAGGGTTAAGTGTCTTGCCCAAGGTCACAAGGAACTGCAGTGGGAATCGAACCCAGGTCGCCAGGATCAAAGCCTGCTGCGCAGAGTTAGAAGGAGCGCTTGAGGGGGGGATTGTACTCGTACCTCGGGCATTTAAAACCACCTTCTTTGCCAAAACCACCAAATTTTATGATTCGGAATGCATTTCCTGTGGATATGCAGGCTTACAAAATCCATCACTTACACATGTCAGGGAGCAATTACATAAAAGCTTTTTCATACCTGACTCGGGTCCATGTATAGGAATCAACTTGAATCTTGGATTTAGAAAGGCAGCAAACATCAAAACCAAATTGTATAGAATTTTCTCAGTTATGAAAGTATGTGCAATGACAAAAACATGAATTTTAATGTTACGCAGGTGTAGGGGTGTTTGGGGCAGAATTTCAGCAGAACGCAGGCAGAATCACAGTTTGGGGTGAATTCTATATAGGCACTGAATCGTGCCTAACTTTAGGAGCAGCCATTTGCACCCAGAGATGCCAAGTTACCCAGCTCCAGCCTGGAGATTTTGGGCCAATTCTGGTTTGGAACTGGGGGTTTGTAGTGCCTGACCCTGGCCATTGAAATCACTGCTGCAAGTTCCACAATGCACCGGGATGGGATGGTTAGAAATCCAGGACTGGGCCACTTGGCATCTCTGTGCACCAACTGAAACGTGGTGTAAATGTGTGCCTTAAATTAGGTACATTTCCCCTTATTCTATAACAATATGCTTAAATGCTAGGAACATCCCAGTTATACTCATAACCCTCTCATTTCCTCACTCCCTTTTATGACTCATGTGTAAATCCCAAGCTTGTTAACTCCAGACTCCGTTCCTTTATCTTGCTGCACACCCATATGCCTGGAATAGACTTCCTGAGCCGGTACGTCAAGCTCCATCTCTGGCCGTCTTCAAATCTAAACTAAAAGCCCACCTTTTTGATGCTGCTTTTAACTCCTAACCCTTATTCACTTGTTTAGAACCCTTACTTTATCATCCTCACTTTAATATTCCCTTATCTCTTATTTGTCCTGTTTGCCTGTCCTAATTAGATTGTAAGCTCTGTCGAGCAGGGACTGTCTCTTCATGTTCAAGTGTACAGCGCTGCGTACGTCTAGTAGCGCTATAGAAATGATAAGTAGTAGTAGTAGTCTTTGGGATTCCGGAAACTTGCTACTCTTTGAGATTCTGCACAGAATCTTGTTACTCTTTGAGATTCCGGAATCTTGCTACTCTTTGGGATTCTGCATGGAATCTTGCTACTCTTTGTCCTTATCCCTTGTTTATCCTGATTAGATTGTAAGCTCTGTCGAGCAGGGACTGTCTCTTCATGTTCAAGTGTACAGCGCTGCGTACGTCTAGTAGCACTATAGAAATGATAAGTAGTAGTAGTAGTCTTTGCGATTCCAGAAACTTGCTACTCTTTGGGATTCTGCACAGAATCTTGTTACTCTTTGAGATTCCGGAATCTTGCTACTCTTTGGGATTCTGCATGGAATCTTGCTACTCTTTGTCCTTATCCCTTGTTTGTCCTGATTAGATTGTAAGCTCTGTCGAGCAGGGACTGTCTCTTCATGTTCAAGTGTACAGCGCTGCGTACTTCTAGTAGTGCTTTAGAAATTATAAGTAGTAGCAGTAGTTTGTTTCCAGCCTCTGTGACATCTTCAGGAGGAGTGGCCTAGTGGTTAGGGTGGTGGACTTTGGTCCTGAGGAACTGAGTTCGATTCCCAGCACAGGCAACTCCTTGTGACTTAACCCTCCATTGTAAGCCGCATTGAGCCTGCCATGAGTGGGAAAGCGCAGGTTACAAATGTAATAAAAAATAAAAATAAATGTCCAGTCTGTTGGAGCAACAAGCAGGTCCCTGGAGTACCCTAGTGGTTGGTGCAGTGGAGAAAGGGTCCCAAGCCCATATCCCACTCTGTTACACTTGCGGTGGAAAGTGTAAGACATCCAAAACTCACCAAAAACCTATTGTACCCACATATAGGTGACACCTGCAGCCATAAGGGCTATTGTAGTGGTGTACAATTGGGTGCAGTACATTTTTGGTGGGTTATGAATGGCTCACCAAACAAAAAGCGGAGAGGAAAATCCTTACGCAAATAAAAGACAATAAAAACAAAAAAGTGAGGACAAGTGTGGAGGCAATCCGAAGGACTTTATTGATAATCAAAAAAACGACCCGACACGGCCGTGTTTCAGCATCAAAGCCTGCATCAGGGGTCAAACAAATCTTCTTTGATTGTTGCTCAATTAGAGATCAAAAGAAAATGTTGTTTTCCCTGAAACTCAAAGATTAAGAAATCAATTGTAAAACGCCTCAATGGCAAATACACAGTATTTGGGAGTAATGTTGAAATGTGTACCTGGGACCTTTTATGTGAAGTCCACTGCAGCGTCTCCTAAGGTGCCCCACTGCTCTGCTGGATGTCTGTATGGCTAGTCTACTAATAATGTTGCCCCCCTCCCCCCATATATCCCCAATGGCTTGTTTTTGTGCATTTTTGTTTTCTTCAAAAAAATGGTCACAAAGGAAAAATGCACTGAGCACAAAATGTCTAAGAAATGGACATTTTCGAAACAAAAAAGATAGATGTATTTCAGGTTCGAAAATGGCCACGTTTGCCACTTGGATTTTGTACATTTTCAGCAAAATGTCCAAAACTGGATTTAGATGTCTTATCAAAAATTCCCCACCCACACACACACACACATGTACAAACCCTCTAGTGAGGCCACTCTTCTTTTCGACATGAGTTATAAAATGGCTTCCTCTCTTTATAGCACCAAATTTAAATGCTTCTTTTACATACAGAAACAAAATGACAGCAGATGACAGGGATATGCACAAGCGGGAAGCATTCAGCTTGTTTTTGGAAAATGTGGATTTTCCCCCAATTATTGATAATGGTTTTAATTTGTTTCACAAATTGGTTTTCATAAAAATTTGAGGTGAGTTAGAACTTTTCAACATGTGAAAATTTATAGCAATGCTTTTCAACCCAGTCCTCAAGGCACAGCCAGCCAGTCGAGTTTTCAGGATATCCACAATGAATATTCATGAGCTAGATTGGCTGTAGTGCCTCCTTGGTATGCAAATCTATCTCATACATATGCATTATGGATATCCTGAAACCCTGACTAGCAGGGTGTACCCAAAGGACTGCGTTGAGAAGCACCGATTTATAGTATGCATGATTATTTGTAGGTTAATATGCATTAAATCAATTTGTTTTTTGTTTTTTAACATATGCTAATGCACAACCCTAGCAGATAAAAGTCACAAGGACCATCAAGTCTTCCCATGTTCCCTTCTTGATCCAAAAGTGCAGAGTGTACTTGATTACAGGCCCTACCTCCACATTCCTGTGATTAAGGATCCTCAGTGCCTGCCCTAGACCTTCCTAAATTCTTTGATTGGGAGGCCGTTCTACATACGCATTACCCTGTCAGTGAAGAAATATCTTCCTGTCATTCCTGTGTCCACATGCTTTAACCCTTTCTTTTGTCTTATCACGTATTGATTATTGTAACGCCATTACTTATAAAAAGAATCCTCCATAATGACTTGACTCCTAAACTACACCAGAAGTCACCAATATTGAACTCTCTTAATTTGGTTACTTTAATCACATTATCATTATTGACCATTATATCTTGTCCTGCTCTCATTTATATCTTTTGAATTATTTATCTATTTACTTCTAATCTACCTTGATATTCTTATGTACCTTAATGTAACAATATTCTGAACTTCTTATTCCGTTAATGGTGATCGCCATTGCAACACAATGTAAGCCACATTGAGCCTGCAAATAGGTGGGAAAATGTGGGATACAAATGCAGCAAATAAATAAATAAATTTATGCTGATCTTCCTACATTTCAAATAGAACATTTACAAACTCTTCAGCATTCGGCAGCAAGAATGCTTCTTAGGGCTAGCCATTTTGAGTGTCAGTCACCCCTCTGCTTTTTAAACGTCATTGGCTGCCCGTTTTTTGCCGTGTTCAATTCGGAGTTCTTCTTCTGACTCATAAACTTCTTCAGAATTCTGGAGAGCCTTCTTATTTGTCTAAAATGGTTATTCCATACATTCCCTCTCGCAATCTCAGATCTCTAGATTCTAACCATCTTACTTTACCTTCACCTAGATATGCCTACTTGGAATCAACCAGATCTTCGGCTTTTTTCTTTCTATCTACTACTATTTAGCATTTCTATAGCGCTACAAGGCGTACGCAGCGCTGCACAAACATAGAAGAAAAACAGTCCCTGCTCAAAGAGCTATGTAATAAAAGTGAGCCAAGTATAGGACAATCAAGCCATTGTGACATCACTGATGAGGTTGGCTCTTATTGGTGGCCTGAGGCATTATGACATCACAATATTAGCTCTGGTTACAAGAGACTACTACTACTACTATTTAGCATTTCTATAGCGCTACAAGGCGTACGCAGCGCTGCACAAACATAGAAGAAAGACAGTCCCTGCTCAAAGAGCTATGTAATAAAAGTGAGCCAAGTATAGGACAATCAAGCCATTGTGACATCACTGATGAGGTTGGCTCTTATTGGTGGCCTGAGGCATTATGACATCACAATATTAGCTCTGGTTACAAGAGACTACTACTACTACTACTATTTAGCATTTCTATAGCGCTACAAGGCGTACGCAGCGCTGCACAAACATAGAAGAAAAACAGTCCCTGCTCAAAGAGCTTACAATCTAATAGACAAAAAATAAAGTAATGCTAAATAGTAGTAGTAGTAGTAGTAGTAGATCGAGAAGGAAGGCTTCAGGCAAGTCCCAGGCTACAAAGAGAGGCAACAACAGCTGAGGTCAGCCTGAACAGTATGAGCAGGAAGAGAGAAGAGGGATTGTGTTGGCAAGAAGCCCAAAGTTTGAATGATCTTCCCTCGGATATTCACTCGGAGTTATCTCTACCCAACTTTAAAATTATACTTAGAACCCATTTTTTTTTCAATGAGCCTTCAAGTGCTGATGCCATAGACGTTCCCCTGTGGCAGGTTCGGAGGAACCTATTGTAATGTGTTTGTTTGTTTGTTTTTTTTTAAATGCTGTTATTCTTTTCTTTATTTAATTGGTGTTCTTTTATATTGATACCTTATTGTTTTATTTTGTGGTTTTGGTATACTACTGTAAACCACTTTGACCTTGTTTGAAGTAACTGCGGTATAGCAAGTCTGAATAAACCCAGAATTGTCTTTTCAGTGGATAATTCTATATAATATATATTTCTGTTCATTTACGTGCATTCATAAGTACATAAGTATTGCCATACTGGGAAAGACCAAAGGTCCATCGAGCCCAGCATCCTGTTTCCAACAGTGGCCAATCCAGGTCACAAATACTTGGCAAGATCCCAAAACAGTGCAATACATTTTATGCTGCTTATCCCAGAAATAGTGGATTTTCCCATTTTTTACATACATAAATTCTTTTTTTTTTAAATGCACCTAAGTTGATTCTTATGTGCACAAGTTATGGCTTTATGTGCATAAATCAAGGGAAACAAAATGAAACATAAAAAATATGAATGAGAAAAAAGAAACAAGCTGACCAAAGTGAAACAAAAAAAATGGTGGTTAGAAAATGCTTAGCTATTGTGTATCATTTATAACTTTCAGGTAGTCTCAGTGCATAGGGTTTATAGTACATACCCTGGACCATTTAACTAGCCCTCCTTCCTTCTGTTTATGCAAACTATTACCAGGTCAGAAGCTGTAGTGAAAGGACTCACTGTAAGGTAAAAAGTAGTAAGTCACCACTGGACACAGCTTCCCTTGCATTTATCCTAGGAGATTGTGTGTTGGGGGTGGGGAGGGATGGTTAGACAGAGATTTAATTAAAAGACCATTTTGCATGACTCAAAATTTCATTGAATATCGTTTATCCTTAAAAGTTTGTCAGTAACAACAAAGGTTCAATAAGAAGAGATCCATAAAAGAAAAATCAAAGCTTGAAGGATAATAAAATGTATTGAACACTTAAATTACAACTCCTGCACTCCCAGGGCTGGATTCACCAATAGGAAAATTTCTTGCTTTAACATCCTCTTTCAGTCTTCAACTGTGCTCCGCTGCCCTCACTCACCAGAACGGCCACTGTCTTGATCTTCTCCTCTCCTCAAACTGCTCACTCTCCAGTTTCTGTGCCTCAGCTCTTCCCCTCTCTGACCATCATCTGATAACTTTCACATTTAAAGACCCTCCTCCCCAGTCCCGTCCAATCTTAACCAATACATTTAGCAATCTTCAGGCTATTGACCCTTCTACTCTGTCCTCCAATGTTTCAAATCTCTTCTCTACCACTCTGCTATCCAAGTCTGTCAATGAGGCTGTCTCTTCCTATAATACTATTCTCTCCTCTGCTCTGGATACTCTCACTCCTCTCATTCCCCGTCCTGCCACTGATCAACAATACCCAAACTTTTCTTCCTCATTTTCTTTAAGCATTCCAGCCAATGTTGGGACCACTGTGCAGCGGCGTAGCAAGGGCGGGGCAGTGGGGGGCGGTCTGCCCCAGGTGCACGCCGCTGGAGGGGTGCAGAAAGCAGCCACACGCCTGTTGGCTCCGCTGTTTCCCTACTCCTTCTGCCCTGGAACAGGTTACTTCCTGTTCCGGGGCACAGGGAGCAGGGAGCCAGCAGAGCCAAGAGCCGCGCGGCTGCACCCAGCAGCCAAGAATGCACCCGGGGGGGGGGGGGGGGGTGCGCATCGGCGATCTGCCCCAGGTGGCAGCCGACCTAGGATCGTCACTGCCACTGTGACATTCTTATAGTGCCTTGCCGTCTTTCTGCCAGTGTTAATGCCACGTCACCCAGTCACAATGCCTTGGGGTTTTCATGACACTGTTGCTTTATTTATTGATTTCACTTGCTACATTCCTGTTGTCCCAGAAGCAGCATTTGGGACAGGTCAGTAACAGCCCCTTTCTGGCAGTTTGGGATCAGCACAAATTTACATTTACAGTTGCATTTATTCGGAATTCTATTCCACATTATACAAAACATTTTCCGGTTCAATGTGGCTTACACAACACATCACGGTTATTTTAAATAAAATAACCATGTCTACAAAGAGGGTGCCAAAGAACCCCCAATTACTAAAGAATTTCTAAAAAAAAGATAGGTTTTTAGTCCTTTATAAAATGACAGACAGCTACTAATACACCTAATATCGTTAGGGATAGTATTCCACCATTTTGATCCCTGATAACTAAAACCTGCTATAAAAACTGGGAAAGTAAAGAAGCAAATAGTCTTTTGTACCTGATCCTGCATTTCTAATTTTCTAGGAGTGGCCTAGTGGTTAGAGCACCGGTCTTGTAATCCAGAAGTGCCAGGTTCAAATCCCACTGCTGCTCCTTGTGATCTTGTGCAAGTCACTTAACCCTCCATTGCCTCAGGTACAAACTTAGATTGTGAGCCCTCCTGGGACAGAGAAATATCCAGACTACCTGAATGTAACTCACCTTGAGCTACTACTGAAAAAGGTGTGAGCAAAATCCAAATAAATTATTGGAGATTCTGTTGCTACTATCTGAGATTTTACATAGAATGTTGCTACTAGTTGAGATTCTACATGGAATGTTGCTATTGTTGGTGATTCTACATGGAATGTTGCCAAGTGGAAGAGTGGCCTAGTGGTTAGAGCACCGGTCTTGCAATCCAGAGGTGGCCAGTTCAAATCCCACTACTGCTGCTTGTGATCTTAGGCAAGTCACTTAACCCTCCATTGCCTCAGATACAAACTTAGATTCTGAGCCCTCCTGGGACAAAGAAATATCCAGAGTACCTGAATGTAACTCACCTTGAGCTACTACTGAAAAAGATGTGAGCAAAAAAATCTAAATAAATAATTTACAGTTCAAATTAAATCCTGCATGTAGCCATTCTAACTAAAATATTATAGAGCAAAGCTTAAACACTAATCATACCTTAATCGGAAACCAGTGAACACATACAACAAAGGTGTTACACTCTCATACTGTGAAACTCCAAAATTAATTGGGCTGCTGTATTCTGAGCTGTTGGCAATGACTTAATCACAGATTCCCTGCAGCACACATAGACTACGTTACAATAGTCTACGTGTGCAAAACTAATGTTCACACTAGCAACCCAAAAGATCCATTAGGGAATAAAGTTCTAATCCTCTTTAATTTCCACAGCATCTGAGAAATCATTGATGTCACAATGGACATTTGTTGTTCAAATCAACCTTTAGGCTGCATTCCAAAGTTTCTTTCAAGGAAGGGACCCCATATTCTTTTATGTGATCTTTTTGGCAGTGCAACAGAAAGGAGGTTCCTGTTATCAAATTTTCCTTACAAAACCTGTCAGTGTAGACACTTGCATACTCCTCCATACATCCCTCAAACAGATGTATGTTACCACAAAGCTCTGACCCTGACTTAATTCTCTTATTTATTTGTGGCATTTGTACCCCACATTTTCACACCTATTTGCAGGCTCAATGTGGCTTACATAGTACCGTCAGAGGCGTTTGCCCAGTCGGTTGATAACAGATACAAGGTTATATAGTGATCGTATGAGGTATAAGTGGAGGGTCGAAAGGGATGAAGATTGCGTGTTGTCCAGTACGATTATAGTCTTGCTATGTTGCTGGGTGAAGAGGTTTACGTGGGGTCGTTAGGGTAAGTCGTTTTGAAGAGGTTGGTTTTTAGTGATTTCCTGAAGTTCAGGTGGTCGTGGATTGTTTTCACAGCTTTTGGGAGGCCATTCCGTAGTTTTGCGCTTATGTAGGAGAAGCCAGATGCGTGTTTTGTATTTCAGTCCTTTGCAATTTGGGTAGTGTAGGTTTAGGTAGGATCTTGATGCTTAATTTCCTCATGTCCACAGAATCTGGATTCTCCATACCACTGTTGGTGCTACTTTACCCATTCCCCCAGTGCCTTGGGCCTTTATGTAAATGTTTGGTGTTGATTCGCCCCTAGCTCTATGCTCTAAGGTCTTCATTCCAATGTTACTGCCCTTTGCCTCTCTTTCATTGCATTGAGGTCTTCATCCTTGATGCCACTGTGGCAGATGTTGGCCAGCAAGTTGGATTAAAAATAGATGGAAAACTTCACTGTTAGTGAAACATTGCTTTACTGATTAATGAACCCACATGATCTGAGCAATTCGGAATTTGAAAAAGTACTGAACGGGTGATTGAACTGAACACAAACCAACCCGAAAAACTTTCCAATGCAGATCCCTGCTAGGTACAATAGACCCTTCTTATGAGAATTGTGAAAAGATTCACTGCAAGTGATAGCATCCTGAAGCATTGCTACGTAAGCCAAAAGCTTAATTTATAAGGCAGTGCTGAATATAAATTTAGTATTTCCTAAAACACTGTAAGTGGACTTCTCTTCCTATTCATACCGATGAGAAAAGTCTTAGCAAAGCAAAAACCCTACCTTTAGAAAGTCGACAAAAAAAGATCTTTCAGTACTATAGCATTTGCAGTTTTCTGAAAACAAGAATGCTTAGATATTATTTTTTTTTGGGGGGGGGGGGGGGAAAGACATGAAATATTTATGTGTGGGAGTCCAGAGCAGCGATCAAATGTTTCCAAGATGGCAGTGGCAGCAGCTCACTGAAAGAAGGCGGTCTCTGTCATCAATGACCCACATAGTCCTTGTAGACAAATGACCATGGAGACCAGAACTTGCAACATTTTGAACTGTCTGAAAGTTTGAAGCTCAATGCATTATCTTTGGGCTGCGGCATGAGCCGTTTATACGTGGTGTCTTAATAAATACTGACAGCTCGTCGGGGCAAAAGCATCTGCAAGTTGTTGCAGGCGGCTTCTGTCAAGTAAACAGTAATGGGTTGGGATTACAGGCAGTCTCTTCCTTACTGTGAAGAGCAAAGCACACACACAGATGAGAAGCTTCAGGCACTGAAATGTTTTGATCTTTAATATTCCAGTTCAGACACATCCATGCCTTATATCATCAATCAGCGGAAAATATATACTAAACCTCCCCAGAGTCTTTAATAAGGATAACCATCAAAAATACAAACCCAAAAACTATGTGCTGCTAGTACGAGTAAATAGCACCGCACTCTTCTAAACACATATGGGCATACAAAATTATTTATTTATTTAAATACTAGACTTTGAGCCCGTAAAAACGGGCTATTATAGGAAGGGGGGGTTGAAAGGCCCGCCCCCACCGCCGAGTTCGCCGCTGCCCCTCCCCCTCCGAGTTCGCGCCCCCCCACCGAGCCATCACCACCCACCTTCCACCCGGCCGGGCCCTCGCTCCGCTATTGAAACAGCGAGGGTCCGGGAACGCAGCACTGAGCTCTGCTGAGCTGCCGATGTCGGCCTTCCTTCTTCTTCTCTGCCTGTCCCCGTCCCGCCCTCGTGTGACGTAACGTCGTCGAGGGCGGGACAGAGGCAGAGAAGAAGAAGGAAGGGCGATGTCGGCAGCTCAGCAGAGCTCAGTGCTGCGTTCCCGGACCCTCGCTGTTTCAATAGTGGAGCGAGGGCCCGACCGGGTAGAAGGTGGGTGGCGGCGGCGACTCGGGTGGGGGGAGCGTTAGACGGCGGTGTCCCTCCCTCAGCAATGCGCAGTACAGACCCTCTGTGTTACGCCCCCCATCATCACGTATTGACGTGGGGGCGGGGCAGAGAAGGTCTCTACTGCGCATTTGCGAGTGAGTACGGTCACTCGCCGTTTATATGTTTGATGCCACCTATAATCACAAGATTGTAATTAGAGGAAAGCCCTCAGAATGAATCACCACTTTTAAGGTAATATCATTTGTTTGTTGCCTGGTGGAATAGCACCTCTATCCAGAGGCGTTCTTAGGGGGGCTGACACCCGGGGCGGATAGAGATGCGCCCCGCCTCCCAGGTGCAGCGCCCACCCGGAACAGCGCGATGCCGCCCCCCGGTGAAAGAACCCCCCCGGGTGCACGCCGCTGGGGGGGTGCCGCGCGCCTGCCAGCTCTTCGTTTTCATGCTCCCTCTGCCCCGGGACAGGAAGTAACCTGTTCCGGGGCAAAGGGAGCATGAAAACAAAGAGCCGACAGGCGCGCGGCGGCACCCCCCCAGCGGCGTGCACCCGGGGCGGACCGCCCCCAGCCCCCCCCTTGGTACACCACTGCCTCTATCATAGGGCTTCCTCTTTATGTATGTGTACGTGCTATTACCACAATCCCAAAGTGCTTAACGAAATACATAAACAGTGCTCATAAAAAACGTGAACTTATCTTTAAGACGATTACTTGCTGCTTTATCTTCCTTTTGTTGATTATTTTTACTTTCTCTCTTTAAATCACTCGCTCAAAGGGAGCACCTTCATTTCATTCAACTTCCAGGTCTCTCAAACATGAATCCTTCAAGCTTCCCCTAATCTCGCCCTAATCGATCAGCAACTTTGGCTAGGGCTGAATTATTTTGTTCCTGGTTCTAGAAGAATTCAAATGCCTCTCCACCCAACTGGTTTCCTTCTTCTCTGCTTCTCACGATGTCCAACATGTTTTCATATTGCGTTGGCCAAGGAACGCTCACCTACTCATCCAGGTGCTGATGTTCATAACTACCGCTGGCGTTAGCGTACAGTTAATACATGGTTTGCGCACATGTGATACAGTGCAGAATGCTCAGAAGGCTCAAGCGCCAGTGTTAGCATGCACACCAAAGATGGCCACTCATTGTATTGAAATTGGATTTCAACGTTTATAAATGACGTCAGTAGTATTCCTTCCCTGTGCTGATGCAGAAGCGCTGAAATGTCCAGAAGCAGACGATGGCCTTTAACGCTGAAAACGTGCCTCCAACTTAGGGGGTAGATTTAAAAGTTTTCCGAAGAAGATATTTTGTCAATATGCCAGGTTAAATTGTGGTTTTTGTCCTCTTTTGTAAGCAGAAGGAAGCCCGTTCAGGTTTTAAGCACTGAACGTGAGAAAGAAGCATGTGGGTGAGTCCAAGCAAAACCACAAGTAGAAGCACACATAAGAACAAAAGAATAGCCATACTGGGTCAGGCCAATGGTCCATCTAGCCTAGAATCCTGTTTCCAACAGTGGCCAATGCAGGTTACAAGTACCTGGCAGAAATCCAAAGAGTAGCAATATTCTATGATACTCAGTGCATATTTTCTAGTGAAAAAGGTGCCAGTACTCAAATGCCAGGCCATCCTTCAGGGGTGGGGTGATCACTGAGGGACCCACCCCACAATAGGCAGGCCCCCTGCAGCCAGTCACAGAATCTATGGCAAGGCAGAATTGGTATGTAGAGCTTGAGCTCTTTCATTAAAAGTTGGGGACCATGGGTCAATTTTAGTAGACGATGGAAAAGGTGCCGGTACTCAGTACCCCCAAGTACCCCCTCAAACAAAGCCCTGATAATACTAATCCCAAGCAAGCAGAGGCTTCCCCATGTCTATCTCAATAATAGACTATGGACTTTTCATACAGAAACTTCTCTAAACCTTTTTTTTTTAAACCCAGATATGCTAACTATTGTTACCACATCTTCCGGCAGTGAGTTCCAGAGCTAAACTATTCTTTAAGTACAAACAATATTTCCCCCTATTTGTTTTAAAAGTATTTCCATGTAACTTCATTGAGTGCCCCCTAGTCTCTGTACGTTTTGAAAGAGTAAAAAAAGTCAATTCACTTTTACCCATTCTGTAACACTCAGGATTTTGTAGACCTCAATCATATCTCCCCTCAGCTGTCTCTTTTCCAAGCTGAAGAGCCCTAAACTCTTTAGCCTTTCCTCATATAATAGGAGTTCCATCCCCTTTATCATTTTGGTCGCTCTTCTTTCAACCTTTTCTAATTCTGCTAATTTTTTTTTTTTTTTTTTTGAGATATGGTGACCAGAATTGAACTCAATACTCACATTATACACACATATCATTTGAATATTGATTCCTTTGAGCATCCCCAAGCTATTGTGTTCATGGTGTTGTTGCATTGTGGGCTTCTGCGTTATGGGCTTTAGCACCCAGTCAGGTATTTGTGCATGTCACGTGCTCAGCAAACTCCAAAAAGGCAACACTGGCTTTTGAATAAACCCACATCCTATATTGGCTGCCTTGTCTGTTCTGACCACGTCCGCCATCACTAAGTCTGGGCAGGCAGGGGTTGGTGGCAAGGGATACAGTCCTTTTGCATGGGAGCAAACAGTACTGACACCTCACAAAATAAACACTTCAGCAGGCGAAATGAGATGTCAGTGTGAGCTTTGCATCTCTTAAGCCTTAAGCAAATAAGTAACTTACAATATC